>NW_006399782.1:1795415-1804478 GCF_000299155.1 Elephantulus edwardii | reverse complement strand
CGTCTCTTGATTTCCTGGCTGCTGGTACCAAGAGTGTTGATTGTAGAGCCAAGCAAACTAAAACTGTTAATCTCAATCTCTTCGTCATCTATCATGATGCTGCCAATCGGCCCAGTAGTGAGAATCTTTGTTTTCTTGATGTTGAGCTTCAACCCATATTGACTGCTGCAGTCTTTGACAAGCGCTTCAGGTCCTCCTCAGTTTCAGCAAGCAGGGTTGTATCATCTGCATAACACAGATTATTGATGAGTCTTCCTCCAATTCTGGTGCCATATTTTTCTTCATAAAGCCCAGCTTCCCAGATAATCTATTCTGCAGATAGATTGAAAAGGTATGGAGATAGGACACGTCCATAGCGTACATCCTTCCCAATTCTGAACCATGCAATATTTCCTTGCTCTGTTCTAATGACTACCTCCTGGTCCAAGTATAGGCTTCACATAAGCACAATCAATTATCCTGGGATTTCCATTCTTCTCAGAGACAGCCACAGTTTGTTGTGATCCACACACTCAAGTATCTTTGCACAGTCAATGAAACACAGATAGACATTCCTCTGGTACTCTTTGCTTTCAGCCAATATCCATCTAACATTAGCTGTAATATCCCTAGTACCACAGCCTCTTCTAAACCCAGCCTGCACTTCAGGAAGTTCTCTGTTGATGTGCTGTGTTCTAGTCCTTTTTGGATGGTCTTCAGCAGAATCTTGCTTGCATGTGATATCAATATTGTTTGTTAATTTCCGCACTCTGTTGGGTCACCTTTCTTTGAAATGGGAACAAATATAGATCTCGTCCAATCACTTGGCCAGGTGGTTGTCTTCCAGATTTCTTGAACATGGTGAGGGGGAATGAAGTTCAGATACATGCTACAAACTGGACAGAAACTTGAAATCATGCTCAGTGAGGTAAATCAGTCACAAAAGGACAAATGTATCATTTCACTGTATGAAGTATCTAGCATAGACAAGTTTAGAGAAAGTAGAGTTTATTGGTGATTAAGAAACCACCAATGGGCAGGAAGAAAATCATGTCTTAATCTATTTATGGTGATGAAAAACTTGGCAATGGGCACTGGTGATGATTGCACAACATGATTCACGTAACTGGTGTTCATGTAAAAAAAATTGAATTGGTAAATGCTTTAAAAGTATAAGTGTGTGTATAAATTTTTAACAACAATAAAGAAAATCAATCCATGAAGCCTATGATCAAGACGCATATGGCACCACCTAACACTACATGGCAAAGCGATTTCTATTTCTTTTTTCTCCCTTTAACACAATGTTAAATACATAAAGGGAGATTATAAACAAAGATTAGTTGAGTGGATGTGGATGCTATTTCTAGACGGCGGACTTTTCTCCTTTACAATTGGAAAACGCTTGCCTTGAGCATTCGCCACAATTGCCTCCGCTTGGTCTTTGCATAGAACCTTGGAGAAGAGTTCTGGGGTCAGCAGAGCCCACAGGCGAGGTCCCCCAGCTAGTTATCAATCAAATTCTCAAGCCTACAGAGCCCATGAAAATACCCCACCTCCTCTGGATCAAACCCAGCAGGGTGCCCAGGCGGCTACTGCCTCCCCACGGGGGCTCCCTCCCATCCCCCACGCCACCCAAGGCTGCAGTTCCCTCTCAGTTGCTTGCCCTGTGCGCGCTCTGACTGCTGAGTCGCTGAGCGGCTCGCTCTCCATGTGACTTCAGTTTCCGTCGGTTCCTTCCGCAAGTGCTAAAATAATCTGATGCCCTAGAGAGGAGGCAGCCCAGCCCCGCGCTTTGGCTGCTCTCGAGGACGCCCCGCGCCCCTGCAGAGCCGCGCCCCCGGAGAGGATGCGCCCCGCCGAGCCGCCTGGGCCTGCGGGAGCCGTGAGTATTGCCTGCGTGGCGGCCTCCCCGGGGGCAGCCGCCTTCTTGAGGTGGGCGAGGGGGGCGCGGTAGGAGGTCAGCGCCTGTGGCCCACAGCTCGGCCTGACGGGGAACTTGTGGCTTGCTCCATCGAAGCTTGGCGGCTTCTGTGCTCTGAGTGGGCTCTGGTGTAGGTTGGAGCACCTCTACCACCGATCACTCAAAACTGAAAGCGGTGGCCTGGGTTAGTGGAAATGAGGCCTGGGCTTGAGTCCTTGCTCTGTGGGGAGAATGTGAACACCTTTGTGAGTCTACTTCTTCGTCTGTGAAATGGGGGCAGTGCCTCCCACCTGCGGGATAGATAACTGGATGCAATGAAACCACTCTGTGAATACCTAGCGTGTTGAGTGCCTGGATCTCCTTTCCCGCCCTACAACGTGGACTGAGAATCACCGTTTCGTGGGTGAAGACACGGCGGGGCAGTCACATCATGCACATTTATCAAGGTCTTCGTCTGCAAGGCTCTTCAAGGCTCTGGGGTACAGCCTAAAGCAGGCGCGCTAAGCACCTCTGTGAAAATTCATTAGGTCCCCACAGTTAGTAAGCAAACTCGAACCCTTCAGGAAGGATAGTGGCTTTCTGTGGCCGTTCTGATCTCTCTATGTGCATTGGATTTTGGAAGGTTTAGTACATACCCCCATGGAGCAAAGAACTCTCAGGATGGGGTGCTCCCTGTTTACCTGGGGAGGAGGTGAACACGTGCCAGACTGTGGCTGGATCTGAGGAGGCTGAAATAGGGTGCAAGGAATGAGCCCTGAATAGGGCTGACCCCAAGGGGTGTGCTTCCAGTAGGGATTGAGGGAATCGCATGGAGGGGCCTTCCTTGGTGGATACAACCCGTTACAAACCTGGTGGGTAGAAACATTTATCATTTACGAGCTGACTTTTATGATTTCCTGTACCCCCTTCACCTTCTGGTCAGGTCACCCAAACTGTCTCTATGCATAGCTATGCATAGCGCTGATCGACTGGTTTTATAGCTCTGAGACCTATTTTCATCCACTCAGGCACATATGAGGCACCCCGAGAGTTGCTGGAGGGGATTATAGAACAATGAGCCCCTTGGGGGAGAAAAAAACCCCTCCTGGCTTTAGGTTAAAACAAAAATACACAAAAATGTGCCTCACAAGGAGATTCAGGACATCTAATGAGTCCTTTCATGGGAACTTCATGAAAATCGGTACAAACGCAATCTCCGGTAGCCCTTATTAACCCTGTAATCCCAAAGCACGTGCTTCTCAGACAGCAGATTTCTAGGGTTTTTATTGGCAACCTGTATTAGGACTTCGTCCATCTTCCTGTGACCTTCTTAACCCTGTCAGGGAGTGGTACAAATTGGGCTTGTCAAATGTGTTCTGTCTGCAGTGTTTGTCTACACTACAGAGAGTCTGGACAATGCTCTGTGCTTACCGGGCACTCACACTACACTGGCATCATTGTTTTTATAACCATGTTCTTTAGGAAAAGATAGACATTTAACCATGACCAAAAACACTGTATCTCAGAACATCCTGGTCTAGAAAACCTGCGTGTGTGTGTGTGTGTGTGTGTGTGTGTGTGTGTGACACACACACTTATACGCTCATGGTCACTAAAACTCACATGTGCCTTTGCACATCAGTGATACATAATTGAGAATATCATTTACCTTTGTATGATTTCCGTATTACATTCTTTTTTTCTTTTTTTTTTAAGAAAAAAACCATTGTTCTCAACTTCATCATCCAACAGATGTCATGTGCTCACTCGGTGAGCAGTCTTGGACTAGTGCAGTAATGATCTCTAAAAGCTCAGAGATGTGAGGATGCTTGAATTTCATGAAGTCTCACAAGCAACTATAATCCTGAGCTCAGGAGTGAATTAGATAGGACTCTTTTAGTTGCAAGTGACAGAAAAAAAAAAGCCAATTCAAGTTGGCATTAGCAAAAAGAAGGGGGATTTGCTCATTCAAATAACTGAGAAGTTTATGGTAATGGCTTCAGGCATGGCTGCATCCAGGTGCTCAAACAACATGACCAGGAATCCATCCATTTCTAGACCTCACCTTTGCTTGGTTTTGTGTAGTAGTAGGAGATTTTGGAATTAATGACAAATGTAAACTGTCTCCAGCTGCAAGGTTATATCCCACTAGTTTGACTCCTGAAGCAGGAAGAAAAAGAAATAGTCCTAACAGCCTACCACTCTTCTATTGATTCTCCTGAGCCTGCTTTTATGGTGTGGCTGTTTTAGAAAGCTCTGATGGATTGATCAGGTCACTTTACTCCTATAGCAAGGATCTGCGGTCAGACCCAAAAGAAGGTGGAGTGACAAAGGAAGAAAGTGGTTTCCCCAGTGGAAAATTGGAGCTTCTACTCAAAGAGGAAAAAATTAATTTGGGTGAGAGAACCCAACCCATTTGTAAAGCACGTGGAGTCAGGTGCTGAGAATAAACCACATGTGTCTTTCCTCATTTTAAGCCGTGAATATTTCAAGCGGGCACGAGGAACAGGGCTAATCCCAGGGAAATGTGGCCGCAACATGCTGCATAAACACGGGGACATCCCACCTCCAGCTTCAAGTGAGAAGGCCACCTTGTTCAGCCTGCACCTTGTGCCCAAACTGCTGTCTGCTGCCACCTCCAAGAGAGAAGAAAAACAAGGGAGTTCTCCTCAGGAGACAATAGTTGGGAACTCTGTTTTTCCTTCCTGGTTCTTTTAAATCAGGGCTGAAGTGTCTGAGGTAGCCCAGCACCTACCCACAATGCCCAGCAAGGGCTCACCTTGGGATACTCTTTATTGGTTCTCCGAACAGTGTCATGTAAATCCATTTTGGATGTTTGGCTAAACACTATATCCTTCTGGCCCTCCTTATTCCTGGTTATTTCTTGGGTCTCTCTTACCTTCCCAATAGCTCCCCTCCAAGGTGCCTTTGGATGATGAAATGCTTTCCCTCAGCCTTTGGGGCCCCTGGTGAATCTTCTGTGTGGCCGTGGGTGTGTTTATTCCCTTCCAGCCACTGGATGGCTTAACTCATTGAGACTTCATCATAGGACTTCTCTGATAGCCCTTCTCTTTTGCCAAGTCTCTCCCTAAACTGAAGCTTCCATTTTGGCTAATAATCCTGGTTTCGTATTTCCTTCTAAAGCTCCAGTTTTTCTAAGCCCTCTAGTGTCTTTCCCAGAAATCTCTGGAAGACCTTCATTTTTGTTACCATTCCCTCCCCATCAGAGATTTACTCCATCCTCAAGTAGATATGGACTTCATAGCAAACCAAAGTGCTATTAAAAATATTTGGTACAAAAAAAATATTTGGTACCACATGGCATTGGCAGTAGCCAATCAAGATGGGCACTGGCATTAAAAATGGAGAGTTGGGGCCCATACTGGGTCAGATAGGCACCATTTCTTTCTGGATCATGCTGGCAATTGCAGACGTTCCAAGAGCAGTTGAGACAAGGGATCCATGGATAGTTATGTATTAGCAAGTATATAACCTGAGTAGGGAGGACAGAAGAAGAATTGATGCCTTTGAGCTGTGGTGCTGGAGAAGACTGTTGAATATACCATGGACTGCTAAGAAAACAAACAGGTTTGTCCTGGAGAGGGTGGAACCAGGTTGCTCCTTGGAGGCAAGGATTCTGGGGCTTCGTCTGACATACTTTGGGCATGTTGCAAGGAGGGACAGGTCCTTGGAGAGGGACATCATGCTTGGGAGGGTAGAGGGACAGCACAGAAGGGGAAGGCCCTCTATGAGGTGGATTGATTCAGTGATTGGTGTAATGAGAGTAGGTGTGTCAGAGACAGTGCGATAGGTACAGGACAGAGCAGAGTTTAGGGATGTTGTACGTAGGGTCGCTATGAGTCGCAGGAGACTCGACGGCACATAACAACATATAACCTGTGCACCCCAGCTAACACTTGGCATGTAATCCTCACAGTCAGGGACATGTCCTGCATCTCCTACACCGGACAGACTTCAGCTCTGGTTTTAGCTTCACTGTGTACAAGCTATAGGACTTGCACAATTCTCTTTGATTGTTTTGTTCTTGAGTTTGTCATCTGCCAATGGAGATAGCAATGCCTGCTATGGAGAACTGTGGCAAGTGTTAAATGAGCCCAAAAGTCTTTTAGGAGTCTTTGCAACCTGCAAGCCATGTTATTATTGACAACTCAATTCCCATGGCTTTATACAAAATCATTATTACTTTTGAAAAAGGTGTTTATTTTTTTACATTTTACTTTAATTAATTTCTTTACAAATTCAAATCCATTGTAGAAAGAAAGAAAAAAATCAGTCTTAGACTAGATAACCACCTTCCCGGTGTTCTTAGAGATTTTGAAAAAGACCCAACTCTCTCTCCTAACCATCCTAGAAGGACATGATAGATACTTTTTCATCATTACATATATAGATACCCACTAGAGAGCACTACAGTAACGAGGATATCTGCTTTTTACACTTTCAAATGAGCTACTTCTCTCCTAATTCTGGCAGAGAACACTAATGCGGTTTGCTTTGATTGTTACGTGCCTTCTGTGACCTACAGTGACCCTATGAACAGTAGCTCTGCCCTATCCTGAGCCAACCTCACTGTCTCTGACACACCTGCCCCCATTGCCACAGTGTGTTCGCTCCTTGGAGGCAAGGATTTTGAAGCTCATCTCTAATGCAGTAGTTACCAGTGTTTTTGTTTTCAAGACAGGAACTGTTTCCATAGAAAACAGCTGACTTTTCCTTCTCAGGTTATGCTTCAATTAAATAGCTGAAACATTTGACCAAGTAGGAACATTTTTAAAGAAATTAAGTTACAGATATGCAGATTGAAATATTCAGTGGAAAGTGTAGTGATGACTGTAGGTACATAGAAAAAGACAGAGATATGACAAAGCAAATATAGTAAAATGTTTACGGTGAATTTAGTAGAATTTAGGTGGTGAGCAGACCAGTGATCACTGTTAAATGCCTTCAACTTTACTGCATGTATGAAAATGTTTACAGTGAAATCTGGGAGAGCTGGAACTTGACAGAATCACTTTGTTTTTCTGTCTCTCAAAAATTTTCCACCTTTGACAGAGTACAGCCTTACCCCTTGCTACCCTTTCTTACCCCTTCTATTACTTGTTTTATTGGAACGTGTTTAAGTTTTCCTTTTCTGATAGCTTTTCACCTTACACAGATGGTGCTTTCTCAAGTCTTATGATAGAATAAAATGGTGAGGAAAAGATACGCTACTAAGAGTTTGGTAGGTGAAAAGGGCCAGAGAAAGAGCTTTCCCACAGAGAAAACGGAAAAAGTCAAGGATTTTGTTAAGATAAATGGGCTCTCTCAGCATGGCGGGCTGTATTGGAATTTAGTTGATACACAAGCCTGGATTTGAATTCCACATTTAGTATTCTCTAGCTACGTGACTTAAAACAAGGCCAACTCATTGCTGTTGAGTCATGAGCCCACTCATGGTGACACACACACACACACACACACTCGGTCTCTGAAGCTGTAAATCTTTACGGACGGAAGTTGCCATCTTTCTCCCAGCGGTGGCTAGTGGATTCTAGCCACCATCCTTTTGGTTTGCAGCCTAACATGATGCATACTATGCCACCAGGACTCTTTGTGTGGCCTAAAGCAACAACAACAACAACTTCATTCTGTTCTGAATTGTTCTTACTTAATCTCTGTGAGCCTTGATTTACCATATGTATGATGGAGACAGTAGCATTTTCTGCTTAGTTTCCCTGCATGAGAATTATTATGATACACTTGTCACAAGATATGTATTCAATAAACAGTAGCTATTCCAGTTATGGAGCCCTAGTGATTAAGTGCCCAGTTGCTAACTAAATGGTGGGTGGTTTGAACCCACCAGCCAATCTAGAGGAAAAAGATGCGGCAGTCTGCTTTAGGAAAGATTACAGCCTAGGAAAAACAGAGGGGCAGTTAGTTTGCGTTGTCATATAAGATTGCTGCAAATTGGAATTTGACTCAGTAACAACGGAGTATTACAGTTGCAATCCTGGAATGCAATCTGGGATCTGTTGTTATTGTTCACTGTGGAGTCCAGCCCCTTGCACAGCTGGCTCAGACTCTTGTGATAGAGTTCTCACAAACGTCTTTTAGAAGTAGATTCACCAGGCCTTTCTCTGTCTTGGTCTGTAAGCTCTGCTGAAATCTATTCACAAAAGCATGTGAACGTGCACTGACAGACAGGATGGATGCACCTGAAATCCGTTATGTGGGAATTAAACTTGGTTCTTACCCAGGATGGTGAGAATCCCACTACAGGCCCCAGGAAAGTATTACACAGACCTTGAATTCAATCCCATTGCGCTCTTCAATTACTAGGAGCCTACATCCTGCAGTTCAGTTCTTCAGTTGTTCCAGAGAACTCTGCTGGCTCAGTGATAAGGAATTGTGCTACCAATGCAGAGGTATATGATCTGAACCCACCAGCTGCTACAGGGGAGAAAGATGGGCAAGCTCCCCCCGCCACCCCCCTGTTCAACTTACTGCTTCTGAAAACTCTCTGGACGGTCAGCTATAGGTCAGTTCCGATGCGACAGTACATAACAACAACAACTTCATTCTGTTCTTAGTTGTTCTTTATCTCAAGGAAACTAAGAGGGAACTTTAATCTATTCCATTCCCATTCTTCTCTGGGCAATATGCTTTAGTCCTTGTCTAGTCTCCCTGTCCCCAGTCTCCCCCAGAGACTGCATGGTCTTGCCTCCCCTGAATGTCCCAAGGTGCACACGTCAGCAGCTCACACAGATGGGACAAGGTGCTGCATCTCCTCCAATTCATTTGTTTAAACACTAGCTCCCTGTTTGCACAGAGAAACTTTACCTTAATTCTATCACTTCCCCTGTCCCGTGGGAAGCTGTGGGGACATTGTTGATAGACAGCTGTGCTCCTAGTTCAGAGTACATGCCTTTCCGGCAGTTCAAGTCCTGTGTGATTTACAGCCTTTGAAAACCTGCTGGAGGGTCAGCTATGTGCCAGTTCTGACCCGGCAGCAATGGCTTGACTGACTGACCCTGCCTCTGTTGTTGTTGTTGTTGTTATGTGCCGTCGAGTCGTTTCCGACTCATAGAGACCCTATGCACAACAGCTCTAAACCCTGCTCTATCCTGCACCAACCGCACTGCCTCTGACACACCCATCCCGATTACCCCAGTCACCGA
>NW_006399782.1:1771304-1793096 GCF_000299155.1 Elephantulus edwardii | reverse complement strand
GAAGCAAGCTGGTGGAGAGGGGTGGGAAGGGAGAAAATTGTGGCAATGAATGAATGGAAATCCAAAACCTCTGTAAAAAAAAAATTATAAAACAAAACAAAAACAAACAAAAAAAACCCACTGGAGGAGGGAGCTCTGGTGGCCGGGGTTCTTGGTTCAAATCCACCAGATGCTCTGCTGGAGAAGGAAGGACAATCTCCTCCTGTACCAGTCAGATTCAATTTGACGGTACACACACACACAAAATAATAAAATAAAATAAATTTTTTTTAAAAACCCACTGGAGGGTCAGCTAGACGTCAGTCCTGCCTGACTCAACAGTACGCAATCACATCCAGAAGGATGGTGTCAGTCATGCCTTCCCAAACCCCCAGCACCTCTGAACTCCCTAAATGTGATCATCAAGAACAAATCTGTGATAGTTTCAGGGAAAAAAAGGTTTGAAGTTGCTGTCTATTGTTGTTGTTATTGTTATGTGCCATTGAGTCACCTGAGACTCATAGTGACCCTATCTACAACAGCTATGAAGCTTGCCCTGTCCTGACCCAGTCTCACTGGCTCCAACACATCTACTCCCATTGCCCCAGTTACTGTATCAATCCATCTCACCTGAGGTCTTCTCCTGCTCCATCCTTCCACCCTTCTGAGCATGATATGCTTTTCTAAGGACTAGTCCCTCCTGGCCATGTGCCCAAAGTATGTGAGACAGAGCTTCAAAATCCTAGCTTCCGAGGAGAAACATGGTTTCACCCTCTCCAAGACAAACCTACTTGATTTCTTGGTGGTCTGTGGTATGTTCAAGACTTCTCTAGCACCACAGTGCAAAGGCATCATCAATTCTTTTTCTGTCATCCTTAGTCATCGTCCAGCTCTCTGACTCATAGCAAGTGGTGCCTATGGGAAAAGGTTATATGAGGATTTCCTATACTAATGTGACCCCTCTTCAACCAGCTATGCAAGAGTTAGTTGTTTTCTCCCCCACTGGGGACAGATTTGCATTTTTAAGATCTGTGGCCAACATGCATCTTGTGACCATGGAACAAGAAGGCACATGCTGACCTCTGTTGGTTCTGAAGGGCTGACCCCCAACCACATAGGGCACTGTCTGACTCACTGTGGCACTGAGCAAATGAAGTTCGAGCAGGGGCCTCGGACACCAGTGGCCTGGATGGACCGTAGGAAGAGCTGAAGGGAAGAAGAGGAGTGGAGGTCCATCCCAGCAGAGGCAGAGAGCCTCAGCCATTCAGACTCCTTCCTCCCTTTTCCAAGCCAACAACTCTTGATTTTAGTTTTGTAGCCTTGACTGCTGACTAAAACATATTGGTTCGAGTGTACCCAGAAGCACCTCAGAAAAAAGGCATAGCCATCTACTTCCAAAAAAGTCAGTCACTGAAGACCCCATGGCCCATGGTTGTACACTGACACAAGCTTGACCACCATGGGTTGAAATGAACTCGCCACTAATTAGGTTTTCAAGAGTGTAAGCCGTTCACCTTGTGAGATATCCTACAGCCTGGGTCAGCCTGATTTTGTCGTTAGGACTCAGGGTAATCACTGTGGCAAATGTCCTTCCCAGTGTGCCACATCTGGAGACTCCAGATGCCAGGAGGTTTCACCTGGGCGAGGGGACCCTTGAACATTTCTAAAAGGTTGAGGTCACCCTGATTTTACACTGAGAGTCAAAGAAACCAAAGCTGCTTGCCCGAGGCTTTCAAATGCTTATTGGTGTAAGAATTGTTTGAAGTGGTACAGGCTGGGGTTTCTGTTCTTTATTATCTGTTCTGTACAGTCTGTGACCAGCTGGCCTTCCCCTTGTCCCAGGATCCCAGGAGGGATTTGCTCTTTTCTTCTTAACAAAAGCAGCCGCCCTCTCTGGCCTGGGTCTAGTGGAGCCTGGCTCTAGTACCATCTGTGACAGGCACATTTGCACACTGAATTTTTGTGTACATTTTTCTGGCATGTCCCTTTCCCAGATCAGTCTACCAATGTTTGTGTCTAATACAACATGGAGCCCCGTCGTGTGTGTGCTGTGTAGTGTTGTGCCTTGGTTAAGTGCTTGACTGCTAAGAAAAAAAAAAAGCCAGCTGTTTGAACCCACCAGTGGCTCTGTGGGAGGAAGATGCAGCAATCAGCTTATGTGAAGATTATAGACTTGGAAACCCCAGGCAGAAGTTCTGCTCTGTCCTATAAGGTTCACTGCAAGTCAGAATTGCTAAAAGTTTTTAATAAAAATACCTCCAGTGTCTACCCATTTTCTCCACGAGACCCCTTTCTCCAAGGCTTATGCTGTTTATCTGATTGTTTTGAAGAGGAAAATCACAAGTGTATGTATTCTGCATATAACACCTATCTTATCACTTGCTAGTAGTTCTTTTAGGAATTTTTGTGATTTAGTGGTAAGGGGTTCTGCTGCCAAGCACCAACCCAAGTCAGAGGGTTTGAATGCACTAGCTTCCTCTTGTGAGTAAGTTGGGCAGGGAGATGTATTACCTCTGAAAACCCACTGGAAGGTCAGGCTCTGAACTGACCTGCCAGTACATAACAATAACAATAACAATAACAATAACAATAGCTCCTTTACCAAAGGTCATGGTCCCTGCTGGTGGGACCATGTTTCGTAGTAGCTGAGAGGTGAACCTAGGAAGGGTGTGGCAGAAGGCATAGTGCCTTTCTCTTGAAGCTCAAAATTCATTACTGAGTCAGAACCTCCTCATAACTGACCCTCCAGCAGGTTTTGGAGGCTATAAAGTGCGTGTGAGGTGATTGCTTATCCTTCTTCCACAGGCCTTCTGGTGGATTCGAACTGCCAGAGAGGCACCACCTTCAGGTTAGCAGCACAAATCCCTACAGACTACGCCATCAGAGAGCTCCTGAATAGTGTTTCTGATATTCAGGGCACCCCTGTGTGTTAGAAATAGAGCATCCTTTGCTAAAAACAAACCAACAGTACTGCTATACTAGGGATCCCAGAAGAGGACCTTTGATACAGTGGGAGAAAAACATGCGACAAAATTCAAAATTGTAAAACTGTTTAGCCTTGATGGTCTAATAGAGCCTCACCAGAGCCCCTGAGACTATGGCCTTTAGTCACCCTGTGAGCCTGGGACTAAACTCATCCTGTGGCTCAACTTTCAGCCACACAATTGGCCAATAAAGTGAACAATAAGCAGCACGGAGGTATTCACTCCTTAGGACAATCAGGCACGCAAGATAAAAAGCTCAGAGGGCAGGAGGGGCAGGACAGAAGGACAAATGGAAACAAGAGTCACAGGGAAGAAGGAGGAGTGTTTTCTTACGATTTTGTGAGGACAGTAATTAATGTTGTAAAACAAGATCTGTGAGAGTGGGAACAAATGGCAAAGTGTTATACTCTGTAAACTTTGACTCAAAACACTCACAGAAAGGTTCAAGACAAAGACTCAACTCAGATCAGAGTTATTCTTTAGTATTCTCAAACATTTTGAGGATGAGGAGAAACCTTATGGGGGGAAAAAGCCTATAGATTGATCTTTCCCTGATAATACTAATGTTAAACTTTAATATTATATATAACAACAAAAGCTACTCAGAATTCAGTCCAGAAACTTGATTAATTAAATTAAAATTTAAAAATTTTTAGTCATTAAAAAATTTCAAAATAAAAATAAAGATTAATCTGTTAACACAAGAAAATCAGCATACGTTTGAAAAAAAGGAGAGCATCTATAACTAATTTATCCAACATTTCCTGTTTACAACAGTAGTAAAGAATCGACTATCCAACTGTTTTGTCTATCAGTGTTTAGCTGGCAGTAACAACTACTGAGGTGTGAGACAAGAGTAACAGTGTCTGTGATGGTTAAGACTGCGTGTCGTCCTGGCTGGTCTTGATTCTCAGTGGTTTGGCGATTATGTAATGCACAGTTGTGCAGTGATGAAATGTGGCAGTTATACAATGATGTAGTCATCTTCCATTTTTTCACCACATTGATTTCTGGGTAATGATCGTCTTTGGAAACTAACCAAGTCAATAAGTGAGGAGTGGGTGTATATGCATGTGTTTCAGCATTAGAGGGAATGACAGAAATTGGTGTGCTGCTGTACTCCTGAACTATTTTGATTATTATGATGATAAAAAAGAAATATCAAATTCCAGAAGGTAGACACTAGTCAAAATATTTCATTGATTCTTTTATCCCCATCCATTGCAACTCACATAGTCATTTGTTCCTGGTCTTATTCTGAATCAGTACTCCCCATACTCATATCCTTTCCAAACTCTCATATACTTTGGGCATGTTGTTATGAGGGATCAGTCCTTGGAAAAAGACATAAGACTGGGAAAGGTGAAGAGTCAGAGAAAGATAGGAAGATGCTCAACAAGATGAGTCAACACAGTGACTGTAAAAATGGGCTTGATTATGTCAGAGATCATTAGGTTAGTGCAGGATAGGGCAGATCTGTTGTGCAGAGGGTCGCCATGAGTCATAGTCATTTTGATGGCAACTAACAACAGCAAAGTAGACTTTGGTGTGGCCACTGCTTTTATAAATGCACGATTTTCAAGCCAACTTGCTGCAAAAAGTAAAAGACTGTAGTCTTCAATATGGATATTGAAGCTCAACATCAAGAAGACAGAGATCTTCACCACTGGGCAGGACCATAATGGAGAAAAGATTGAGGTTGTTAGCAATTACAGCTTGCTCAGATCCAAAATCAACACTATTAATACCAGCAGCTAGGATATCAAAAGATGAACTGCATTGGGAAAATCTGCTGTCATGGACCTCTCCAGAGTACTGAAGAGCAATAATGTCAGTCTAGATACAAAGGTGGCCTAATACAGGACATGATCTTCTCAATTACTTGTTGTGCTTCATGAAGTTGGACAATGACTGAGGGTGACAGAAGAAGAATAGATGCATTTGAGTTGTCGTGCTGGAGAAGAGTCTTGAACATACCATGGACTGCCAAGAAAACAGTAAGTCTGTCTCAGAGAGGGTGAAACCAGATCTTTCCTTGGAGGCTAGGATTTTGAAGCTCTGCTTCACTTACTTTGGGCACGTGGCCAGGAGAGATCAGTTGTTGGAGAAGGACATCGTGCTCGGAAGGGTGGATGGACAGCACAGGAGAGGGAGACCCTGGATGAGATGGATTGATACAGTAACTGGGACGATGGGGATTTGTGTGTCAGAATTAGTGAGACTGGCTCGGGAAACAGGGAAGTTCAGAGCTGCTGTACATAAGGTTGCTATGCATCACAGGTAACTCAACCAATAGCATATTATGACAGGTTTGGAAGCAGAAGTGGTATCTACTTCCTAAACAATTTGCCTCTGGAAACTCTATGAACTTTGATAAATGTCGACAATTGTAGAGGGGCTTCAGGTCTTTTGTTCATAGGGTCGCTATGAATTGTGCTCGACTCAAAGGGAACAACAACAAAAATTGATATAATGAATGCTATATTCATCCTTCTAGCCAAATTATTTATGCTTTTATTTGTTTTCTGCTGTGGTTGATTTTACTTGGAATAGCCATCACCAGCTCGCCAGTGTTTGGAACTCCTAGTTAATAAGTACATTAACTACTTTCACAATTAGGGAGCTCTAGTGGGCTACTGGTAAGAAGTCCGCAGGAGAACAGGCAATCTCCTCCCCAGTGATTTACTGTCTCTGAAAACCCACTGGAGGGTCAGCTATGGGTCGGTTCCAACTCAAAGCCACACAATAACTTTCACAACTAATGAAACACTTTGACATACATTGTGCTACTTGAGCCATGTAAGAACGCTGTAAATATCTATTCTTAATCCCAGTTTCCTATAGAAAAAGAATCCAAGTCTCAGAGACTTATGGGAAGCTCTGGTGACCTAGTGAATAAGGAGTTTCTCTGAATCCGCCAGCTGCTCTGTGGGAGAAAGACGGGCAGTCCCTCCTCATACAATTTACAACCTTGGAAAAACCACTGAAGGGTCAGCTATGAGTCAGTCCCACTCATAGCAGTGTGTGTGTGTGTGTGTGTGTGTGTGTGTGTGTGTGTGTGTGTACGCGCGCGCGCGGGGGTGGCGGGGGGAACTTTAAGTGAATTGCTTAAGGCCAAACGAGAAATAATGGAGTGAGAATTCAAATATTCAAATATTGGGCCATCTGGTCACAGATCTGGCAGTCTTCCCATGATATCCTGTGGCCTCACAGGAGAGAGAGTTGCCCACAGGGGATAGGGAGAGGTTTTCTGGGCCAATTGGTTGTGTTTAGGAGGAAAGAGAGGACATGTATTAAATCTTCAAAAAGATACTTAGTGATCCAGAAATTAAATTTATATTCCTAGATACACATAATACCAGGCCAACCTAGCATTCTTCTCTCAAGAAATCACCCTCTTGCCCTGTACCCATTTAGAGTTGGTATTTGAACATGTGAAGTGATCTTTCCTAGAAGAATTAGTGTCACCAAAGTGGACAGCATCTCACACCTGACAGAGGAGAGGAGGGAGGGAGAGAGGGAGGAAGAGCAGAGAGCATGTCAAGTTTTAGTCTCTCTGTCTCTCCTAGATAAATTCTAGGACATTCAGTGAGATTTGAGACTTGCTTATACTAAACAGTTATTTGTTGTTAACCCTAGACTTCTACTATAACTGGCTGTCTTATAATTTTCTAAATCAGGCAACCTCACTTCAGGATGTGCAGTGAGCCCACTGTTTTGGAAGTGTGTGGTGGGAAGATTCTGAACCCTGGAGCCCATATGGCTTTGCTTTTGCCATCTGTGACCTGTGTATGTTCATCTGGCACAGTTGCAGAAGTGGAAAGAAGGGCTGGGAAGGGGGTTCACAGTGTCCAACCAGTGCTGATCTGCACTGGAGATTTCCTCTGTGGTAAGGATTGCGGGTCTGAAGTGAAGATTATAGTTGACTAACCTGGACTCACTTATTGTTGATGTTGTGATGTACCATCGGGTCAGAAACGACTCATAGCGAACCCTCCAGAAGGCTTTCAGAGATAGTAAATCACACAGGAGGAGACTGCCCATCTTTATCCTGCAGACAAGTTAATGGATATGAGCCTCCTACCTTTGGGTTTTGGAAGCAGGAGTGGCATCCACTTCCTAAATAACATGCCTCCGGAAACTCTATAAACTTTGCTAAGTGTCAAAAGTTGTAGAGGGGCTTCGAGCCTTTTGTTCATAGGGTCACTATGAGTTGTGCTCGACTCGAAGGCAACAACAACAACCACCACCACCACCTTTGGGTTGGCAGCACAACTCCATCTCATTAAGCCACCAGAGCTTGCTTAGTAGTCTGTTTTCATTGGTGAGTATTAAAATTTGGCATTAAGTTAAGATTCACTTCCCAAACTTACGTGAAGAAACAGAAGAAGCTAGTTGCCCAGACTTAGATGTGTGAGGGAGAAGGGTCTGCACGTAGCAGCTCTGGGTGATAGGTGAAGTTCAGAGCTGTGCTGCTGGCCCAGGAGAGACCAGGCTCTTCCTGGGTGCTGTCAAAAAAGAGTGTTAGGAAGCTCTTGTGGCCTAGTGACAAGAAGCTGCACTGCAATCCCAAAGGCGTGTGGTTTGAATCCATCAGGTACTCCACTAGAGAAAGAGGAGCAATCTCTTCCTGTGCCAGTCTGATCTGATTTGACAGTACAGTACAAGAGGGGGGATAAATCAGCCAACCAACCAACCAAACAAACAAAAACTCCAAGGGGTGTTGAGGTGGAGTGCTAACTCTGGTACTTCTTTTAGATTCTGAGCTCAGAAGAGATGCCACTGGGTAGTCAGAAATCCTAACAGGAGGACAGTCAATTCCCAGCAACAAGGAGGGGAAAGATACAACTTTTCCTGGTAACTCCTTCCCTTGGAAACTCATTCTCCTAGAACTCAGGCAATTTCCACCAGCCAGCTCTAGAACCTTGAAAAAGCCACTTAGGATTTCTGGGCCTTTGTTCAACTGCAAATGTGCGACAGTACAGACCTATTCCATCTCCCTCAGGATTCTTCCTTGTTCTAAACTTCTCTCAGTATATGTGTACCTATAGGCCTTCTCATAACTCCTGCCTGTGCTCACTGACCAGGTTAGAGAGCTGGTAACAACTCTTCATCAATTATCCATGTTATAGATATGTACACATATAGATTTCTTTTCCAATTCCTTCTCACTGCCTCTTCTCTTTTCACACAAAAGAATCAGTCTTTTCTCAAAAGATTTTATCCATTTGTTGAACAAATCATTCAAGAGGCTGGACTTTCTAGCATCTCACCCCAGCAACATGACAAATTTCAACAGGACAGCAAACAGATGTTGCTGAGGATGCAGAGAGATTAAACTTCTCATGCAAATGAAAAATCTAGGGTGTTGTAAAATGATTTTAAAAAGAGGATGGATTTTATGATGAAAAATGCGACATCAGGATCGGAGGAAAACTCATCAAAAACTTGCGTTATACAGATGATATAACCTTCCTTGCTAAAAGTGAAGAGGACCTGAAATGCTTGCTGCAGAAGACCAAAGTCTATAGGTTTCAATACAGATTATGGCTCAATATCAATAAAACAAAAATTTCCAGCAGTGGGCCAATAAACAACTTCATGACAGATGGAGAAAAATTGAAGTTGTCAACTATTTCGTGTTACTTGGATCCACAACTCTTGGGACCAGCAGTCAAGAAATCAAAAGACAAGTTGCACAGAGGAAATTTGTTGCCAAGGACCTTGCCAAAGTGCTAAAGAGCAATGATGTCAGTTTAAAGGCTAAGGTGCACCTGATCCAAGCCATGGTCTTTTCAATTACTTGTTATGTATCTGAAAGTTGGACAATAAATAAGGATGGCAGAAGAATTGATGCCTTTGAATTGTGGTGTTGAAGAATACTGAACATCCCATAGAATGACAAAAGAACAAACAAATATGTCTTGGAGAAAGTGCAATAAGGTGCTCTTTAGAGGCCAAGGATGATTAAACTTCATCTCACATACTTTGGACATGCTGTTAGGAGGGACCAGTCCTTGGGAAAAGATGTCATGCTTGGAAAGGGAGAAGGTGAGCAAAAGAAGAAGATCCTCAATAAATGGATTGACACAGTGGCTGTAACAATGAACTTAAGTATATCAGAGATGATGAGGATGGCACAGGAAGGGCGGGGTTCAGATCCTTATTCATAGGGTTGCTATGAGTTTTTCCTGACCTGATGGCACCTGACAGCTACAACAACAAAAGATGAAACTTAACTGAGGCAACTCAGAAAAAGAGATCTATTCTTTTCTAAAAGTTTTATGTCAGAAAGACAATGAATTAAACTGCTGGACAAGAGATTACAATGATTATTTCATTCCCAGCATTATTGTTTCGTTCCCAGCCCACCACTCATTTCTTTATGGGTTCATTCACTGAACTAATCTTTACTGCGCTCATGCAGATGGGAGGGAAGTTTCCACAGAATTACAAAATATGGGAAACTCCAGTCAGCTTGCAACCCAGTTGCTCAAGTCCTTTGCTTCTCTCCTCGGTTGCTGGACTCTAGATGCCATCAGTCTGTCAAATGGTGAAAGCAAAATAAAAATCTTCTATTGACAGTTTGAGGGAAAGTTTGAAAATGTTGGCTAACCTGAGGTATTTAAAGAATCTGTGGGTTTCCATCTTGAGGTGGATGTGGGCAGTGTCTCATTACCCAGGGAGCCAGGTAAGCATGGGCCTTTTTACACTTACTTGCTAATCTATAATGAACAATCTCATGGTGTTTTGGGGGTGTTTTCCCCCCACCACACGAAAGATTCTGCTTCTTGACATGGCTGGCATCTGCCTCTCTCCAAACCTCCGCAGCACTCTTGTACAGAATCAAAGCCTGTATGCAAACAAATTTACAGTCCCTGCCAGGGATGGAGTAGCCAGTAAGCCAAGTAAGCATGAGTTTAATCGTGCTTACTTGGTTTACTAATTTAATAATCTGTAAGATTATATTGTAATCTTAATAATCTTTGTACTAATTTAATAATCTATAGTGAACAATTTCATATTTTCTGTGTGAAGCAGTTCTTGTGGTTTCTTTAAAAAAAGAAGAAAATGTGAAATTGTTCCCTACAGATGAGTAAGTGAGCCCAGCTAAGCCCATGAATGGTTACCTTGCTTACTGGGTAATTGGCATCCAAGACCAGAGATATGTGGGAGCTGAGAAAGTATACAATAGCCTTCCAGGGTATCTAAATTCACGGCTCCCTTCTCTACCCTCTCTCCACAGGGCTGCACTTGAGATGGAGTCACTGCTTCTTTGGCTCTGCCTGAGTTTTCACACCCTGACAGTGGACTGGAGGAACGGCAGTGGACTAATCATGGCAGCTTCCCACGGGGGCTGCAAGTCGGTGCGTTTCCCTCAGCTGTGTGTTGCTCCTGCTCCTGGCCTGGTTTGGTAGTGTGGAAAGGTGATGGATTGTCAGTCAAGGAGTACAGTTCTTGTGAGGTTGTCAAAATCTACTTAACAGCAATGATCTCTGCTTTTCTTTTGTGTTGAGATTTGAGAGGTCAAGAGTCCGGGTACCCTCTCCAGAGGTCTCTTGCAGCATCCCCGAGGGGCCACTGGGACTTGCAGAGGCATGACCCCAGGACTGCAAGAGCTGTGGTGAGAGGCAGGTTCTCACAACTTTGGGAAAGCCCCTGACCGCAGCGTTCTCCAGAGTCCTTGTGGAAAGGGGAGACCAACACCTGCTCAAATGCAAAAACAACACCTTGTTTCTAGACAGGGTGATTCAAGCTTGTAAAGATGCCAGATGTCCCCCAGACTAATTAATAAACATAATACAAGTCAAATACAGACTCCAGAGACTTTTTCAGAGGGTTGTTGTGGTTGTTATGTGCCGCTGAGCTGAAACTGACCCATTGCTGACCCTTGAGTGGGTTTTCAGAGACAGTAAATTGTCCAGGGGGAGATGGCCCCTCTTCCTCCTGCAGAGCAGCTGGTGGATTCACACTGGGTGCCTTCAGCTGGCAGCTCAGCTCCTTACCACGAGGCCACCAGAAGGGGAAGAGGATGTAAAAGGAACTTGACAAATTCATTCTAATTGACAAATTCATTCTAATTAGAAATTCAGTCTAATTTGCTTCAACTTTCATCTGGAAATTAGAAACAATTCATTTACACACAGTGACAGGAGATTAATCCATTCAATCATTCTAATAATTATAGTCAACATTTATTGTGTATTTATATGCCAAGTTCTGCATGTTTCACAAAAACCAAAAACACTGTGAGAAAATCCCAAGTATCATTTCCATTTGACAGATGGAATGATGAGGGACTTCTGTGGTTGAGGTAGCTCACTCAGTGTGACCCATTGCTAAAACACAGAACCAAGCCTGGACCCCAGACTCTCTGACCCTACATCTTGGTTTTTAACTACTGTACTATTAATGCAATAGTACACGGATGAATAATAGTACACGCATGATGGGAGCTCTGGTGGCCCAGTGGCACCAAGCTGTGCTGCAACTCCAAAGGCACACAATTCGAATCCACCAACTTGTTCCATGGGAGAGAGGTGGACATTCTCCTCCTGTACAATTAATGACCTCTCAAAATCCATCCGAGGGTCAGCTATGGGTTGGTTCCAACTGAACAGTATACAACAACATCATTCATGCAATAGACAATGTATGACTGCAAAAAAGAATATTCGGAGCCCTGGTGGTGCAGTGGCTAAGCATTCAGGCGCTATCCTCAGGAGAAAGACAGAAGGATTTGCTCCCATAAAGATTTCAGCCTTATAAACCCCAACATACTTGGGAACTATGAGTCAGGATCAATTCAATAAATAGCACACAACAACAAAAAGAATACGAGTGTATTTCTTTCAAGTTGTTAAGGCAATATGTCTATCATATATTACTGACCAAAAAAAAAATAATGACCAGTTATGGCTGGTGGTCTAATTTTTGTTAAAAAATTAAAAGGAGACTGCTTTTCTTAAAATTTCAGAAGAGTATGCAACAGAAAGTTAGTGATATTTCTCTGCAGAAGATGTCGAAGTTTCTGAAGAGTTTATTTTTTCTATTGTTTTATACTGAACTAATTTTTTAAATTATTATGCAGTTCTGTTTTAATCGTCAGTGAGCTCTTGTGGCCAAGGGGTAAGAAGGTGCGCTGTCAGCCTAAAGCCACAGGGTTCCAGCTTTCCAGATGCTCCTTGGGATAACGATGGACATTCTCCTGTGCAATTAAAGCCCCTGAACATCTGCTGGAGGGTCAGCTATGGGTCAGTTCTGACTCGACAGCAGACGTTAACAGCAACAATTTTAATCATCAGACTGTAGAAGTTAATTCCTTGCCCAGGGCCCACAGTTAATGGGCAGAGCTGAATTCAGACTTGAGTGCATCATCCTCTGCCTCAGTTACCTCGTGCTGCTAAAACACACACACACACAAAATTACCACACGAGTGGCTTTAACAAACACAAGTGTAAAAGGCTAGAAGTTCGAATTAGGGCACCAGCTCTAGGGGACGGCTTTCTCTCCGTGAGCTCTGGGAGGTCTGTGCAGTTCCTGTTCCTCAGTTCCCTGGAGGTTTCCACGTGGCCTCCTCCTACCTCTCCTCTCCCTTTGTGCCTGTTTCCTTGCATCTTATCTGCTCTTTCTCAGTGATGATTGGTTCCAGTCACTTACTACGGTCTCATTAACACAACAGGGAAAATTCTGTTCCCAATTGCAATTACATTCACAGATGTCAGAGTGTGGATTTACAGCACATTTTTTTTTTGGAAACACAATCCAGTCCATAAGATCCTCTGTACCTTTGTTTCTTCCTCCATGCCACGATTTGTCTCCCCTGGTCACTCCTCGGCTTGGCCTCTGGGATGGGGCCCATGATTTCAAGCAATCACAGACTTTGACCAACCTGGCAGCAGAAAGGCAGGCTGTTACAGTCTTATTCCATTATTTAAAACTTTTTTCCTGGACATAAGTGTTATGTTGTGGCTGATTGTTTCTGGTAATTTTGCAAAACACAGAGCTGAGTTTCAGGTATCCCAAGCTGGCGTGGTTTCTGCAGGAAGGCCACCTGCCTTCTTACCCTGCACAATCATAGCAGAATGGCTTCCTGCTTTCCAGAACAATTCTGTACAACTTGAGGCAGCAGTGACCTCTAAGTTCTCTGTAAACGGTACTATCTTTCAATTTAGATATAAGCAAGTTGCCCCGGCTAAATTACTTCTGGGGAAATGAGGATTTGACAGCACTGAGGGTTACAGGACAGGGCCTTTGTGTTCTGAGCACAGTAATAACAATTGAATAACCCCAAACCAAACCCATTGCCCACTGGGGTCAATTCTGACTCATAGCAACCCCATAGAATGGCCTATAAGATTTTCAATTCTAGAAATCTTTGCAGACGCTGACTTCTGCTGCAGAGCAGCTGTTGCATTTGAAATACCAACCTGTGAATTAACAACTGAGTGCTTAATCACTGCGCCATTAAGGCTGCTAAGTAACAATATGCTAGTGACTGAGGGCCAGACACTGGGATAAGTTCTTCAGGTGCCTTTTCTCACTTAACCTCACAATCGTCACTCAAAGTAGGTATTCTTTTTCTCAGCCAGGGTCGTACAGGAAGTAAAAGGCAGGTTGGTTCCGGTTAGTTCCGATTCAGGGCGACTCTCCACCAGGTTTCTAAGTCTAAATCTTTACAGTAAGAGACTCCTTATCTTCCTCCTTTGCAGCCCCTAATGGTTCAAACCACTGGCTGATCTTTTGACTAACAGCTCCACGTATAATGTTCTACACCTCCTCGCAAAACAGTGCTCTTGATTTGGAACCGACTCATATATAGATGACCCTCCAGCAGCTTTTCTGAGGCTCTAAATCACACAGGAGAAAGATGGGTGCATCTTTCTCCTGAAGAGCTGATGGTGGACTCGAACTGCTTTCCTTTGGGTTGGCAACGCAACTCCTTACCCACTACGCCACCAGGGCAGAGGCGAGATTCAAATTCAGGCCGAGATTTGGTATACAGTCCTTCTAGTTGTTACAAATGAACAACAAGGTGCAGTTGTCACCTCTCAGTACTTGGCAAAATAAGTGCTCAAATCTGTGTGTTTTAAATGAGACCTGGAACTCAGCTCTTAGTTACCTATTTAAGTGTGATGAGAAAGAACAGAGAAAAGGTCTTCCTTTTCCCATCCTATCCCAGTAGTTTATAAATGAACTATATATAAACTTCTGTGGGAGCAACTTCCCTCCTCATTGACCACTATGTTTTTGGACCTAGGTGGGTGGAGTCGCTGACTGCCGAGGACAGGACCTTGCATCTGTGCCCAGCGATCTCTCACCCTTTTCCCAGACGCTCATCCTGGATACCAACCCTCTCCAGACCCTGTGGAACCATTCTCTCCAGCACTACCCTCACCTGGAGAGGCTCAGCCTGCAGGGCTGCCACCTGGGACGCCTGGGCAGCGGCGCCTTCCGGGAGCAAGCCAAGCTGCGCAGCCTGACTCTGGCTGACAACACGCTGTCAGAGAACTACAAGGAGACAGCCGCTGCTCTCCACTCTCTCCCGCACCTGCGGAAGCTGGACTTGTCTGGGAACTCCCTGACAGAGGACATGGTGGCCCTCATGCTCCAGAACCTCTCCTCTCTAGAGGCTGTGTCCCTGGCGAAGAACACCATCATGCGGCTCGATGACTCTGTCTTTGAGGGCCTGGGCCACCTCCAGGTGCTGGATTTGCAGAGGAATTACATCTTTGAGATTGAAGGGGGTGCTTTTGATGGCTTGCCTCAGCTTAGGCATCTCAACCTGGCCTATAACAACCTTCCCTGCATTGTGGACTTCGGCCTCACACAGCTGCGCTTCCTCAACGTCAGCTACAACGTCCTGGAGTGGTTCCTGGCATCAGGGGCCGAGGCCACCTTTGAGCTGGAGACCCTGGACCTCTCCCACAATCAGCTGCTGTTTTTCCCGCTCCTGCCCCAGTGCAGCAAGTTGCACACCCTGCTACTGCGGGACAACAACATGGGCTTCTACAAAGATCTGTACAACAGCTCGTCGCCCCAGGAGATGGTGGCCCAGTTCCTCCTGACAGACGGCAATGTCACCAACGTCACCACAGTCAACCTCTGGGAAGAGTTTGCATCCAGCGACCTCTCAGATCTCCGCGTCCTTGATATGAGCCAGAACCAGTTCCAGTACCTGCCCGATGGCTTCCTGAGGAAGATGCCTTCCCTCTCCCACCTGAACCTCAACCAGAATTGCCTGATGGTGCTCCACATCCGTGAGCACGAGCCCCCAGGGTCCATCACTGAGCTGGACCTGAGCCAGAACCAACTGTCTGAACTGAGGTGGGCTCCAGGGACCACCAGCTGCCTGCAGAGCCTCCAGGTGTTCAACCTGAGCTCCAACCAGCTCCTGGGCATCCCCGCCGGCCTTCTGGCTAACGCTAGCAACCTCACTACAGTTGACATGAGCCACAATCAGCTCTCACTTTGCCCCCCTCCAGTTCATGTCGACAGGACAGGCCCCCCCAGCTGTGTAGATTTCAGGAATATGGTGTCTCTAAGGAGCCTCTCTCTGGAGGGCTGTGGGCTGGGGACCCTACAAGACTGCTCATTTCAGGGGACCTTCCTCACGCACTTAGACCTGTCCAGCAACTGGGGGATTCTGAATTCAAGCATCACCCCTCTCCAGGATCTCGGCCCCACGCTACAGGTCCTGTCTCTGCGGAATGTGGGCCTCAGTTCCAGCTTCAAGGAGTTGGACTTCTCTGGGTTTGGGAAGCTGAGGGACTTGGATCTGTCAGGAAATTCCTTGACCAGTTTCCCCAGGTTTGGGGGCAGCCTGTCCCTGCAAAGCCTGGATCTCCGCAGAAACTTGCTCACAGCCCTTCCCCAGAGGGCTGCGTCTGAGCAGCTGGTGAGGACCCTGCAGACAATCTACCTCAGTCAGAACCCGTATGACTGCTGCGAGGTGGAGGGCTGGAAGGCCCTGCAGCGCCTGCCCACGCTGCACATCCCCGACCTGGCCATGCTCACTTGCAACCTCTCCTCCCAGATGGTCCGCATGGTGGACCTGCCCAGGGAGGTGCCCCGGGACTGTCACTGGCAGCGGCTGGACATGGGCCTGCTGTACCTTGTGCTCATCCTCCCCAGCTGCCTCACCCTGCTGGTGGCCTGTACCATCATCTTCCTCACCTTCAAGAAGCCTCTGCTTCAGGTCATCAAGAGCCGCTGTCACTGGTCGTCCATATACTGACCCTGGCTCCTTGCTGAGGCTGGAATGTGGCTCGTGCGTGTGAGGCCATGGAGGCCGTTTAAATGAAAATGCAAAGTGTTTCCATCTCTCTCAGTCCCCTTTGTTCCTCCTTCGTTGTTATCGTTCATCACCATTATTCTGGTAAAATATTTATTAAGTAACATTCCATGAAAATAAAAGACAGTATGTCTCAAATATTTTTTTAATCAAATGCAACTTTGGGGTTTTTTTCTCCTCCTCCTCCTCCTCCTCCTCTTCTTCTTCTTCTTCTTTATGTCTGTCTTTAGTTTCACTTGAATTCTTTTTGGGACCCCTTTTGGTGACCATGCGTGGGGCAGATGTCCTATCCTATAGCTCAGACACTGCCAAGAGGTCCTTCTATGCATGCTGAAAGCAGTCAGCAACCCCTGAAATCACCAAAACATGGATTTTCAGGAGAGCTGGGCGTTCTGCATGAAATGAGAACACTCATATCCTCTCTCAGTTGGCTTGGAATGTCACTGCTGTCTGAGTGGGCCATGGCAGGGCCCCCTCCATGTGCCCTGGGTTCCTACCCATTGTCTCAGGCAAACAGATGTGACCCGTCCATGGAAAAATGAAGAGAACTATCACCGGGCGTTTACCTACTCCATAAACTGCCATCAGCCCTTGCTCTGAGAGAATGCGAAATGCAGAAAAGGATAAATTATGCTAACTGGTGAGCCGTCCATATACTTCTCAGAAAGACCCAAACAACTTCCTAGTAGATATTCAGTATCTCTATGCACCTCATTTCCTGTTTTCATTCTTTTTCCTTCATTCAAAGAACAGGAGCTGTCTCTGGTGGCTCAGTGATCAGAATTGTGCCTCCAGCTGTTCCACAGGAGAAAGATGGGCAGTCTCCTGTGCTGTTTACTGCCTCTGAAAACCCTCTGGAAGGTCAGCTGTGGACCAGCTCTGACTCTACAGTACACAACAACAATCTGCTAAAGAAGACACAGCCCCTGACCTGTATGTAGTTTAGCGTTCACAGTGTCTTGCACTTGTCAGCCTGTGTGTTAAATCATAAAAGGTCTATGGACAGTGGTGTAGAGAGAAGAGGAGTCTCTCACAGTTTACTATTATCGTGTAGATTTAGTGTCAACAAATAAAAATAAGATCAATGGTCTGTCTTTCCCCTTGGATGCTCTGGAAGGGGTTAAGCATGGCCCTTCAGTGAAGCTCCACACTCAGTTCAATAGTATCAGGTCTTTACTGTGTTCATTTCCTTTCACATCAGTGTGTCCCCTCCAGCCTGCACTGCCTCAGCCCTGTGTGTCGCATGCCCCTCAGGTAGCCTTGAAACACATGTCCACAAGTCAATTGACATAAGACCAGTTTTTAAAAATTTTCCCCCATCTAACAAAAGCTCTTTCCTTGGAGTCTAGCTGTTTACCAAGTTGAATTGCCATCCCAAGTAGACACGTGAATCCGCCTGTGATTGGTGTGTTTATGGTTTCTCTGCTGTTAACATGTCACCCCTTGAGTCAGTTGGTGTTCTCGGTTACTCGCAATTAAAGATGACTTTGTAATGTAAATAGCGTAGAGACTTCTTGTTGTGTGCCATCAAATTGGAACCAACCCATAGATGACCCTCCAGCAGGTATTCAGAGATAGTTTAATCGCACAGGAAGAGATTGCCCATTCTTCTCTGGTGGAGCAGCTGGTGGATTTGAACTGTGGATAAGAACCACATCCCTTTGGGACTGCAGTGCAGTTTCTTACCACTAGGACACTAGACTTCCAACAGAGACTTAGTAAAACAATATTGGAAGCTCTCTGGGAAGACTGAAGATCCAGTGTGGAAATGAGTGGGAACTGGAGGTGCTTCTTAGCCGTTAGGATCATGGCTGCAGCCACATCTTAATACTGAACACTGCAGTTGACCCCACTACCACTACCTTTGGTCAGGGCCCCTGTCTCTGCTCCTTTCCATCCACTGTGGAAATAAATGGCTTCCCAAGTCTGCCACCTCACCAGGCCCTGAAGCACAAGTTGGGGCAGGAGCATCCAGTTAGTGGACCTTGGCTACTAGAGAATCTGAAACTTCAGATGTTGTACATTTCAGCCAAGCATCTAAACTAGAAGTGAGGTTCTGCTTTCTACAATTCATAAGTTGTGGAATTTCTGAACACATAGCACATCACACAGACAAACGGGGGAAACCCCACCACAACCAAACAACAAACCAAAACCCCCTTAAACTCATAGCTGACCCTCCAGCAGGTTGTCAGAGGCTGCAGATCACACAGGAGGACATTGCCCATCATTCTCACAAGGAGCAGCTGATGGAGTCTGCCTTTGGGTTGGGAGTCCTTACCTACTAGACCATGAGACAAAAGGAATGATGAAGTTGTACTCCACCATTTTAGACATTCTTACCTTTTAGCAGAGAACATCTAGAAACACATTCTTAGCATCACCTGACTGATGAAAATTTAAGATGGAACCTTGGGCCAACAAGGGAAATAGGTGAGGTCAGACTTTTAAATTCCTTGAGTCATCCCATGTAGCTGGCTATCTACTCCACTTGTTCTTAGGACCCTGACTTGTAGGGTAGCTGATTGAGAAACAGGATACAGCCTCACATCCATCCATGGCAGTATAATAAGTAGTTATTCCAACACTAGGGTCTGTTTAGTCCTGTCGAGTGCTGAGAAGGTTGGGCAGGGCAGAGGGACTTCTGAGCTTTGATTTCTGTAGGGAAGTTTGTTCTTTGTCCTGACTTCCCCCACCTCTACCATCTCCACCTGCAGGAAAGAGGAGATATTACTGTCCACTCAGAGACCACTCAGAGACCACTGGAGAGGGCAGGACCCTCACAGCCTTTTGAAAGAGTTCCCTTGTGGGTCCAGAATGGTTGTCTGCCCAAGGCCACACATACAGTCACAGTGAAGACCTTCCTCAGTAAGTGGAATGTAAGGGCAATGATGTCAGAGTGTAGGCTATCAACATGAGCAAAGGCAAATGAGATTCTGAAAATCTAATTAGAAAGCAAAAGTATATTTTAAAAAAAAGTCTAAGTCTTTTATAGAGGCACAAATAAGACTCTTAGTTGTAAGGAATTTAGGTCAGTGCTAACCCTTGGCCCTTGTCTATGACTTCATCTTACTCGGATCCACAATTCACAATGCAATTATTTCATCTTACTTCGATTCACCAAGAGTACCAGCAGCCAGGATATCAGAAGATGCATTGCACTGGGAAAGTCTGTAGTCAGGGCACCTCTCCAAATTATTGAGGAGTAAAGATGTCAGTTTGAGGACTAAGGTATGCCTAATTCAGGCCATACTCTTTTTAGTCACTTGCTCTGCATCCAAGAGCTGGACAATGAATAAGGATGATGGAAGAATTGGTGCCTTCCATCTGTGGTGTTGGAGAAGAGTGCTGAATATCCCATGGATTGCCAAAAGAACAATTGTATATGTCTTGGAGAAGGTGGAGCCAGAGTTCTCCAAGGAGGCAAAGAAGCTTCATCTAACATAGTCTGAGTATGTTGTTGCTGCTGCTGCTGCTGTGGTTATGAGGGGAACGACACTGAATCTGTTGTGACTTCTGTAATGAGGAAATGTCCTTCATCTGCTCCTTTCAGTAAAATGCTTGTCTGTCAGATACTATGCTAAACGTGAGCATCCAAATTAAGACAGACTAGGAAGGAGGATTGGCCATCCACTTCTAAAATAACAGGCCTTTGAAAAACCCTATATACGGAACGTGTAAATTGCCATCTTCACGATATTGAGTCTTCCTATTCATGAGCAATGAATATTCTTCCACTTCTCCATGTCTCTTTTTGTTTCTTATAGTAATGTTTCGTAATTTTCTTTTAACAGATCCTTTGTGCTTCTAGCTATATCTACTCCCAAATATTTTATCTTGTGATTAGCTATTGTGAAGGGTATTGTTTTTCTTATCTCCAGTTCTGTATTCTCTTTGTCACTGTAGAGAAATCCAACTGATTTTTGTATGTTGATCTTGCACCCTGCTACTTTACTGAATTGGTCACCTATGTCCAATAGTTTTCTTGCTGAGTCTTTAGGGTTTTCTAGGTATACTATCATATCATCTGCATAGAGAGATAAATTTTACCTCCTCTTTGCCAATTTCGATACCTCTTATGTCTTTCTCTTGTCTTATTACTATCTCTAAGACTTCCAATACAATATTGAATAAGAGAGGTGATAATGGGCATCCTTGCCTAGTTTCTGTTCTTAAAGGGAATGTCTTTAACCTCTCTCCATTGAGTTCAATGTTGGCTCTTGGGTGTTCATAAATACTTTTTACTATACTGAAGAAATTCCCTTTTATTCCTATTTTGTTGGCTGTTTTAATCAGAAAAGGGTGTTGGATTTTGTCAAAGGCCTTCTCTGCATCAATTGATAGGGTCATGTGATTCTTGTTCTTTGCTTTGTTAATATGATGAATTATATTAATTGTTTTTCTTATATTGAACCATCCTTGCATACCTGTTATGAATCCCACTTGGTCATGATGGATTATTTCTTTGATGTATCGTTGGATTCTATTGGCCAATATTTTATTCAGGATTTTTGCATCTATGTTCATAAGAGATATTGGCCTATAGTTATCTATTTTGGTGGTGTCCTTTCCTGGCTCTGGTATCAAGAATATGTTTACTTCATAGGATGAGTCTGGGAGAACCATCTTTTTCTATTTTCTGAAATAGTTTATGTAGAATTGGTGACAGTTCTTCTCTGAATGTTTGATAAAATTCACTTGTAAATTCATCTGGTCCAGGGTTTTTTTGGTTGGAAGTTGTTGCAGTACCTTTTCAATTTTTTCTTTTGTAATGGGCCAATTTCGGTTTGTGTCAGTTTAGGTAGGTTGTGCGTTTGTAAGTATTTGTCCACTTCCTCTGTTGTGGTTGTTGTTGTTATGTGCCGTCAAGTCATTTATGAATCATAGCGAACCTATGTACAACAGCCCTAAAACCTGCTCTATCCTATACCAAGCACACTGCCTCTGACACACCCATCCCAATTACCCCAGTCGCTGAATCAATTCATCTCATAGAGGGTCTTCCCCTCTTGTGTCATCCCTCCACCCTCCCAAGCATGATGTCCCTCGGTTTTCATATTTGTTTGAGTAATACCAATCCCATTCTTCAAGGAGATGGAAAAGGAAATCTCTAGCTTCATTTGGAATGGAAAGAAGCCCCAAATAAGAAAGCACTCCTTAAAAATACAAAAAAGGTAGGAGGCATCTCACTTCCTGATTTAAAATCCTACTACACTGCCATGGTAGTTAAGACAGCATGGTACCGGTACAATGACACATAGATCAATGGAATAGAATTGAAAGCCTGGAAATCAGCCCATCTATTTATGGTCAACTGATTTTGACAAGGAGATGAAATCAGTTAAGTGGGGAAACAAGAGCCTTTTTAATAAATGGTGTTGGCAAAATTGGAAAACTATCTGCAGAAGACTTAAGCAAGATCCACACTTCACTTTATATACAAAATCCAACTCAAAGTGGATCATGGACCCAGGACTAAAACCAAGGACTGGAAACTTCATTAAAGAAAAGCTTGGACTCTTCAAAAACAGAAA
>NW_006399782.1:1755521-1768983 GCF_000299155.1 Elephantulus edwardii | reverse complement strand
ACATTATGCTGAGTGAAATATCTCAGTAACAAAAGTACAAATACTGTATGGTGCCACTGTTGTAGAATGAGGCTGACATCAGGGTGGGGGTAAGACAGAAAAACTGGATAAATTATGTATACTGCATTGAAGCAGATGAGGGAGAGAACAGTTTAAAAGTAACATATTTTAGGGCATTATGATTAACATAAGAGTTTGGAATGAGGGTTGTAGAGTGGAGTATACTCGAGGTGAGGGTGGGGTCGTGCAGGAGGATTGTATACCAATGAAGGAGTTTTTCTTTTGCTTTTCAAGAAGAGCGAACTGGGAGTGAGGGTGGGGGAGTGGGGAGAAAAGTGCAACAATGAATGAATGCATATCCAAAATCTCTGTAGATGTTCATTAAAATTAATAAAAAAAAAGAAAAAACCCAACCCTATGTACAATAGAGCACGTTTTTAAGAGAGGCTATTCCTTAGAAAGGGCCATCATACTTGGGAAGGTGAAAGGACAGTGAAAGAGAAGACCCTTGGCCAGATGGGCTGACACAGTGACTGTGGCAATAAGCTCAAGTGTATCAGAGATTGTGAGGATGGTGCAGGATAGGACAGTGTTCAGACTGATTGTTCATAGGATCACTATGAACTCGATGATACTCAACTCGAAGGCACTTAAGAGCAACAACAACGTAAGTCTTGGCTTATATGACTTTTTACTCTTGGTCATCATTAGTCTGTACATGGTTCATGTTTATTTATTTAGTGAGCCAAGTCTCTTCTACCCACCACATCCCTATCCCTAGATCCAGTCTGTACCTGCCCCAAGGAACTGGCTTTCATGGGCTCTCTTGCCCTCTGGCTTTTAGTTATGTTTATCCAAGAAAGACCCCTAGGTGAGAAAATGCAGAACTCAATGCTTAAACTCAATTTTGTGCAGCCATAGTGACTCTCCATCAGGATCCTGAGCTTGTAAATCTTGGGAGGAAATTGTCTCTCTTTCTCCCATCGAGCTACTGGGTAGATTCAAACCTCAGGAGACAAAGCTTTTGGTCAGCAATGCACCTCACTGCAGACTACACCACCAGAGCCCTTGAGCACACGGGAAAGGAGGAAAGTCAAGGTGTTTGCTGTCCTGACTTCTCCCTACAGATTTGTCTCAAACTGGCTGCATCTCTCAACAAAAGGTCACATTTCTCTCATGGAGTCCTTCACTACACAAACCTCTCCCGGGGTTCCAAGAACCACTTCCCTCTTCACCTCTGGCCTAGGGGTTGGGTAACAGCTCTGTTGTTACCCCTATTGCTACCAAGTTGATTCTGACTCCAAGTAACCTTGTCGGACAGAGACAGAGTAAAACTATCCCATAGGGGGATTTTTTGTTTGTTTTATTTAAATTTATTATTAATTTCAGTAAAACTTTACAGAGACTTTGAATTTCCATTCATTCATTGTTGCACTTTTCTCCCCTCCCAACCCTTCTTCCTAATACACTACCCTCTTTGAAAAGTAAAGGAAAAATTCTTTCATTGTTTTACAAACCCTCCCCCAGGCCCACTCCACCATGTAGCCTCCTCTCTAGACTCCTGTCATGACAAAAATACCTAATCACATATCCCTTTTAAACAGTTTTCTCCCTCATCTGTTTCAATGCAGTATACATTATTTAACCCATTTTTCTCATTCTCTCCCCAACCCCAGCGTCGGTCCTGTTTTACAACAGTGGCACCATGCAGTACTTGTCCTTTTGTGACTGAGATACTTTACTCAGCATAATGTCCTCCAGGGTCACCCATTTTTAATAATATTGCCTTAGTTCCTTGTTTTTCAATGCAGCATAGTATTCCATTGTGTGAATATACCACAGCTTCTCTATCCATTAATTTGTTGATGGGCACTTAGGTTGTTTCCAACTCCTTGCTATTGTGAACAAAGTTGTGATAAACATGGATGCACATATATCTGCTTGGATGTCAGTTATGATCTCTTTAGGGCATATTCCCAGTAGTGGAATTGCTGGGTCAAATGGTATCTCTATTTGCAACTTTTTGAGAAAGTGCCATACCGCCTTCCACAGTGGTTGCACCATTTTGCACTCCCACCAACAGTGAATAAGGGTTTCAGTTTCTCCACAACCTCGCCAGCGTTTGTTGCTTGCTGTTCTGTTAAATTTTGCTATTCTGACTGGGGATGATATCTCATAGTTATTTTGATTTGCATCTCTCTTAGAGCTAGGGATTTTGAACATTTCTTCATGTGCTTGTTAGCCATCTGAATGTCTTCTTTGATGAAATGTCTGTTTATATCCTGTGCCCATTTTTCAATTGGATTATTTACCTTTATCTTGTGGTTAGGGTTTTAAAGGTTATAAATATTTATAGAAGTAGACTGCTACATTTTTTCTATTGGAGTAGCCAGTGGGTTTTAAAGCACTGACCTTCTGGTTAACAACGGAATGCCCAACTACTGTGCCACCAGGGCCCTTCTCTGTGGCCAGCCCTTGTGTAACTGCATTATCCCTTTGGGTTGCCTTTAACCTGCCCATTCTTTTGTGAACTGTCACTTTACACCTCTTCTTTGAGTTGTCCTTGCTTGAATGTGTCCTCTGGGATGCTCAGCTCTATAGTTGGTTATTTAGATAGCAGGACTGAGGCAATGAAACCCTAGAACCTTTATCAAGAAGCACAGGAGGCTAAGAATGCAGTCAAAGTGACGAAGGCAAATAAATCCCCTGGTGATGGCTGTCCCCTGTCCCTGTGATACATTAGGGGCGACGTTGGTCATGAGAGAGAAGATAGTGCTCTTCACCACATTATGAAGATATTCAAATTTTACCCAAATTAGAGAAGGAGTTCCTAGTCTTAGAGACCTTCTGGAAAAAATGTTGATGTGGCATTAAAAAAAAACTACTGTGGTGGCATAAAGTCAGAGAAAACAGACAATAGGGTTAAGAAAAAAAGTACTTTAAAAGGTAAAAAAGCAGAAGAGCACTCCTCACTAAATAAGCCATCCTTATCAACAACTGCAAACGAGGTGTTACGTACTAAGTGAGTAGTTTTGAGAAAACAGATTCAGCAACTTGACAATCTTTATCAAGTCTATGAAATCATCAGTGTATAGAAACCAACAGATGGTGAGTATTTGCCGAACAGCACATAATTGCAGATTAAATCTTAAAAATGAAGAAGATTCTTAAGGGGCCTGTGTGAGGAAGTTCAGGATGATGGAAGATCATCCTTTTTTTTTTTTACCCCCTGATATTACTCAAAAGGCATCAGGCATGATTTAACCATAACTTAGGGTGATTTACAAAACTGAATCCTCCTCTACGCCTCCCTTCCCTAGTGACTGCCATGGATTGAATTGTGCCCCCACAAAATACATTCATGGAATGATGCAAAGTGGAAATTATGTCATGGCTCCCAAGATCTGAAAAACCAAGCAGTTGGAAATCATTAGGATGAAATACCTTTCATTTCACCACAGCCCTAACCTGATGTCTCGCCGGTGGCATCCTTTGTCTCACAAGAGATGAAAGGAGAGAAACAGGTAGCAGAGAAGGGGACCTCAGTACCACCGAGGGAGAAAAGCCAGGAGTGCAGGGTGTGGACCCAAGTTTCCTGCACTGGCAAACTTCAGAACCAGGAGACACAGACAGGAAACCTTTGCCTAGAGCCGATAACCTCAATTTAGACTTCTAGCCTCTTAAAGGAAAAGAGAATAAATTCCTGTTCCTTAAAGCTATCCTTTTGTGGTATCTGTAAATAACTAAACTGCACAAGATAGCTAAGATGGGGTTGCAGAATCTTCAGGCTAAACAGTCAGGACAAAAGGCTGATGCAGAGACTCTGGCTTTCACCATGATTGTCAAGGTCCACTGATCCATTGGTTAGAGAAATTGTCGTGCCAGAGAGAAGACAGTTTCTAGGATAATCATTTGAGTTGAGTTTGTGGTTGTTTTGTTTTGTTTTTGTTTTAACTGATTCCAAGTCTAATTTTTATAGAGCAATTTCTCTGGGGAGCAAGATTAGGTTGCATGCTAAAAGACACAGCCCTCACACACAGCCCTGTTAAGAGGGTGAAAGAGTGACCCACGGCTCTCAAACCTGAGAGTTCACAGTCAGCACTTGGTGCTTAAAACTGTGGACAGCAAACAAGGGCCATCTCAATGCCAGGGCAGACTTAAGAAGGATTTTGATACACAGGACATTGCTCTTCTTGATGTTAGAGCAAAGAATTGGTGCCTCTGAGTTAAGGTGCTGGCCCAAAATACTGAATGTACCATAGCTCACCAGAAGGATGAATAAATCTATCTTAAAAGACGGATAGTCAGCAAGCATGTTCCTTTAAAATTATAATGGTGAGAAATTTATATTATAGTTTGGACGTGTTATCAGGAGGGACCAGACCCTGGAGGGCATCTTGTTTGGTAAAGTGGAAGGTCAGTGAAAAAGAGGAAGAATCCCAGTGAGATGGACTGACACAGTGCCTGCAACAACGGACTCATAATGGCCACAACTAAGAGGATAGGTAACATTGTATTCTGTTTTACTAGATGGTACCTAACAGTAGTAGCTTAGTGGTAAGGAGTTGTACTGCCAACACAAAGGCCAGTGGTTCAAATCTGTCAGCTTCTACAGGTAAAAAATGGGCAATCTCTTCCCATGCAATTTTTTGCTTCTGAAAAACCCCTTGAAAGGTCAGCTATGAGTCGATTCCAACTTGATGGTACATAACTGCAGCAGTAGCAATAATGCCTTTGCATGGTTAACTCTTTAAATATGACTGCCTTGGAAACGTATGGGGTTGTTCTGTTCAGTCCTATAGTGTCACTATGCACTGGAACCAATTTGCTCATAACAAGTTTGGTTTTGGCATGCGTGGACACATGGAGCTTACAGTCCATAATTATTCTCTTTGCTTATTTTAGGAATATCTGGCTTAAAAGGGGCAATGTTGGTTTTGTATACTGTTATCTCAGAACTGACTCATAGCTGATCCTCCAGCAGATTTTCAGAGGCAGTAAATCTCACACGAGGAGAGTGCCCATCTTTCTCCTGCAGAGCAGCTGGTGGATTCAAACTATGTGCCTTTTGATTGTCAGCATGACTCCTTACTATTAAACCACAATATTGCTATATAAAGGGCAATATTCCATAGCATTTTACATACAAGAACATACAGACAAATATTGATGTCACTTAACTCAGTGTTGCCATTCTTAAGTCTTAAATAGCAGTAATTCACTCATCCCTGAGATTGGCCATGTTGGGGTGTCCTAAACACTGCAACCCTCACCGAGGAGGGAAGTGGGGCTGGATGGGGGAGAGCCCAGGCTTGAGGAGGAGGGTAAGAGGGTCATGCTTTCTGGGTACTGGGTGTGTTGCTTTCTTTTCCGGCTACTGTTATCAGTGCGGTGAGCACATCCCTTCAGCTGAATGCCCTGGAGAGGAAGCCAAGAGCTTCCTGTTTTCTTACCAATGTTGCAAAATGTAAGTTAGACACAAAGAAATAAAGAGAGAGGGCACAAAATGGGAAGCTCCTGAGGTTGGAGGAGGGGATGTCAGCCCTGAGGTGGAAGCCTAGCTCCCTTCTTCCTGGAGATGTACAGCAAGTTGTTGTTGTTGTTATGTGTCATCAAGTCGCCTGTGACTCATAGCGAACCTATGTATAGCAGTTCTCAAGCCTTCCCTGTTCTGAGCCAGTCTCACTGACTCCCACACACTTACTCTTGTCGTACCAGTTACAGTATCAGTCCATCTCATCCAGGATCTTCCTCTCCTGTGCTGTTCTTCCACCCTTCCAAGCATGATGCCCTTCTCCAAGAATTGGTCCCTCCTGGACATGTGCCCAAATATGTGAGATAGACCTTCAAAATCCTAGCCTCCAAGGAGAAACTTGGTTTCACTCTAAGATAGACCTATTTGTTCTCTTGATGGTCCATGGTATGTTCAAGACTCTTCTCCAGCACCACAACTCAAAGGCATCAACTCTTCTTCTATCCTCCTTAGTCATTATCCAGCTCTTCAATACATAGCGAGTAATTGCAAAGACCGTGGACTGGATCAGGTGCACCTTAGTCTCTAGATGGACATTGTTGCTCTCAGTTCTCTGGAAAGGTCCCTGACAACAGAATTACCTAATGCAATTCACCTTTTAAAATTGAAGGTTGCACAAGGGAAAACAAGGAAATAGAGTGCACCAAAGTGATATACTTTTCCTCTATTCTCCTGTTGGTAATTGCTCTCAAATAATCTCCCAATTTAATTTGCGCTGTTTGTAGAGTATTCAGAAGTAGATCACCAGGGTTTTTGTTTTTACTCAGTCTCAACTGGGTGATCCATGGGAACCTACTACCACTGACAGATGACGATAGTTGAGCACGAGGTTCATTGCCTGGGAATAGAACCTGCGTCTTCTGCAGATTGTTGTTAGGTGTCACTAAGTTGACTGCCACTCATAGTGGCCCTATGAATAACAGATCTGAACCCTGCCCTATCCTGCAACATCCGCAACACCTCTGATATATTCAAGCCCTTTGCTACAGTCTCTATGTCTATCCATCTTATGGAGGGTGTTCCTCTCTTTCTCTGACCTTGCCCCTTTCCCAGAAAGATGTCTTTTTCCAAAGACTGACCGCTCCTGACAACAAGCCCAAAGTATAGAGATGAAGTTTCACCATCCCTGCTTCTAAGGAGCATCCTGGTTGCATTTCCTCCAAGACAGAATTGTTTATTTTTTGACAGCCCATGGGATGGATATTCAGTACTCTTCTCCAACACCACAATTCAAAGGCATCACTTCTTCTATCATCTTTATCCATTGTCCATCTTTCACATGCATAGGAAGTCATTGAAGACTATGGCTTGGATTAGGCCATTCGACACCTTAGTCTTTGAACTGACATCCTTACTCTTTAGCACTTCTGTGTAGAAGGTGGAAATTCTACCACTGACTCACCAATGTCCGGCTTAATGTTCTTAAGATTATTCTGTCTGTGACTCTGCCACATAGTTTTGTAAAATTATTAAGAATCATTTTATATCCAATTCTGTGTAATTGTTTTTGCACTGTAAGTATCTTAGATGGTTTATGAGATTTAGCAAAAGACATGTAGGGTGGAGCACAGAGGTTGTACTAACAGATTTTCATTTCTATCATCATAAAAGTCACCACTTAGCAGAATACCCTGTCCTTGGTTAACCTCTCATGGAAAAATTTTTCTCTTTGGTTCTTCAGAAGGCCAATTTTATCCTCATTCACACTTTGTTTGGTCATGTACCCTCCCCACACCTACCTCTTAAGACAGTAACTTCTGGAGCTCTGAGTGAAGGACTTTTCAATCAGCTGTCAGCTCCCACCGCTTCTAGGATTTTGAAATTATTATTCTTTAAAAAAAAAGTCCTCTCTTCAACTTTTCTAGGAGCCCTGAATTTCCAGTATTGTGTTTCTTTAAAAATATTATCTCCCTTTCTTACTCATGTTTCAAATTATAGTGCATCCTTCCTCTGAAAAACAGATAACAAAAATTCTACTTTGATCATAATGATAGATTAGAAAAGGAAATTCTCTCCAGTTTTCTAGTTTTTAAAAAATGTCACACTTCTAAAGAAAAAAGTTTTTTAAAAAATTCTTAATTATTAGACAAACATGATCTGCTGAAGACACATGCGCTTTTGTAGAATTTAACATCTGTTGTTTTTTCTGAAAAAAAAATATATATACATATATTGCTTTATTTGAAACAAATTAAAATATGCTGCATTTGAAAAAAAAAAGTCACACTTCCTCCTTTGAAATAAGAGTAAATTCTGTGCCTCCAAATAATTTTCTACAGTTTTTCTCACAAAAATAATGAGTGTTTAAAAGACAGAGACAGGAGCCAAGAGCCACAAACACCTTGTTACTACTGTAACTTTAGGTTCTTTTTAAAATTTCATCCCGTTTTCTTTTTAAAAATGACGTTTTCTTACTTCACTCTTTTTTTGCTTTAACCATTTTCTGCCCTCATCTTTATGACATACTTCACACCTATTGCTGTTGAGTTGATTCTGACCCATAGCAAGCCTCCAGTGAGTTTCTGAGGATAAAAAGTTTTATGAAAGGAGATCACTCATGATTCTCCCAATACATAGCTGGTAGATTCAAACTACTGACCTTTTACATAGACGCTATAAGAAGAAAAAGAGCCAAGTGCAGATGGCTATCTCTGACCTTTACCAATTCCACAAAGGGGAATATTCTCTCTCTCTCAATAACATGAACCGCACATAACAAATTCCTATGAGGTCAGACACGTCCCCCACATTTCCATACCTCTTTCTACTCATCTCAATATCAATCTTACTGCTTTGATGGGACAAAAATCTGATGCAGTAGCTCACAGACCACATAGACCCATACTGGAGAGGTCAAAAGGTTATAATTCAGGTTAGTAGCAGAATACAGTCAGGACAGCTTCCACAATGTGCTCATAGGACATCTCCGCCTTGAGCCTCACAGCTTTAGGCTGGTGATACAAAGTTCTCAGTCCTGTGATATAGGGGTCCCCACCCCTCATTGTCCAATAAGCTTGGGCAAAGTTTCTTAGTTCCGCTTCCAGTGGTGTAGCAGTTCCAAGGTCCCATCTCACATCAGGTCTCTGGTTCTCTATTGTAGTTGCTCTGGCTGTTGCTCTGGTCTTGAAGAGTGAGTTGCCTTCTTTTGCTTGCTCTTCTTTGCTGGTGGTGAAGTTTTTTTCTTTCTGCTGCTGTATCTGCTCACTTGAATGGTGAGACTAACCAATTCCTTTGTGGATTGATGAAACTAGCCAATCCCCTTTTGGATAGACTAACAGACCTTATTTGCATATTCCTGCCCAACCACATCACAAAGTCAACATCAATGGCTAGTGATGAAGTAGTGAAAGATAAACTCCATAGCATTCCAATGCATAACACATTATGCTATCAGGGCTCATTGCTTCATCTTAGTAAAAGACTGTCAAGTATTCTTCAATCCTCCATTATAGCCCAGAGGAGAGATTTTATACATGTGTTAAGGAGCAATCTAAATTGAAGAAAGCACACAGAGGTAGGTGGTAGGCTCTATCAGCTGGCCTTCATCAAGAACAGAATATTTTACATAGATTTAATTGAGTTATTTTTCTCTAATGGACCTTTGATGGTATGTATAATCATTAAAATACTTGGCTGCTAACCTCAAGGTTGATAGTTCTAACATAGCAGCCACTTGGCAGGAAAAAAAAATGAGACAGTCTGCGCTCCTAAAGTTTGCAGCCTTGGAAATTCTGTGAGGCAGTTCTACTCTGTCATATGTGGTGGTGGTGGTGGTTGTTAGGAGCCACTGAGTCAAATATGACCCGTACCGAACAACAGATCAGCAAACAGCAGCAACAATTTTGAAAAATACTACATAACTTGGGAGAGACTGGAGAGCATAATGATGGGTGAACTAACTCAGTCGCATAGGGACAAATACTGCAGAAGACCATTATTGTAAAAATAGAAGGATAACTAGTAAAATGTGTTTGGGGAATCCAAGGGCAGGGAGTAGAGATGTGAAGGTGGGTAGGGAGGAAATCATAACTTGGTTGGTAGAGGGAGCGGGTAAAGGAAATTGGAAAGATCTGGTAGCGACCTGAAAAGACCGGGTAATGCCGGGCATAGTCTAATTGGGATTAATTTTATAAAACACAATGTATGGAGATGACTGTATGAAACATAATTACATTGAAGGAAAGTGTGGGGGTGGGTGGAATGTGAATAATAATAATAATAATAAATTTTAAAAGAAAACAATTCAATGGAAATATTTAAAAGTAAAATAATTCAGTGTGGTCAATCAGATAAAATATATGATTAAAAAGAAGAAGAAAATGTAAAAAAAGAATGAAAAGATATTATTGTATTTAGAAATAGAAGATTTGGTGACACAGAAAATACATTCCCATACAGAACATATTTATGAAGTTTGTGGTTGAGCATAATCCTGAGCTCCAGGCTGTGGGACAGCTGACAGCTCAGGTTTGTCAGAGCCTCCTTCTACCTCCAGCCCAGAAAGAAGAAAGCATCCTTATTTGTATTTTAAACTTTATTCAGAAATATTTTAACAACTATCTTTCCTCTAGATACTTGACTAGAGTACACTCTTCTTTTTTAACATGTAAAATCTCACCACTAAGTACAATTGATTTATGGGGGCTAGGAAGGGAGGAATGAGCTGATCCTTCTTTGATTACATACTTAGGAAGCTCAGTATGTGTTGCTAATTTATAATTCCTTCAGATCATCATGAATTTGTTATCCTTTTCGTTCCTGATCTTGTTGATTTTTTTCTGTTTGGCATATCCCATAATCCCCACACCTTTTTTCATATTTAGGCCCACTTCTTGGGTATAATTTTGTGAGTTTACGAATTTTACCCTTTAAAAAAAAAAAAGATGTGTGCTCCTCACCCCAACAAGTTAAAGGTGAACAACCTAGTGGCAAAATAGGCACAGGATATGAACAGACACTTCACCGAAGAAGACATTCAGATGACAAACACACACATGGAGAAATGTTCAAAATCAATAGCCCTAAGAGAGATGCAAATCAAAAGAGCTATAATATGTCATCTCACCCCAGTAACAATAGCAAAATTCGACAGAGCAGCAAACAACAAATACTGGTGAGGTTGTGGAGAAACTGGAACCCTTATTCACTGTTGGTGAGAGTGAAAATGATGCAACCACTATGGAAGACTGTATGGCGCTTTCTCAAAAAGTTGGAAATAGAAATGCCATTTGACCCAGCAATTCCACTACTGGGAAGATACCCCAAAGAGACCATAGCTGCCATCCAAGCAGATATATGCACACCCATGTTTATCGCTGTGTTGTTCACAATAGCAAAGAGATGGAAACTACGCAAGTGCCCATCAACAAACAAATGGCTAGAGAAGCTGTGGTATATTCATACAATGGAAAATTATGTAGCGCTGAAAAATAAGGAACTCATAAAATATTATACAATATGGGTGACCCTGGAGGACATTATGCTGAGTGAAATAACTCAGTCACAAAAGGACAAATACTGCATAATGCCACTGTTATAAAATAGGACTGATAAGGGAGTTGGGGGAAAACTAAGAAAAGAGGGGATAAATAATGAACACTGCATTGAAACAGATGAGGGAAAGAACTGCTTGAAAGAAATATATGGTTAGGTTATTATCTGCATGACAGCAGTCCAGAATTAGAGCTTCATAGCTAGGTGGACTGGGAGGGGAGAGGAAATTGTGCAACAATGAAAGAATTTTTTTCAAAGAGAAAAGCTAACTGGGGAGGGAGTAGGGAGAAAAAGGTGCAACAGTGAATGAATGGAAATCCAAGTTCTCTATAAACTTTCATTAAAATCTCAATTACAATAAAAAAATTAAAGAGATGAATATAGTGGGGGGAGACACATTTTATTGATTATAAAATAATATATATTCATCTTATAAGCTTTTAAAACACACATACAAACAAATTAAAAATACCTTTCTAGTGTGGAAAAAAAAGTAGTGGTTTGAATCCACCAGTGGCTTCATGGAAAAAAAAGATGGGCAATCTCCTCCCTTGCAATTCACAACTTCTGAAACCCCACCTAACAGTTGTGACTCAAGGAAATGAGAGTAACTGAGTTAGTGAGCTTTCCAGTGAGGAGGTCTGGTGGTGTAGTTCATAGGAAGTTTCACTGCTAATTGAAAGGTCAAATTCTCTGGCAGATAGAATCCACTAGCTGGATAAAGAAGGACAATCTCATTCCATGGAATTAATATCTTCAGAACCCCAATGGGCGGTCAGCTCTGGGTTGATTCCAACTTAAGGGCAATGACAAAGTGAGTTTTCCAATATTTATTTCTTTCTCTCATAAATATAAGTGTCTGTGTTGTTGTTAGATGTTGTCAAGCAGACTACAATACATAGCTGTCCTATTGATTACGGTATGAACCTTGGCCAATCCTGTCCATATTTATGATCTCAACTATGCTCATTGTTACAGAGAAGAATGTCTGCTTCTGTAAAGATTACAGCCTTAGCAACTCTGTAGGGTAGTTCTACTCTTTGCTAAAGGGTTGGTATGAGTTGGTTTATCATTTGTTCTTAATTGCTATTGAGACAACTACAACTCATGGCAATCCTATGAACAACAGACTGAAATCTGCTCTATGCTGTTCTGTCTGCACAATCTCTGCCATGCTCAATCCTATTGTTGCAGTCACTGCGTCAATTCATCTCATTGCAGATCTTTCTTTCTTTCTCTGAGTCTTTTCTAAGCATAGGATCTTTCTCTAAGGACTGAACTTTCCTGATAATAAACCCAAAGTATGTGAGATCAAGTTTCACAATCTTGCCTTTAAGGAGCACCCTGGTTTCTCTTCCTTCAAGTTTTGTTTGAACTTTTGGCAGTGTATGGCATATTCAATACTCTTTACCAATACCAAAATTCAATACTTCTTTGGTCTTCCTTACTCATTGTCCAACTTTCACAGGTATACAAAGCAACTGAAAATACTATGGCTTGGATCAGGTACACCTTAGTCTTTAAACTGACATCATTGCTCTTTTGCTCTTTATTTTTTTATTTTCTACTACTTTATTTACAAAATTTGAATACATTGTTTTCAAGAAAAAATTCTTTCCATTCCACTTACCCACCCCCCTCATCAAACTGTACAACCCATGATTAATCCCCCATCTCCCTGCACATCCTCATCCCTCTGCTTCCAATCCCTCCTACCCCTCTTGGATCCTTATACTCATTCTAATGTAATGGTTTTATCCAATATTTATCCTTGTGAAAGTGAGTTAGTTCACTCAGCATAATGCTCTCTAGTCCCTGCCAATTTAGGTAATAATTTACAAAATCATTGCTCCTGCGTGCTACAAATTATTCCATTGTGTGAATGTACCATAATTTCCCTCTTGTGTTCATTAGAGTGGTCTTGACAGATTTTTCCCAATACAAAACATCTTTTGATTTCTTGACTTTCTACCCTAGGTGTTGATTGTGGATCCAAATATAGGCAGATTGTTGATGAGTCTTCTCCCAGTTCTGACACCACATTCTTGAATTTGTTCTTCATTTCTCTCCACTCGAGAAATGCAGAGCTAGTTCTTTGCTTTTGGTTTTCTAATTGCAATTCTTTGGGTATTTTGTTGTGATACTTTGCTTTGTGTTGTCAAGTTGCCCTTTAAAATCTGTTCAACCCTTACCTCAGCATTTCGTCCCTTTGTTTTGGCTTCTCTCTTTTAGTGCAAATTTCAGAGTCTTATCTGACATACATTTTGATCTTTTCTTTCTTCCCTGTCTTTGTAATAACATTTAGTCTCTTTATGGATGATACCCTTGATGTCACCTCACAACTCATCTGGTCTTCTATCATTTGTGTTGAATGCATCAAATCTATTCTTGAGATCATTTTTAAATTTAAATGAGAAAGACTCAAGTTTATATTTT
>NW_006399782.1:1749373-1754576 GCF_000299155.1 Elephantulus edwardii | reverse complement strand
TGGCCTTCTGCAGCAAATGCTTCAGGTCCTCCTCAGTTTCAGCGAGCAGGGTTGTGTCATCTGCATAACGCAGGTTGTTGACAATTCTTCCACCAATCCTGATGCCACATTCCTCCTCGTACAGCTCAGCATCTCAGATGATCTGTTCTGCATACAGATTGAAAAGGTATGGAGACAAAATACACCCCTGACTGACCCCTTTCTTAATTTTTAACAATCCAGTGTCTCCCTGCTCTGTTCTGACGACTGCCTCTTGGTCCAAGTATAGGTTTCGCATTAGCACGATCAAATGCTCTGGGATTCCCATTCTTCTCAGAGTCAGCCACAGCTTGTTGTGATGTGCACAGTCAAAAGCCTTTGCATAATCAATAAAGCACAGATAGACATTCTTCTGGTATTCTTTGCTTTAATGCCTAATAATATATTGCCTTTTTTCTTTTTTAATTATTCATTTTAATGAACATTTAGAGAGACTTTGGATTTCTTTTTAATTTTTTAATTAATTTTAATGAAAATTTACAGACTTTGACTTTCCATTCATTCATTGTTTCACTTTTCTCCCTGCCCACCCCTCCCCCTCAGTACATTCTTCTCTTTGAAAAGTAAAAGAAATTTCCCCCATTGTGTTACAATCCTTTCCCCCAGGCCCATCCCACTATGCAGCCTTCGTTCTGGACTCCTGTCATGATAATAATACCTAATCACATATCCCTTTTAAACAGTTTTCTCCCTCATCTGTTTCAATGCAGTCTACATAATTTATCCCATCTTTCTCAGTCTCCCCCTAAACTCAATGTCAGTCCTGTTTTACAACAGTGGCACTATGCAGTATTTGTCCCTTTGTGACTGAGATATTTCACTCAATATAATGTCCTCCAAGGTCACCCATTTTAAATAATATTGCATGAGTTCCTTGTTTTCCCAATGCAGCATATTATTCCATTATGTGAATATACCACAGCTTCTCTATTCATTCGTTTGTTGATGAGCACTTAGGTTGTTTCCAGCTCCTTGCTATCATGAACAAAGCCGCAATAAACATGGGTGTGCTGAGACTTTGGATTTTCATTCATTCATTGTTGCATTTTTCTCCCTACCCACCCCTCCCCCCCCAGTTCACTCTTGTCTTTGAAAAGTAAAAGAAAAATTCTCTCACTGGTATAAAATCCCTACCTGCCCCGTCCCCCCCACCAAGTACACTCTACTATTCAACCTTCATTCTTGACTCTTGTCATGACCATAATACCCAATCATGTATCGCTTTTAAACAGTTTTCTCCCTCATCTATTTCAATGCAGTATATATAATTTATCCAATCTTTCTCAGTCTCACCCCCAACCCTGATGTCAGTCCCATTCTACAACAGTGGCACTATGAAATATTTGTCCCTTTGTGACTGAGATATTTCACTCAGCATAATGTCCTCCAGGGTCACCCATTTTGAATAATATTACATCAGTTCCTTGTTTTCCGATGCAGCTTAGTTTTCCATTGTGTGAATATACCACAGCTTCTCTATCCATTCAGTTGTTAATGGGCACTTAGGTTGTTTCTAACTCTTTGCTATTGTGAACAAAGCCACAATAAATATGGGTATGCACAAGAAACATGGGTAGCAGTTATGGTTTCTTTAGGGTATATTCCCAGTAGTGGAATTGCTGGATTAAATGGTATTTCTGTTCGCAACTTTTTGAGAAAGCGCCATACTGCCTTCCATAGTGGTTGCATCATTTTACACTTCCCTCAACAGTGAATAAGGGTTCCAGTTTCTCCACAACCTCGCCAGTATTTATTGCTTGCTGTTCTGTTAAATTTTGCTGTTTTTACTGGGGTGAGATGATATCTCATAGTTGTTTTGATGCTTAAGACTTATTTCAAGTTCAAATGCACATAACTGTTTTGACTCTTTGTTCCATGGCCCTTGTCATTCTACATTGAAAGAATGGGCACAGATCTCTAAGATACTAATCATTCATTCAACAAATATTTATTGAGCCTCTGCTCTGTGCCAGGTACTACTTAGCTCTGGGGATATGTACAAATCTTTCTTCTCATAAATTGTCACTTATAAATTACTTTTCTTCACATCTATCTTCCAGTAGTCCCACATTTCTTGACTCTCCTCGGTATCCTAGAGAGCTGAGTTCTGAACTGTTTTTTATTAGAACAGGCCCAAGATGCTCCGTGCTATATTAGGGCAATAACGAGAAGGTGGTATGGTACATGTATAACATCAGTTCTTTTCTGTCTCTTTCATTTTCTTAATTAAATTTTCTCCTGAGAGAGGAACTTGTTTCTGTGACAATGATCTATTTGCTATGTGACACAAATTCACAAAAGAGCTCCTTTCTATTCTTGGTTCCAAAGCTGAATGGCAGAAAACATCAATCTGCACCAATCCAATCACCCAATAGGCACATTAGTGCAGACTCTGAGCTCCAGAAGCTCGTAGAAACTATAAATATTGGCTTGAGCCCTGGTGCCATTAATTGGTTGTTCATTTTAGATCCGTTCATCACCCTCCTGTGCTCTGCTCTGTGTCCGTCCATGCTGATATAAACAAATTCTGGAATAAATAAATACGCAGCGAGAAGAGATAAATATTCTTTAGAGAAAAATTCCAAGAAAATACTCTCACTCCAGGAAGTGAAACTTAATTTTTTTCTACTCCTTACCTTAAAGTGTGGGCTGAACTAGTGAGTCATTAAAAATGCACACAAAATTTATCAGGAAGAAATAATAACTTTATGGTGGAGAAATCTGGCAGATGACACTTTACTCAAGTGATTAGGGTACATCACCAGTACTGTCCTGTGGATTTTATGGACCCTTAATAGAATGTCTCCATACCTTTCCAATTTATCTGCAGAATAGATTTTTATGAGGAGGAAATGTGGCATCAGGATTGGAGAAAGATTCATCAATAGCCTGCATTATGCACATAACACAACCTTGCTTGCTGAAAATGATGTGGGCCTGAAGCATTAGTTGCAGGCCAAGGACTACAGTCTTCAATACGGATTGAAGCTCAACACCAAGGAGACAAAGATTCTCACTGCTGGGCCAATTGACAGCACCATGATAGATGGAAAGAAGACTGAGACTGCTAAGAATTTCAGCCTGTTCAGTTCCACAATCAACACTCTTGGCGCCAGTAACCAGAATATCAAAACACAAATTGTATTGGAAAAATTTGCTGTCAGGGTCCGCTCTAGAGTGCTGAAGAGCAAGTGTCAGCCTTGAGACTAAGGTAAACCTGATCTATGCCTTAGTCTTTGTAATAACACGTATATATCAGACAGATGGGCAATGACTAAGAATGACAGAAGAAGAATCTATGTCTTTAAGTAGTGGTGCTGGAGAAGAGTGCTGAACGTTCTGTGGACTGCTAAGAAAACAGATTTGTCCTGGAGAGGGTGAAACCAGAGGCAAGGGTTTTGTAACTCTAGCTCACATATTCTGGTCATGCTTCCAGGAAGGACCAGTCCTTGGAGAAGGACATCATGCTTCAAAGGGTGGAGGGACAGCACAAGAGTGGAAGACCCTGATGAAATGGATTGACCCAGTGACTGGTATAATGGGGTTAGATATGTTGGAGATAGTAAGACGGGCTCAAAATAGGGCAGGATTCAGAGCTATTAGGCATAGAGTATCAATGAGTCATGGGCAACTTGACAGGCATATAACAACAGCACAACAATAGGAAGTGATGAGAAAAGCACTTCACTTCTGTTAAATATTCTTTCCTAAAACCCATAATCCCAGGCTAACTGTAAAAAAAAACAACACCAAAACAAACAAACAAAAATAACACAAGACAAACCCAGTTTTAAGGATATCCTACAAAATGTTTGATGAATACTACCGGAAAATTACAAATTCACAAAAACAAAGACTGAGAAACTATTATGCACCAGAGGAGACTACAGAGAGAGATACTAGCCAAACAATTGTGGTATTCTAGATTGGATCCTGGAACAGATAAATGATGTTAATGAAAGAGAAAAATTAAACTGAAGACATACAAGTAAAGTCTCACATTTTGTGAATATTGCTGCTGTTAGGTATTTTTAGGTGCTGTCCTGTGGGTTATGACTCACAGGGACCCATGAACTATCATTTATATCGCGTGCTCATTGTCATGGAATCATAACTGACTCATAGCTGACCCTTCCTTGAGTTCCCAAGGCTGTAACTCTCAGAAGAGGAGATTTCCCATCTTTCTCCAACTTTTAGCTAACATTGGATTTGGATCACCAGTGAGGCTTGACTTTTAGGTTAGCAGAGCAACTCCCTATGGACTACGCCATCATTTATGTATGAACACAATTACTGCTTCAGCAGCTCTGGTGGCCCGATGCTGCCACCCCAAAGGCATGCCATTTGAGTCCGCCAGCTATTCCTCGGGAGAAAGATGGGCAATTTCTTGGCTCTGAAAATCAGCTACGTGTTGGTTCCAATTTGATGGCACACAACAACCACATAATCACTTCTTAAATATTTGTTGTTAGGTGCTGTCAAGTTGACTACAACTCACAGCAACTCTATGAACAACATATCTAAACTTTGTCCTGTCCTGCATCCTTATCATCTCTTATATACTGTTGTTATTGTTGTTGATAGCCGCAGAGTTGATCATGACTCACAGCAACCCTATGAACAAAAGACCTGAAGCCTTTCTATAACTATTGTCATTTCTCAAAGTTCATAGAGTTTTCAGAGGAATGTTGTTTAGGAAGTGGATGTCACTCCCGCTTCCCTGATATTGTAGAGCCCACTTTATAGTCATTGTATCAATTCTTCTTGTTGAGGGTCTTCCCTCTTTCTATGACCCTCCCTCCATCTTTCCCAGCACAATGTCTTTTTGTAATAGCTGGTCCTTCTTCACAACATGCCCAAAGTATGTGAGACAAACATTAGGGTTTGGGGTTTTGTTTTTTTGTTTGTTTGTTTGTTTTGTTTTTTTGCTTTAACAAATGTGTTATGAGAAACAAACTGAATGAAAAAAAATGTATAGGAATTTTCTGTATTTTCTCAGTAATTTTCCTTCAAGTCTGTAATAGTTCCAAATTAAGTTTATTTTTTAAATTTATTATTAATTTCAATGAAAATTTACAGAGACTTTGGATTTCCATTCACTCTTTGTTGCACTTTTCTCCCAACCCTCCTCCCTAGTACACTACCCTCTTGGAAAAGTAAAAGA
>NW_006399782.1:1746684-1748073 GCF_000299155.1 Elephantulus edwardii | reverse complement strand
AATGTCTTCTTTGGTGAAGTGTCTGTTTATATCCTGTGCCCATTTTTCAATTGGATTATTTGCCTTTATCTTGTTGTAGTGTTCAAGTATTTTACAAATTCTAGATATAAGTCCCTTATCTGACATGTCATTACCAAATATTTTTTCCCAGTCTGTGGCTTCCCTTTTTACCCTGTTGGAGAAGTTTTGGATGTGCATAGGGATTTGCTTCTTAGAAGGTCCCATTCATCTATTTTATCTTCTCCTGGTTGTAGGTACTAAGTCTATTTGTAAATTCTCTAATGCATTGTTCACACACAACTCCATGACATTAATTATCCTCCTTTTCTGATTTGTTTCTCCCTTTTCATCAATAGATTTGATATCTGAAATGAACTGAAATACATCTTGTTCATGGATTAAGACAGTATTACTAAGATGTCAATTACCACTACAATGATTTACAGATCCAATGCTGTCTCAATCAGAAGATGTTTATACAAGTTGAAAGGAAGATTTCAATATGTGTATATAGAAATGCAAAAAATCTACAAGAACCACATTATCAAGAAGAGGAACAAAATTTGAGAAATCACACTATTGACATTTACTATCTGCTTAGTTAAGCACAAGAGAGATTGTGAGGATCATGTAGGATTGAGCAGAGTTTGTTTCAGCTTCACGTACAGTTACTCTGATTTAGAGCCAACTCAGTAAATAGCACATAATGACAACAATTCATTGATAAGGGATCTTATGAGGGTAAGAACAGGTAAACAAATTCACATAACAGAACAGACAGTTCAAAAATAAACCCAATGCACATAAAGTTGATCTATGACAAAACAAAACAAAAAATCAAACCTGTTGCCAATGAGTCAATCACAACTCGTGGTAACTTTCCATCGAGCTTCTAGAGCCCAGTGAAACCCTTATGGGAGGAAACTACGTATTTGTCCTTCCACAGAGTGGGTGAAGGATCTAAACTGACAAATTTCTGGCTTTTAAGTTACCAGTCCAACAGACAACATACTACTCCACCAAGGCTCCTTGATTAATGACAAAGCAGCCACTAAAATTCAAGGGGACTCAAAGGCCTTATTGATAAATGGGGCTAGAGAAATTGGACTTTTCTTACAGAAATTAAAAAAAAAACCACAAAAAACCTCCATGACCCCTTTTCTCACAACATGTAGCAATTTTCATTTTAATTGGATTATAAAACTTTTCTCTAAAATGAGAAAACTTCTAGAAGAAAAGAGAACCTTATCTTCCCAGTCTGAGGTTGTTGTTGTTGTTATGTGCCATCAAGTCGCTTGCGACTCATAGCGACCCTATGTACAACAGCCCTAAACTCCTCTCTGTCCTGTGCCAATCGCACTGTCTCTGACACTCCCATCCCAATTATCC
>NW_006399782.1:1726985-1741029 GCF_000299155.1 Elephantulus edwardii | reverse complement strand
CCCCAGATGTGTCTTGGAGGAAGTACAGCCTGGGTGCTCCTTAAAGGCAAGGACGGTGAGACCTTGTCTCACATACTTTGGGCCTGTTGTCATTAGAGGCCAGTCCTCATACAGAAACGACTGGAACAGCACATCAACAGAGAACTGCCTGAAGTGCAGTCTGGGTTTAGAAGAGGCTGTAGCACTAGGTATTTTATAGCTAATATTAGATGGACCTTGGCTAAAAGCAGGGAGTACCAGAGGAATGTCTATTTGTGTTTCATTGACTATGCAAAGGTATTTGACTGTGTGGATCACAACAAACTGGCTGACTCTGAGAAGAATGAGAATCCCAGAACACTTGATTGTGTTATGTGAAGCCTGTACTCAGACCAGCAGGCAGTCGTCAGAAAAGAGCAAGGGAACACTGCATGGTTCAAAATTGGGAAGGGTGCATGCCAGGGATGTATCCTATCTCCATAACTTTTCAATCTATATGCAAAACAGATCATCTGGGAGGTGGACTCTATGAGGACAAATGTGACATCAGGATTGGAAGTAGACTCATCAACAATTTATGTTACGCAGATAACACAACCCTGCTTGCTGAAACTGAGGAAGAACTGGAGCGCTTGCTGCAGAAGGTCAAGAACTGCAGCCTTCAATATGGATTGAAGCTCAAATTCAAGGAAGCAAAGATTCTCACTACTGGGCCAATTGGCAGCATCAAGATAGATGGTGAAGAAATTGAGATTGTTAAAAGCTTTCGTTTGCTTGACTCCACAATTAACACTCTTGGTACTAGCAGCCAGGAAATCAAAAGACGGATTGCATTGGGAAAGTCTGCTGTCAGAGATCTCTGCAAAGTACTGAAGAGTAACAATGTCAGTCTGGAGACTAAGGTGTGCCTGATGCAGGCCATAGTCTTTGCAATTACTTGCTATGTACCAGAAAGCTAGACAATGATGAGGAATGACAGAAGGAGAATTGATGCCTTTGAGCTGTGGTACTGGAGAAAAGTTTAAATATACCATGGACTGCTAGGAGAACAAATAAGTTCATTCTAGAGAAGGTGAGACCAGGCTGCTCCTTGGAGGCAAGGATTCTGAAGCTTTTCCTGACATACTTTGGACATAGTGCAAAGAGGGACCGGTTCTTGGAGAGTGACATCATGCTTGGGAGAGTGGAGGGACAGTGCAAGTGAGGAAGACCCTCGATGAGATAGATTGATTCAGTGACTGGAGTAATGGGGGGGTAGATGTGTCAGAGGCAATAAGATTGGCACAGGATAGAGGAGGGTTTAAGGATGTTATACATTATGGGAAGCCAAATTTTATATCAAATATATGAAAAACCATATGCTTATTCAGGCATTGAAGGAATCACAAACCTATAAGTTGGAATTTCCCTTGTGACAGATAACAGGAAATGAGACAGCTAGGGTTCCCCTGCAGAGGGAGGGAGTGTTAATGCATGTGAAATACTTCCTTCCTGAGCCAAGTATAAGATTGACAATAGAGAAAAATTGGGCTTCATTTAGAAGAGAATTCTATTTATGATTTTCTTCCCCTGATTCTCACTAAATACACACAGAGGCATGGCTTGTGGTGCTTCAGCTAATTTGAACTACTTGGCCCCCTGTTTTTATGCTCTCTGTTTTATCTCATTCTTGGTGTTCTGTCTCATTATTAATTATTAATATACTGCAATAATACATAGAGTCACAGGGGACTTGATGGCACATAACAACAACAACAGCAACAACAACCTTGGAAAAAAAGACATCATACTGAAATAGGTAGAGGATCAGAGAAAGAGAAGAAGACCCTCAACAAGATAAATTGATAAAGTGACTATAACAATGGGCTTGAGCATATCAGAGATCATCAGGATGGTTAGGATAGGGCAAGGTTCAGATCTGTTGTTCATAGGGTTGCTGTAAATCATAGCAGACTTGCTGGTACCTAACAACATACATACATACATACATACATACATACATACATACATACATACATACATAAATAAATAAATAAAGGACAGTAGTGACTGAGTGGTAGACTTCTCACCTTCCCTAAGGGAGATCTTGGTTCAGTTGCCAGCCATGTCCAGGCACTATTCATTGATTGCTTGTTATGATGCTGGAAAGGTTTCAACAGAGCTACTAAGATGGACTAGGAAGAAAGGCATTGCAATCTTCTGAAAATCAGCTAATGAAAACTTTATGAATCACAGTAGTTTGATCCAAAATTGGTCAGAGACATGGTTCAGGACTATAAAAAGAGCAAAGGCCATATAGGAACAGCCATATCTGACAACAACTTCATCTTACATGGATCCACAATTAACACCCGTGGTACCAGGAGTCAGGAAATAAGGAGATACGGGGGAGGGGGGTGTTTGTGTGTTTTTGGTTTGTTTGGGTTTTTTGTTTTGTTTTGTTTTGTTTTTGTGGTTGTTTTTTTGTTGTTTTTTTTTTTTTAACCATCAGGAGGTGTACTAGGGAGAGGAGAGGTGGTGGGACTATCATCGGGGCCTCCCAGGGGCAGCAGCCTTTGCAGACTATTAAGGGATGAGAAGAACTTGGAATTCAGGGGGGTCCCCCAGCAAAGAGGAGCTCCAGGGCCACCTGGATGTGCCCTCCAGTGGCCTGCAGGGCCCGCAGGCTCAGCTCATCATCATGGATGCCCATATCACGTAGCTGCTGCAGCTGGGGCTGCCACTGGCTCTGGAGGCTAGGCTATACAGAAGCCTGCAGAGCATGCTGCAGGGCTTGGCTGAAGAGATCATTGGTGATGGGTGTTCCTGACTGGACACTGGAGAACATCGACGAAGTTCCTGAGGAATGGCCCTGGGTTCCAGGAGTTGGGGTGTGAGAACTGCTCTCTGGAGTGCTAGCCAGGGCCAGGGCTGTGGCCAGCTCACTCTGGGTGATGGGTCAGGGACCAGCGGCTCTACTGTACCCCAAGGAGGCTGGGTGGGAGCTGGGTGTGCTGCTAGGTCGTGTGGACCTGGTACTGGGATGAAAGTCATCCTCATCATGTGAGAGCCCTTCAAACAGGAAGCCACCTGGCATGTCCCGGTATGAACTGGGGGGTATGCTCCAGGAAGAAGAGTCAGCTCCTGGCAGTGGGGTGCTGCCCGCCACCAAGTGCAGACAGAACCAGCACGATGGCATTGACCAGGGCTGGGTGGGCAGACACCAACGTATCAAGCATGTTGGGATCAGTGAAGACAGAAAACAGGTTCTTGTCTTGAAGAACTCCAAGAGCAATGGGGTCACTGCTGAGGCCTGGAGAGGCCACGATGATCTGGTCCAATGATTCCTTGTTGCTGAGCATCTTAGAGACCACCTCTCTGTATGAAGAGCTGCTGTGCAGGGCGGTGTGCAGCACCCGGAACTCCCTCATGGCAGCCACTCTGTCCACAGGTTCTGGTTTCTAATCAGGCTCAGGCCACGACTTACGCAGAACGTGGACTATGGACCCAGGTTGAATGCCATAGAAGTCAAGGGTTTGGTCATCTTTCAGCTTCCGGCCACAGTAGATCAGATCAATCATCTCGGGGTCTGAAACAAATTCCTAGAGTTTGGCAGCAATGAACTGTTTCAGAAATTAAATACTATAGGCTTCCAGAGAGAAGTCACCCAGTTCTGCCTCTGGTAACGGAAGAATAGACTTTGGTGCAAGAGGCTGGTCAGCCAGCTTCACCGCCAGGTGCCAGTCTAAGAGAGACATCCTCTCTCTTTCACGCTCTCTTTCTCCCTGTCATCTCTCCTCCATCAAATACTCATTTAAAACACAGACTTGATCAAGTCACTCTTCTTAAAACTTTCCAGTGGCTTCTCTTTGTGGCTACCCCACTGCTCCTGAGGCCCACCTAACCAGAGGACACACAATGAGGACCCACACCCCTGGACCCAGCACCCTCACCCTTCCCGCGGAAGGAAGTCAGCTGCAGAGCTGCTGGTCAGATGCATGGTTTTGGTTATGGTTTTTGTGTACCATCGAGTTGGAACTGACCCATAGCTGACCCTCCAGCAGGATTTCAGAGGGAGTTAATCACATGGGACGAGATTGGTCCTCCTTCTCCCATGGAGCAGTTGATGGATTCTAACTGCAAGCCTTCTGGATTGCACTGGGGATATCTGCAGTTAGGGATCTCTCCAAATTTTGAGGAGTAATGATGTCAATTTGAGGACTAAGGTGTATCTGATTCAGGTCATGGTCTTTCTGATCAGTTGCTATGCATCTGAGAGCTGGACAATGAATAAGGATGCCAGAAGAAGAATTAATGTCTTTGAGCATCAGTGGTGTTAGAGAAGAGCACTGAAACATTCCATGGATGGCCAAAAGAACTGATATGTCTTGGAGAGGGTACAGCCAGAGTGATCTTTGGAGGCAAAAGTGATAAGACTTCACCTCACATATTTCAGGCATGTTGCTAGGAGGTGCTATTTCTCGGAGAGGGACATGATGCTCAGAAAGGTAGAGGGTCAGTTAAGGGGAGGAGGGCCAGGAGGATTGACATGGTGACTGCTGCAATGGGCTCTAATGTGTCAGGATGGCACAGGACAGGACAGGGTTCAGGTCTATTGTTCACAGGGTTGCTATGGATCTAAGTCAACTTAACGGCAACTAGCAACAACATAACAACAGAGATTTGTGACGATGGTGTCGAATAGGGCACAATGTCATACACAGGATTACAATGAATCATAATCAACTTGGTAGTACCTAACAAAAACAACATACACATGGTTAAATTGGAGCTCAGATTTGTTTTCATTGTGGTACCAAGGCTGTGGGCTGGGAGACCTCCAGACTTCACTTGTTATCTACCAAGTTGTTGCTGTTGTTGTTAGTAGCTGCCAATAATTTGACTCCTGATTTAAGGAGAAGCTCATGCACAACAGAACTAAATGCTAGTTGGTCCTTGTGGAGTTCATCTTTCAATATGACTTTCCTTGCCACAGTTTAGCTTTGTCATGGAGATGGGCAGAAATATATGAATGGGGTATGGAAGCTAACAACAATAATTCACACAGGAGGAAATTGCCCATATTTCTCCATTGGGAGAGCTGATGGGTTCAAATCCTTGTTTCTGGGTTGATGGCACAACTTTTTTTCCCACTAGGCCACAAGAGCTCCCTAAACAAATAACAAACAGACAAATAATACAAAGTGAGCAATAACACCTGTGAAGAACTTTTCCTCAGAATAACCATCTAAAGAGCAGCAACTGCCTCAAAGGAAGTTCAGAAGGCAAAGTAGGGCAGTAAAGAAGAACAAATGGCAACAAGGAGCCCAGAGGGAAGGCGTGTAGGTAGAGTGTTGTTACACTGGGGGGATGCAAACAACATCACAATATGGAATGTGTGTAAATTGCTAAATTGAAAACTAATTTGCTCTGTAAACCTTCACCCAAATCACAATAATTTTCTAAAAGATTCTATGGCTCAGCAACTAGGTTAAAAAATAGGAGCCAAGCCTCGCGTGTCATTCTGCAGGGTATGACAATGGCTGGCGTTCTCATCAACACTGGCAGAGAATCCACACTTCTTAAATAACCCTCATCTTGCCAGTGAGATATTTCTAATGTTCATTATTTTATTAGCAAAGCCTCTGATGTGTAGACACCAAGAGACCTGAAGCATTTGATATGGTGCTTTGCTACTACTGACTGATGTGCTCTGCTGGCCATTATTAGCTCATAGATCAAATCTCATTGAAATACGAACTTGTATCACGGTGATTCTGCTCAAGTACTTAAAGAAAATTCTAGAGAACAGATGCTGTCACTGAACGTGTTTCTAATACAGGAACTGAGGTATAAAGTTAGTGAAAAAGACAAAGTTAGTGACTAGTCCACAGCGATGAACTAAGGCCTATGAAAAACAAAATTAGAAAAAGTGAGTGAAAATAGGAAGAAACCGGAAACTCCACCACTTAGAGGGGTTTTTATGGATTTTTATACATAGGTGTTGTGAAACATAGGAAACATGTGGAAATAGCTATAAACTCAGGTGAGCTCTAAAAGAGCATAGAGGATGGATTACTGAGAGGAGTGTTTAGATTCTTCCCCTCACATAATGCTAGATCATCTACTATTTATTTTACTTTGTGCTTTGGTTTCTTAATCTGTGAAATTGTTATTGTTGTTGTTAAACACCTGGTGGCAATCGACTGACTCATAGCCAATCCTCCAGTGGGTTTTCAGAGGCTGTTAATCACATGGGAGGATATCATCCATCTTTCTTCCACGTGGCAACTGGTAATTTTGAACTGCGTGCCTCTGGGTTGGCAGTCTAACTCTGCGTGTGTCGTCAGATCTATGTAATCTGTAAAATGTTATTTTGTGGTAGAATCTCCGACTCATAGGTGACCCTCCAAGTGGGTTTTCAGAGGCAGTTAATCACATAGGAGGAGATTGCCCATCCCTTTCCCACAGAACAGCTGGTGGATTCCAATTGAGTGCCTTTGGGATTGCAGCACAGCTTCTAACCACTAGGCCACCAGAGCTCCCGTATGTGTAAAATAGGAACAATAATTTCTTTATTGGAAAATTTGTAAAGAAAGGAAAAAAAATCTAATCTGTTTAAAGACACCTGGCATTGGGCCACTCTGCCCCCTGGTGGCTCTATTTTAGAAACGATGAGGGATGGGAAGGGCAGTTATAAGATGTGGAAACTGGAAAACGAAAATTTTTCTGATACTTGCCTTCTGTTGTACAGTAGGGAGATCTGTTGGCCTAGTGGTTAAAGAGTTGTTCTGCCAACCTAACGGCAAGAGGTACGAATCCACTAGTTGCTGAAAGCGAGAAAAATAGACAGTCTCACCCTATGCAATTCAGTCTTTGGAAAACCCACAGAGGGTCAGCGGTAAGTCATTTCCAACTCAAGAGCAGTGAGTGAGTGAATGGACCTTTTAATAATTGAAAGCACACAATGTAGGGAATTTCATGAGTCATCCAGTTATCCCTGAGTAATTTTATTGTATTTGTTTTCACTTTTTCCTTTAGATCTACATTCTTGGGCCATCTGTTGGGAAATCTGGTGGAGTTGTGCTGCTAACCCAGAAGCAGCCTCTTTGCTGGTTCAAATCCATCAGCAGCCACTGCGGATAGGCACTCTCCCCCTGTGTAAATTGCGGCCTCAGAAACCCAGTGGTGGGTCACTTACGAGCCAGATTGAAGTCAAAGACAATGATTTTTTAGTTTTGTGTTATTTAGGAGGGATGCAAAGAGGTCAAATCAACACTGGGAGCTGCATAAAAATATCATTTAGAAATAACTTAAAAATACGATAGCTTTAGCAGGCAGGGAGAGTATGAAAAGAATTCAGGGTTGGATGAAGCTGTAAATACTGATTAGATTCAATCAAGGGGTGAAGCAATTGAGTCATGGAACTTCACCCAGCCTAATTTGCTGATGATGAAATGGAAAGAAGTCGTTAAAATTATTTAAATAAATTAAATTAAAAAGAAATGGAAAGAAGTTCAGAGAATTAGCACAACTTTAAATTGGACTCAGGGGATTTGGATTATGAATCCAAACCCATTTGTAGGATGAGCACTTAGAGACTTCTTTTTAGACAAAGAAAATCTTAAAAAAAAAAAAGTCTCAGCAATGCCCAGGCTTGTGAAAAGGTAGCACTAGTGTTTTTGGATATTGTTGTTGCTGTTGTTATGTGCCGTTGAGTCCACTACAACTCATGACGACCCTATGACCATAGCTCTGAACCCTGCTCTATGCCAATTTCACTGTCTCTGACACACCTACCCTTATTACCCTAGTTATTGTGTCAATCCATTTCATCTGGAATCTTCTTCTTCTGCGCTGTCCCTTCATCCTTCCAAGCATGATTTCCTTCTTCTCCAAACACTAGTCCCTCCTGGGTACATGCTCAAAATAGTTAAGAAAGAGTCTCAAAATCTTTGCCTCCATATCACCACTTAAACTTTGTTAAGGAGCTGTCCTTACATAGTTGACTAAATGTTTGCCAACGAGCAATTTCAGTTAGCTGCAATATAACCCTAAACCCTAAATTCACTTAGAAAAGTGACTACAAATTTTAGGGACAAGATGATTACTTGCTGATGAGATTTATCTCCTTTTACATCTGAAAGACCTACAATTAAAAAAAAACAAACAAACCAAAAAACCACCAAACATCAACACCCAAAACAATTGAAGAATTATTTTTACCAAGTTAATTCCAACTCATAGCAATTCTGTCTGCTGTGGGACATAATAGAATTACGCATAGGATTCCCAAGGCTGTAAATCATTACAGAAGCAGGCTACACATCACTTTTCTTCCAATGGAGCTGTTAGTGGGTTTGAACCACCAACCTTTTGATTAGCAACTGAGCTATTTAATCACTGCACCATTACAACTTCTGACCTAAAATTAAGTATATTCTCATTAGATGCCATCGAGTATGACTCATAGTGACACTATGAACAACAGATCTGAACACCGTCCTCCTGTGCCATCCTTACCATGTCTGGCACACTTGAGGCCATTGCTATAGTAACTGTGTCAGTCTTATTGAGGGTCTTCCTTTCTTTCCCTGACTACCTTTTCTAACATAATGTCCTTCTCCAAGAGGTAACTCCTCCTAAAAACATGCCCAGGGTATATTATATTTCACCTTCCTTAACTTCAAGCAGCACACTGGCTACACATTTTAAAAAGACATTGTTTAGAAAGTACCATACCTCCTTCCACAGTGGTTGCACCATTTTACATTCCCAGCAACAGTAAATAGGGGTTACAGTTTCTCTGCAACCTCACCAGCTTTTGTTGTTCGCTGTTCTGTTAAATTTTGCTATTCTTACTGGGGTGAGATGATATCTCATAGTTGTTTTGATTTGAAGCTCTGAAATATTATACAAAATGTGTGACCCTGGAGGACATTATGCTGAGTTAAATATCTCAGTCACAAAAGGCCAAATACTACAAAGGGCCACTGTTGTAAAGTGAGACTGACATCAGAGTTGGGAGGAAACTAAGAGGGGATAAATAATGTATACTGCATTGAAACAGATGAGGAAGAGTACTGTTTAGGAGGAATATATGATTAGGCATTATTGTCATGACAAGAGTCCAGAATGAAACCTGTATGGTAGAGTGGATTGGGGGCGGGGGTGTATAACAATGAAAGAATAATAATAATAATAATAATTGCTGCTGCTATTATTATTATTATTATTACTTGTCAAAGAGAAAAGTGACCTGAGGGGGAGTGGGCAGGGAGGGAAGTGTGCAACAATGAATGAATGGAAATTAAAAAAATAAAATAAAATTCAGAGGCTGAAAAAAAAGACATTTATTTGTACTTTTGGCAGTACATGGAATATTCAGCACTCTTCTCCAACACCGCAACTCAAAGGCATGAATTCTTCTGTCATCCTTATCCACTGTTAAACTTACAGATACATAGCAAGTAGTTGAAAAATATTATCATTTATACAAGGTGCAGCCTAGCTGTCAAACTGACATCACTGCTATTCAGCACTCAGGAGCGGTCCCTGACAGCAGTCTTTCCCCCTACAATAAATCTTTTTCTTTTCTGGCTGTTAGTGTCTTGGATATTGATTGTAGATCCAAAGAAGATTAAATAATTGGCAATTTCTCTCATGATGTTGCTTATCAGCCTGGGGTGAGGATTTTTGTTTTCTTGATTTTGAGATGTAATGGGAGTTTGAGTACTAGCTAGTATCTTGACGGCAGTCACATCGGTAATGTAAGGGAGGCTTTTGGGGTCATGCTTGATATGTGTTACTGCTCTTTCCCCCCAAGAGCGGATGTCCTTGAGCCTTTGGCCAAGTGTCGAAGTCTGCTAGAAGGTATGGCTTTAAAATCCCCTTAATGCGAGGTGATGGGACAGCAATCTTTTGTCTATTTGCTGAACTGAACAACTTGGTGTTGCTGTGATGCTGCACACTGTTCCATGGTCTTGTCAAATACCATAATGGTTACCCATTATGTACAATGGTTGGATGAGCTTCCAGACTGATTTATGCTGGGAAGCAGGAGTGGTATCCACTTCCTAGATGCCTCTGGAAACTCCACAAACTCTCTATAAATGTACAGAAATTATGTTAGTTACAGAACAGAGTTCATGTCTTTTGTGCAAAGCTTACTCTCAGTCATATTTGGCTTGATGACACTTAACCACTGCTAAATGAAACTAGTGCTGTTATATCTGGAGGAACACTCTTCCACTTGGTATATCACTTTTTGTCAATGTGCTGTTTGAAGTAATCTGGGTTTTCCGTGATGCTGAACCTTGTGCCTTTGGGGTATCAAATACCACAATGGTTTCCCAATGTGGACAGTGTTTGGTAGAGCTCCCAGTTGTTGGTTTTTTTTGTTTGGTTTATTTTATTTTATTAATTTTAATGAACATTTACAGAGATTTTGGATTTCCATTCATTCATTGTTGCACTTTTCTCCCTGCCCAGCCCTCCCCCCACGCAGTTCACTCCTCTCTTTGAAAAGCAAAAGAAAGATTCTTTCATTGATATACAATCCCCCTACCCCCCTCCCACCACCCCGAGTACACTCCACTACACAACCTTCATTCTGGACTCTTGTGATAACCATAATACCCTATCATATATCTTTTTTATATTATTTTCTCCCTCATCTGTTTCAATGCAGTATACATAATGTATCCAGTTTTTCTCAGTTTTACCCCAACCCAGATATCAGTCCTGTTCTACAACAGTGACACCATGCAGTGTTTGTCCTTTTGTGACTGAGATACTTCACTCAGCATAATGTCCTCCAGAGTCACCCATTTTGAATAATATTGCATGAGTTCCTTGTTTTTCAATGCAGCGTAGTGTTACATTGTGTGAATATACCACAGCTTCTCTATCCATTCGTTTGTTGATGGGCACTTAGGTTGTTTCCAACTCCTTACTATTGTAAACAAAGCCGCGATAAACATGGGTGTGCATATATCTTGGAGCTCCCAGTTGTAAAACAGGTTTAGAAGCACATGTGGCATCCACTTCCTAAACCACATGCCTCTGGAAACTCTATGAACTCAGAGAAATGACAATAGTTATGGAAAGCATTAGGTCTTTTGTTCATAGAGTTACTATTAGTTGTGCTCGACTCAATGACAATCAACAACAAACAACAATCCATAGTAAAGACTTTAGTATATGATCTCTGAAGCAAGTGCTTCAAGATCTCCTCACTTTCAACAAGCAATGTCATGTCATCTGCATAACGCAGGCTGTTGATGAGTCTTCCTCTTATCCTGATGCCAATTCTTCTTCATAGAGTCCAGCTCCTTGAATGATTTGTTCTGCATACAGGTTGAATAGGTATGGGAAAGAATACAACTCTGGTGTGCATCTTTCCTGGTTTTAAACCACACAGTGCTCCCTTCCTCTGTTTGAACAACAGCTTTATGGCCCAGGTATAGGTTTCACATAAGCACAGCTAAGTGTTCTGGGATTCCCATTCTTTTCAACACTAGCCATAATTTGTTATGATCCACACTGTCAAAAGTCTTAGCATTTCAAAAATTCCTCTGTACACAACCAGGAGAGAATAAAACTGATGAATGGAACCTTATAAAGATTAAATCCCTGTGTGCATCAAAAACATTTTCCATCAGAGTGAAAAGAAAACCTACTGACTAGGAAAAAAAAACATTTGGCATTGCCATTTCAGACAAAGGTCTCATATCAAAAGTTTACAGAATCGTATGTGGCCTCCACATGAACAAGACTGATAACATAATTACAAAATGGACAAAAGACATGGGAAGACTTTTCAAAGATATTTGCATGGCCAACAGACAGATAAAGAAATGCTCAAAATCACTGGCAATAAAAGAGATGCAAATAAAAACCATGATGTGATACTATACCACTCCAGTAGCAGTGACAAAGTTGAAGTGGGCAGCAAGTAATAAATGTTGGAAAGGATGTGGCAAGATAGGAACTCTTATACATTGTTTTTGGGGTTATAAAATGATACAACCACTCTGGAAGGCAGTTTGGTTTTTCCTAAAAAAACTGAACATAGAAATTCCATATGATTCAGCTATTCCACTGCTTGGACTATATCTTGAGAAAACTAGTATTGAGGCACAAATGGAGATTTGTTCGCCAATTTTTCATAGCAGTGTATTCACCATCATGAGAATACGGAAACAGTCCAAATACCCAACCACTACGAAATGGATTGAGAAATTGTGATAGATTCACATATGGAACACTACGCAGCATGCAGGAGCAGTGATTTCAGAAATCACTACCTAACTTGGGAGGGACTGGAGTGCATTATGTTAAGTAAACTAACTCAGTACCAAAAGGACAAATACTAAATAAGACCATTATTATAGAAATAGAAAGATAACTCTGAGGATCCAAGGGGAGTAGGGGGAAGAATGAGGGGCATAATCATAGGGTTGTACAATTTAATGGGTAAAGGGAGGGGTGGGTAAAGGAAATGGAAAAGATCCAGTGTGAAAAACACGTATCCATATCCATGTAGAGCAGTCACCAACTCTTTTGACCTAATCTGTGTTATGCAGATGATACAACCCTGCTTGCTGGAACCAGGAAGACCTGAAGCACTAGCTGCAGAAGGTCAAGGACTGCAGCCTTCAGTATGGATTGAAGCTCAACATCAAGAACACAGTGATTCTGTAAAGTGCCCACTCATGGCCAGCCCACAGAATTTCTGCAGAAGCACTCCATGCTCAACAGCATGTGGCTGGATGCAGCCTGAGTGTATGCTTCAGGCCATATTGAAAATGGTCTTCAGCAGGATCTTGTTTGCAGAGGAAGATGAAAGATGGCAGACCCAAGCATCACATGGATCTCATGGTCTCACAACCTGCCTTCAGACAACCTTGGTTTCTGTCCTTGTTCTATTGCCTATATTACTTTTGCAACCTTGAGTGGGTCTGTTCACCGCTCTGGAAGCTCCTTCTCCATTTGTGGAAGTGGAAAATAATAATGCTTACTTCGAGTTACAATTAGACCACTTGGTGGAAAGGAAGGGGGCAAATATGATGGCGCTAGAGACAGAAGTGCTGTCCCTAAACACGGTTGCCAGTAGGGCACAAGGTTCGGATCTCATAAGAGCTTTGTAGAGGAAGCCATCAGGCCCCTGGGAAGCACCACTCAGCCTCTGGAGAGAGCCGCCTGGCCCCTGGGGAGAGCCCTCCTCACCCTTGGGGGAGCTGCCTGGCCCCTAGAGAGGGCTACCCGGCCCCTGAGGAGAGCCACTTAGCAGGGAAGAGCTTTCCAGCCACTGGGGAGAGCCATCCAATCCCTGGTGTGTATGAGGAATTTTATCTAAGTCATTTTCCTCCATCACCTCCGCCAGTAGGGAGTTCTGGTGGCCTAGTGGCAGGAAGCTGTGCTGCAATCCTGAAGACATGTAGTTCAAGGCCACCAGCTGCTCCACAGGAGAAAAATGGGCAATCTCCTCCCATGTGATTAAGACCCTCTGAAAACCCACCAGAGGGTCTGCTGTGAGTTGGTTCGGACTTGACAGTACAAAACAAACAACAACTTCCTCCAGTACACCTGTAAGTAACACCTCCAAAGCCCTTTCCTTTGTAACTCAAATTTATTCTCTCTAGGTTTTGCTCTTTGCTATGAGTAACTTGAACACTGAGTCTCGTTCCAGAACCTGAACTCTGAACCTGGTTCCAAAGACAAAAAGGAAACATAACTGCCAGCTAAGGCAGCAAAGATGGATGGAGCCTCAAAGTTCAGCCAGACACTCCCACTGGACTCACTCATGCAAACACCTTGAAGTCTAGAGTGCAGAAAATGACATGAAATGTTTTCTAACTGAAGGCATGAAGCTTCAACTCAAGACCACCAGTAAAGTGTTAAAGTGGGCTCCCTTTCAGCCAGAGAGTCTGTGCCCCTATTTCCCAAATGGAAAATTCACAAATAAAAAAGACAATCTCTTTGCAAAAACAAAAATTAATCACCATTGGACTATGTCCATTATCCTGCCTTTTCCAGTTCCCTCCAGATCATTCTCATTTCCTTTACACACTCCCTCCACCCA
>NW_006399782.1:1698476-1726635 GCF_000299155.1 Elephantulus edwardii | reverse complement strand
TATTAGTAATATTGCTCGATAATTTCTACATTCTGTTGGATCACCTTTTGGGGAAGGAGAAAAAAAATATTAATCTCTTCCAATAGGTTGGTTAGGTAGCTCTCCTTCAAATTTCCCACCATACCTTGGTGAGCACATCTAGGGCTCATCTGTTCATTGAACCACGTCAACTGGTATCGCATCAACTCCTGGGATCTTGTTTTCTGCTAATGTCTTCGATGCAACTTGAACTTTCAAAACTTTTAAAGCAAAAGAATACAAAAACAACATCACATTGTCTTGGAGGCAACAGATAAATTTAAAGCAGTCAAAATCCAAGGACAAAAAGGAATGAAAAATTGACCAAAACAAAGAATTTTATTATCTTTCAAGGAAGAAATGCTATTGGAACAAGAAATTCAAAAGAATTATAGGTCAATGACTTCAGTAGGTTGAGAAAAGGTAACAAAAACATAGAATTTTTTTTTTAAAAATACAAGACCAAACATAAAGTGAATGGAAAATTAGAAGCAAGGTAAAACAACAAAATGAAATTCAGAATATTAATACCAAAACTATAGAAATAGATAACATATTGGAGGAACAAAAAGGTAAAACTGAACAAATGAAACAAATTTAATGAGATAGAGGGCAAATCTTCAATACTATCAAAGGAACAATTAGAAAAAAAGAAGGAAGAGAGAGAAAGAAAGCACAAAAATTATGTTGGAGAGCCTCAAGAAGAAAGGGGAGAGGCAGGAAATGCATGTGACTGGAATTCCAGGACAGGAAGGCAACAAATACAAGCACAGAATATATAGTTAAAGATTTGCTGGAAGAAAACTTCCCAGATTTTATGAAAAAATGAGAACATATGCATTCAAGAAACTGGATGAGTCCCACCAGGACAGATCCCCAAACAAAACACTGGGATTTCATAAAAATTTTCCAAAATTAAAGACAAAGAACGGATCCTGAAATTTGTTGTTGTTGTTGTTATGTGCCATCAAGTCACCCACAACTCATATTGACCCTATGTATGACAGCTCTGACCCCTGCTCTAAACTGAGCCAGTCTTACTGTCTCCAACACACCCTCTTCCATTACCCCAGTCATTGAGTCAATACATCTCATCAAAGGGCTTCCTCACCTGCACTGTCTCTCCACCCTCCCAAGCATAACATCCCTCTACAAGGACTGGTTCTTCAGATGGAGCTTCAGGATACTTGCCTCCAAGGAGCAGCCTGGTTTCACCCTCTCAAGAATGAACCTGTTTGTTCTCCTAGCAGTCTATGGTATATTCAATACTCTTCTCCAGAACCACAGCTTAAAACATCAATTCTCCTTCAGTCATCCCCAGTCATTGTCCAGCTTTCTGATGTATAACACATAATTGCAAAGACCATGGCCTGGATCAGGCACACCTTAGTCATCAGACTGACATCATTACTCTTCAGTACTCTGGAGAGCTCCCTCACAGCAGACTTTCCCAATGCAATTTGTCTTTTAATTTTCTGGCTGCTGGCACCAACAGTGTTGATTGTGGAGCCAAGAAAACTAAAACCGCTAACAATCTCAATCTCAAGGGAGCTCTGGTGGCCTAGTGGCAAGAAGCTGCACTGCAATATCAGAGTTATGCAGTTCAAATCCACCAGATGCTCTGCTGGAGAAAGAGAGGCAATCTCCTGTACCTGTCAGATCTGATTTGATGGTAAACACACAAAAACAATTTTAAAAAACCCAACAACCCAATCTCAATCTCTTCACCATCTATCATGATGCTGCCAATCGGCCCAGTGGTGAGAATCTTTGTTTTCTTGATGTTGAGCTTCAATTTATATTGAAGGTTGCAGTCCTTGACCTTCTGTACCAAGCACTTCAGGTCCTCCTCACTTTCAGCAAGCAAGGTTGTGTCAGCTGCATAACATAGTTTGTTGGTGAGTCTTCCTCCAGTCCTGATGTCACATTTCTCCTCATAGAGCCCAGCATCCCAGATTATCTGTTCCACATATAGATTGAAAAGTTATGGAGATAGGACACATACCTGGCATACAGCCTTCCCCTTTTTAAACCATGCAGTGTTTCCTTACTCTTTTCTGACAACTGCTTCCTAGTCCAAGTAGAGCACAATCAAGTGTTCTGGGATTTCCATTATGCTCAGAGATAGCCCCATTTTGTTGTGATCCACACAGTCAAATGCCTTTGCATAGTCAATGAAACAGATTGACATTCCTCTGGCACTCTATGATTTTAGCCAAGATCCATCTATCATTAGCTATAACATCCCTAGTACCATGGCCTCTTCTAAACCCAACCTGTACATCTGCAAGTTCTCTGTTGATGGGCTGTTTGAGTTGTTTTTGGATAATTTTAAGCAGGATCTTGCTTGCATGTGATATTAATGATATTGTTTGATAATTTTAGCACTCTGTTGGGTCACCTTTCTATGGAATGGGAACAAATATGGATCTCTTCCAATCAGTTAACCAGGTGGTTGTCCTCCAGATTTCTTGGCGTGACTTGTTGAGCACATTAAGGGCAGCATCTGTTTTTTGAAATATGTTGATTGGTAGGTCGTCAATTTCTTTTTTTTAAATTTTTTTTTCATCAATTTCTGGGGTCTTGGTTTTTTTGCCAATTTCTTCAGATCAGCTTGAACTTCTTCCTTCATTACCACAGGCTCTTGCTCATACATTATTTCATTAAATTCTTCTGTGTCAGCCAATTCTTTTTGGTACAGTGACTGTATACTCCTTCTGTCTTCTTCTTATGCTCCCTGGATCATCTGATATTTTGTCCAAAGCATCCTTAAATATTGCAACTTGAGGCTTGAATTTATTTTTCAGTTCCTTTAGCTTAAGAAATGCTGAGTGAGTTTGGCACTTTTGATTTTCTGACTCCAGCTTTTTGCACATTTCATTATAATACTTTGTTTTCCTGTGCTGCCCTTTGAAATAATCTGTTCAGCCCTTTAATTTCTTGACTTCCCCCCCCTTTGCTTTGGCTTCTCAGCACTCTAATATAATATTCAGAGTCTCATCTGATGTCCATCTTGGTCTTTTCTTCCTGAAAATAGCTTGAGAAAAACAAAGAGTTAGCGGCTAGATCAGGCACACCACCTCACATGTTCCTGTACCTATATCCACCAATCACTGGGTTTGATATTCATTGCTGACTCATATGTTTTAGTCACTGTTGTGGTACTAAGAGTGGGGTTTATTAGAGAAATAAGTTGGAGAGTGACAGAGGCAAAGAATATCACCAAATCCAAATCTAAATTTAGTCCAGCAGTCCCAAACTAAATTAAGAGCAAAACACAACCCCTCAATTAGTAAAAGTCCCAGTTCAGTGCAGTAGGACAAATTCAAACTATCCATCAAGGTTTGCCTCAGAGCAGTTATAAGTCACCTTCTCTTTCAATCATCCAGCAAGTAAAACCTTTAACTGTGGCCAGCACAAATGCAAAAAGCCTCAGCCTTCCTTTATCATCCAGCAAATGTTGTCTCACAGCAGCTCAGCAGTCAGCTTTTCATTTAATAATTCAACAAGCAAAACCTTTAATCATGGACTTTTTCCTCAGGATTACTGTGGTTACACCTTTCCACAGCCTTGTCACAGCAGTGCCACAGCCTCTTCTCTCTCCACCATAGTCACCCAGGTCTCACTTGCACTATAGAAATCTCTCTCTCTGTCTCTCTCTGTCTCTCTCTGTCTCTCTCTGTCTCTCTCTCTCTCTCTCTCTCTCTCTCTCTCTCTTATATTATTCCTACAGCTGTTGATGATTTGCAAGACCATGTACACAGTTCAAGTATCTGAAGACCAGTTAGTGCTAATGCAATGCCTAGAAAAACCAATTTTTAAGCTAACACCACAGCAGAAAAAAGAGGATTTGTTGAAAACTAGATCAGCCTTACAAGAACTACTAAAAGGGTTTCTCTGAACTGAGACCCCACATGAACAGATCACAACCCAAAACTAACATACCTTATATCATTCAGAAATTGACCTAGATAGTGAAATACACAAAATACGATGAACATTGTAGTTATATACTGTTGAGTCAGAACCAACTCATAGCTGACTTTCCAGTGAGTTTTCAGAGGCTGTAAATTGCATGGGAGAAGACTGCCCATCTTTCTCCTGCTGAACAGCTGGTAGATTTGAACTGTATACCTTTGGTTGGCAGTGCAATTCCTTACCACTAAGCTACCAGAGCTCCTTGTGATAAGCATATAAAACTAAAAATAGAGAATCAGAGGTGTCAGCTTGTAACTGAAGGCAGCTACAATGCAAAAAGGGGAAATTATAAGTAGAATTTTAGAACTTCTAAATGGACAGGAAGGCAAGATTTTAAAATAAATTATTTTAGATCTTGGGTATAAAATAGTAATAAGATAGCCACCAAGAAAATTAATAAAAAATAATAAAAAACATACTCATTGTTGGAGTTGTATACCATCAAATCAAAAGCAACTCATAGTTGACCATCCACTGGGTTTTCAGAGGCAATAAACTGCACAGGAGAATGTCCATCTTTCTCCAGTGGAGTACGTGATGGATTCAAATCACATGCCTTCGGACTGGCTGCATAATTTTCTACCACTAGCCACCAGAGCTCTCTCAGGACTCATTAAATAGTTTTTAAAAATTCTAAAAAAAGTCATAAACAACATTAACTCAGTACAGAAAAGTAAATGGAACAAGTAATTAGGCAACACCACAAAAGAGAGTACAGCAAAAAGAAAATAAAGTCATAACTATCGATAATTATATCAGTAAAGAAAAAAGAATAGTAAAATGGATAAGAAAACATGGCCAATCAATATGGCATTTACAAGAGATACATCTTAGATGTAAGAAAAAAGATGGACTAAAAATCAAGGATGAAAAAACCAGATTGAGCAAATAACAAAAAAGAGCACCAAGTGGCTAGATAAATTTCTGATATAAGTCTTGAAAAAAGTGAAGCTAACAGCTTGTGAGACATTGACAGGAAATATTTGACTAATGGGAGAGTAGAGAGAGAGGAAGTTTAGGAGGAATAGCGTAGAAACCACTGATGGCAGTTTTGAACAACCATTGTCATGGAGTCAGTTCTGACTCCTGTTATTGTTGTCTTTAGTTGCCATCAGGTTAACTCTGACTCACAGTGACTATGCGAGTGACAGATTGGAACCTGGCCCTATCCTGTCCATCTCTACCATCTCTGATGTGCTTGAGTCCATCAAAACTGCACTGCTGCTGCCTGGCGTGATGCTAGGTCCAGATGTCCCTCCCCAACCTGTGGATTTGGCATCCTCGTGTTTCTCCTTGGTTATCTGTGACTCCCACTCTGTCTTCCTACCTATTTCCAAAATATTCTCAGTGTCTCTCTGCTTATTGAGAGACAGACAACCCACATACAACCCAACTTCCTTCTCCATCCAACCTAGTCCAATCCAGCTGCCCACAACAGGATCAATTCCAATCACAGTAACCCCACATGTGTTGAAGTAAAACCCACTCCATAGGGTTTTCAGTGGCTAATTTAATGAAAGCTGGTGGTCAGGCCTTTCTTCAAGGTACCTCTGTTAGATTTCAAGCCTCAATGTTTTGGTTAGTAATTGAACAGTGTGGGAAAACCCAGAGACGCCTTCGCCCCATGTTAACAGATCTGTCCAAACTTTTTATTGCTAAATATATATCATTAAAAGATACATATTTAAAATTATGGTGAAAATACAATAAAACAACTACCAATTCAACAGTTTCTACTTGTATAATTCAGTAACGTTTCATTTGTCCAGTTCAGTGACGTTCTTCCTGTTGTTCAACTATTCTCTCTATCCTTGTCCAAATTATTATGCCTTCATCATTAAGAAAAATTCAGTAAAATTCAAGCCAAATATTTCCCCACCCCCTCCTGCCTACTCTTGGTAAAATCTATCATTGGGAAGTTGATTCCAAATCATATTGACTCTGTAGTACAGAGAAGAACTGTCCCATGGGGTTTCTAAGTCTGTGATCGTCACAGGAATAGGATGTCACATCTTTTTTCCACAAGGCAGCTGGTGAGTTAGCAGGTCAGTGCTTAGGACAGGGCCACTACGACTCCCTCCATCCTTCATAGTCATTTTTGGTCTCTATAGCCCCTGAAATTTGAAACTTCACTTTAAGAAAGAAAAGAAAGTTCACGTTTAGCCACATTGTTTTTGTTGTTTTTATGTGCCATCGAGTTGCTTGCAACTCATAGAGACCCTATGAACAACCCTAAACCCTGCTCTGTCCTGTGCCAAAATCACTATCTCTGACACACTCACTCCCACCACCCCAATCACAGAATCTACCCATCTCATCGAAGGTCTTCCTCTCCTGCGCCGTCCCTCCACTCTCGCAAACATGATGTCCCTCTCCAAGGACCCTCTCCTTGCAACATGCCCAAAGTATGACAGACGAAGCTTCAGAATCCTTGCCTCCAAGGAGCATTCTGGCTTCACCATCTCCAGGATGACCCTGTTTGTTTGCCTAGCAGCCCATGGTATATTCAACACTCATGTCCAGCATCACAGCTCAAAGGCATTGATTCTCTTTCTATCATCCCTAGTCACTGTCTAGCTCTCCGATGCATAGCATGTAATTGCAAAGACTATAGCCTGGATCAGGCACACCTTAGTCTCCACCCTGACGTCGTTGCTCTTCAGTACTCTGGAGAGGTCCCTGACAGCTGACTTTTCCAATGCAATTCATCTCTTGATTTCCTGGCTGCTGTTACCAAGAGTGTTTACTGTGAAACCAAGTAAACTAAAACTGTTAACAATCTCTTCACCATCCATCCTGATGCTGCCAATTGGCCCAGTGCTGAGAATCTTTGTTTTCTTGATGTTGAGCTTCAATCCATATTGAAGGTTGCAGACCTTGACCCTCTGCAGTAAGCGCTTCAGGTCCTCCTCAGTTTCAGCATGCAGGGTTGTGTCATCTGCATAACGTAGGTTTTTGGGGAATCTTCCACCAATCCTGATGCCACATTCCTCCTGGTACAGCCCAGCATTCCGGATGATCTGTTCTGCATAAAGATTGAAAAGGTATGGAGACACAGAATACATCCCTGGCAGACCTCCTTACCAATTTTGAACCATGCAGTGTCTCCTTGCTCAGTTCTGACAACTGCCTCTTGGTCCAAGTATAGGTTTCGCATAAGCACAATCAAATGTTCTGGGATTCTCATTCTTCTTGGAGTCAGCTTGTTGTGATCCACACAGTCAAAAGCCTTTGCATAGTCAATGAAGCACAGATAGACATTCCTCTGGTATTCTCTGCTTTCTGCCAAGATCCGTCTAACATTAGCTATAATATCCCTAGTACCACGACCTCTTCTTAATCCAGCTTGCACATCTGGAGGTTCTCTGTTGACTTGTTGCTTATTGTTTTTGTATAATTTTCAGCAGAATCTTGCTTGCATGTGATATTAACAATATTGTTCGATAATTTCTGCACTCTGTCGGGTCAGCTTTACATTATTACCTTGACTTTATGTTATTACCTATTTTCCAAATAGGATTTTTGCTTGTATGATGAAAACAGGAAAAGCACAACTAGCATTGAATGTTTCACAGCAAGACATTAAAGCGGGGGCATCATCAACCTCCTTCTCCAGAATGACACTCATCTTCTCAGTATCAAGCCATAAAGACTTTGAACTGAGTCTGGGAACACTATATGAATAGTGTTATTTTAGCCTTTATGTAAGGTGTGCATGATTTATTAAGTTATGTTTTGAGGCCTAATAAGCTCAAAAATATTTCCCATTCTGATTGAATGGTGATGAGGGCAGGTTTCAGAGACGCTGTACAGAAGGTCACTATGAGTCACAGGCAACTTGACAGCACATAACAAGAATTCCTTCTTTGTTTTATATCATCTCAGCTTATTAAAAGTTTCAAAGGAACATGTTACTATCCAATGAGAGAAACTTCTATTTCATTTCATTTGTGTACTTCTGGAACATTCTTAATTCATTTATCTCACCAGAGCTCTTTAATTATAAGCCATCTTTTGTTTATTCTTTCATTTATTTAAGTTACTAATACACATTTTAAAACCATCGTTATAATGTATCTAGCTCTGGTAGCCAAGTTGGTAGAGAGTTGTGCTGCCAACCCAAAGTCAGGTGGTTCGAATCCACAAGCTGCACCACAAAAGAAAGATGGTTGAACTCCTCTCTTGTGATACACTGTTGACAACGCATTGGCAATGAGTTTAATAGCATATTTGCTATTTGGCAGCTTGCTTTTCTCATTTAACCAGTTAAGAGGTCTCTTAGGGTCACTATACCCAGATTGACCTCCTTGTTGCTATGGGCTTCACAAGAAAACAGAGCTCAGGATATACCACAATTTATTCAACCAACATATTATCATGAATATTTATTTGGGTTGTTTCCAGGTTTTCATTATTAACTTTTTTCTTTTTTTTTTTTAGTATATTCACCTTGGACTGCTAGGAAAACAGATTCATCCTGGCAAGGGTTAAACCGGGTGGCTCCTTGGAGGCAAGGATTCTGAGGCTCCTTCTAACATACTTTGGACATGTTGTAAGGAGAGACCGGTCCTTGGAGAAGGACATCATGCTTGAGAGGGTGGAGGGACAGCACAGGAGGGGAATGCCCTCTATGAGGTGGATTGATTCAGTGACTGGGATAATTAGGATGGGAGTGTCAGAGACAGTGCGATTGGCACAGGACAGAGCAGGGTTTAGGGCTGTTGTACATAGGGTCACTATGAGTCACAAGCAACTCAACGGCACATAACAACAACAATAACATATTCACTTTATGCACTTTGTTTTCATTACTCTTTATTATTATTATTATTATTTTTTTTTTCACTTTATGCACTTTTTTTTCATGACTCGAAACCATCAAACCCATCAGAGCTTCCTCAATTCACCATCACAGCTCATTTCCTACTGAGCAAAGCCTCTTCCTCAGGCCAACTCTGCCACGCCCTGCAAGGGTGGGGGCTTTTTCCACAGAAAGAAGAAGTGGAATTATCTGTCCCGGGTTCAGGGAGGAAACATACCCCCTCCTTGGTGGGGTTGCCTAGGCTGCCTTGCCTCCACAGCACTGTTGCCTCAGGCTCCTAGACTGCTCAGTGACTCAACAGACATGATCAACACCACTTTGGCTACAGCAGGTTGGTTGCACTTGACAATGGTTTTGACAACAGAGTACCTTTCCTTTCACTTTATTGAGAAAGTTATGTGTTCTAGGGTGAGCCTGTCTCCTCAGGGTCATCCCCAAATGTGTGTCTCCTTCCAGCGGCCACTGTCAACATGGTTACCCGTTCAGGAGCACGCCTTCCTTTCTTCAATTAGTCAAATTTCCCTTTGACACACCAGATCCTATCCAATTCTTCTTTGTTGTATTTGTGGGTTGGGGTTGTTTTTTTTTCTTTTTTCTTTTCTTGTTGTGTACTAACGAATTGGATCTGACCAGCACAGGAGGCGATTGCTCCCCTTCTCCAGCAGAGCATCTGATGGATTTGAACCGCGCGCCTTCAGGATTACAGGGCAGCTTCTTGCCACTAGACAATCAGAGCTCCGTCCTATGCAACTCTTGAAGGTTTTCTGTTGCTCCAGTCTTCACTAACCTTTCCCTTCACTGAATCATGGCAGCTCCATGTGCACAGTAGCTGTGTGAGGGTGATGCCTCAGACAACAGGCTAATAGTCACAGAACCAGTGATTGTGGGAAGGTTTAAAATAGAAGTCTGTGTCACTAATATCATACACAAGTAAGAGCCTGCTGAAGAGTATCCAAAAATGTCGGGGGGAAAGTACATAAACAATTTATACTTCTCCTTTGCCTGAGTAAACTTGCTTATTTTCTTAACCTGAGTCCTTGCATGACTATAAAGACTGTATTTCTTTGGTTTATTAATATAATCCAAGACCAAAACCACAGAAGTTCAAATAAATATTTGTAGCATGAACAAATGTAGAAGTCTTAGAAGCACCTTGGTCTTAAGTTCTTTTATGGCAAATGTATATTTAAAGTTTATGACATTTACATTTTATTTTCAAGATTCTTTTTAGTTTCAATAAATGTCTTTTCAGAAATTAAAAAAAAAAAGTTCATTGAAGGAGAACTACCAAACGTGCAAGCTGGGTTTAGAAAAAAAAAAAAAAAGAAGAAGAAGAGGCTGTGGTACAAGGGATGTTATAGCTAATGTCATATGGGTCTTGGCTAAAAGCAGAGAATACCAGAGGAATGTCTACCTGTGCTTCATTGACTATGCAAAGGGTTTTGACTGTGTGGATAACAGCAAGCTGTGGCTGACTCTGAGAAGAATGGGAATCCTGATTGTGTTTATGCGGAAACCTATACTTGGACCAGGAGGCAGTTGTCAGAACAGAACAAGGAAACATTGCCTGGTTCAAAATCAGGAAAGGAGTGCGTCAGGAACACATCCTATCTCCATACCTTCTCACTCTATAAGTGGAATAGATCATTCAGAAGACTGGACTATTCATAAGGAGAAATGTAGCATCAGAATTTGAGGAAGGCTTATCAGCAACCTGCATTATGCGGATGACACAATCTTGCTTGCTGAAATTGAGGCATTTGCTGCAGAAGGTCAAGGACTGCAGACTTCAATATGGATTGAAACTTAACCTCAAGAAACAAAGATTCTCGCCATGGGGCCAATTGGCCGCATCATGATAGATGGTGAAGAGAATAAGATTGTTAACAAGTTCATTTTGCTTGGTTCCATGATCAACATTCTTGGTACCAGCAGTCAAAAAATCAAAAGACAAATCACATTGGGAAAATCTACCGTTAGGGACCTCTCCAGAGTTCTGGAGAGCAACAATGTCAGGCTAGAGACTAAGGTGTACCTGATCCAAGCCATGGTCTTCACAGTTGCTTGCCATGCATCAGAGAGCTGGACAATGGCTAAGGATGATAGGAGAAGAATCAATGCCTTTGAGCTGTGGTGCTAGAAAAGAGTATTGAACATACCATGGTCTGCCAAGAAAAGAGTCTGTCCTGGAAAGGGTAAAACCAGGTTGCCCCTTAGAGGCAAGGATTATGAAGCTCCATCTCACATACTTTGGGCATGTGGCCAGGAGGACCAGTCCTTGGACATCATGCTTGGAAAGGTGGAGGGACAGCACAGGAAAGGAAGGCCCTGGATGAGATGGATTGACACAGTGACTGGGGTAATGGGGGCAGGTGTGTTGGAGACAGTGAGATTGGCTCAAGATAGGGCAGGCTTCGGAGCTATTGTTCATAACGTCACTTTGAGTTGTAAGCGACTCGATAACACCTAATAACAACAGTCTATCTGAATCCCATAGTAGTTATTATATGAAAAGAGGTCTGTAAGCAGAAAGTCTGTAACATAAATTGGTGTGAATTAAAACAAAAGAGAATTATCACTTGGATACACCAACACCTACAACAACAATACAGCAGAACAGAAGCCTAGTCAGAGGGGAGACTAATGAAGAAGGCAGGATAAAGGTAAGTCTTCCCTTTAGATATACCAAAGGGGGAAAGAGAATTGAAAGGAAGGCTTACAGAGGAATGCCAAGTATCACTAGCAAATTGTCAGGGTTTGTTATGTCCTGATGGTGTAGTGTGTAATGCACCAAGCTGCTAACCAAAAGATTAGCAGTTCAAAAACATCAGCTGATTCCTGGGGGGAAGATAGCAATGTCTTCCCATAAAGATTTATAGTCTCAGAAATCAATAGATTCAGAATTTATGTGATAGAAGTAGGTTTGGATTTAAACTCAAGAGCTACTAAACAAAATATTAAAAGATTGCCTTTTTTGTTTGTTTTTTTGTTTGTTTAATGATTTTTCTTTTACATTGGTTTGCATACAAAATTCGTATCTATTGTGTTCCATTTATATACATCGGGTTTCACACATTCCTCTATTCACATTGTGTTTCATGCAATCCTTCCCATATATTGTGTTTTATAAAATCAAGGAGCCTCCCCCAGGAAGGAGAGGGAGCTACTTAGAAAGCTCCAGAATTGAGTGAGCTCAGACAAAGCTGAGGCTCCTCTGGTCTCTGTCCCAGCATATTCTGTCAGTCCAAAGGCTAAGAGTTGGGGTATTGTGGCAACATCTGAGTTAGGGAGGAAATGCATTATCTTCAGTGGTTTCCAAAATGTGAATTTAGCAGCAAAGACCTACACTAATCAATGCAATAGAACTCAGAAATAGAGAGCATGTAAGGGCATAAGCCTTGAGCTTCCCTGGTCCTCAGCTCCTCAATCTCCTTTCCTTCCATCAATTCAGTACAATAACCATACACATCCCACATATGCCCTACTCACCTTGCACAAAAGTCATTTGAAAAACATTGGTTAGCCTGCCATCCAGTGCCTTGATGGGTTGCCTCTCAAGACAGTTGAGTTTTGCAAAATCTTCCTTCTCTGGGCTGGAAGCATGGACACCCAGAAAGTCCATCCTTTAGTTGCTATGAGAACTGCTTCCTAGACTTCTTATTCACTAGCTTTTCTCCTAGAAATATTGATACATTCTTCTGCATGAAAGCTCATTAAGTAACTGTTAAGCACAATCTTTTCTTTTTCAGGGAAAAAACTTCACCAATTCTCCCTATAGGTTTTCTTGTGACATTATCTGTCTCTGTGGGACACACTCTGCCAATTTCTCTTTAAAATGGCCCTCCTGGAAAAGAACCTGGATCCAGACAGGAGACGCCCAGGATTGCATGTACCAAGACTGTCTTTCCCTGTTCTGGACATTAAGCCTCACGCTGTCCCAAGTGGGACTGCATTAGCTTCACTGGCAGCAGCTCTGAAGTGAGATCACACTGCATCTTTCCTCAATTGAGTACTTTCCATTTGCATCACATTCATTGCTGTGAAGTGAATTCTTTCCCGCTGGGCTTTACTTTCATCTCTATAGAATTCTACCCTTTTGGTTTTAGTCCAATCAGTTGGCTATATTGCTTGGAATTTGCATATTGTGGTGTAACATAACTGTACTCCCTTGAATTCTTTTTAAGAATTAAAAAAATTTTTTTTAATAATTTTAATGAACATTTACAGAGATTTTGGATTTCCATTCATTCATTGCTGCACTGCTGTCCCTGCCCAGCCCTCCTTCCCACCCCAGTTCACTCCTCTCTTTTAAAAGTAAAATAAACACTCTCTCCCTGGTACACAAACCCCCCACACCCCTCCCACCGCCCCAAGTACATTCCACTATGCAACCCTTTTTAAGAATTTTTAAGAAGGAGTGTTGACTAAATGAAAGAGTAACCCCATATCACTATACTTTAATCACCTGTATTTATGATCTTTTGATATATGTTGTTAGTATTTTGTGCCATCTGGAACCGACTCATAATTGAAACTTCAGCAGGTTTTCAGAGTTTGTAAATCATACTGGAGGAAATTTATTTTTCTCTGTTGGAGCAGCTGGTGGATTCACACTGCCTGGCTTTGGGTTGGCAGCATACCTTCTTATTCACCAGCCCTGCAAAACTCCCTTATGAAAGGGTGTGAGAGTGTGTGTGTGTGTGTGTGTGTGTGGGCATGCCGTATTTATTTCTCCCCAGGGAAGTGAGGCCTGTAAAAATGGGGTCCTATCTCCTTCTTTATTTTTATTACCTCGCATATCACTTGGTATATATTAAGTGCTTAAAAAATGTGACTCAGTTCATGCCTTCAAAAACCTAGGCTTTCTACACAATAGTTTACAAAAAAAAATATAAAAAGCTTATATCCATTACTCACTTTACATGTGGATGTAGCTACATTGTCCATGTGGATGTAGTCATATTGTCCAAAATACTAAGAGAATACTGTTAACATGCTGCCAGAGCCAAGCTGAAGCTATCCTTTGATAAATTTTAAAGCAAATACTGCCCTCTTCTGGTAGGTTTTGAATTTGTTTGTTTATTTCTTTTTTCATTTTGGCAGCAACAGTTCAACTTCCTACCTACCATGGTTGCTCTAAAGTACAAAATCAAGGAATGGCTTGGGAGGGATTTGAAGATATACTGTATAATTGATATACACATTCAAGGCAATTTTCCTCGACATCATCCTGACCCCTAAGCCTTCCAGCTGGACCCCTCTTAAAAAAAAGTTCTGTCACACTGGGTAACTTGGAACCAAAGCATGCCGGCCTGGAACTATGGTGATGGTGGTGACAAGACATTAGTGACAGTTTTCTTGCTTGGGGCAGCAGAGACCAAAAAAAAGTGGGTGATGCCCAGTATAGTAATTGTCCTTTATCTGTCTGGCTTCTCAACCTGGCCTCTTCCTCTTTTGCCTCAAGCTTTTCATTTTTTCCTGTCTCCTGGTCTGAGCCCTTCTCTTAGGTGGAAATGTCCAAAGTTGAAAGTTTGAAAAATAAAGTGTCCCTGGGTTACAAATGTCTGACGTATGGACAACTTGTCCTTAAACATAATCTAAATTTGCCCTCACTTTGAAAAACTGGGCCAATCCTAGCTCATAACAAATTCTTCATCACAATTACCTTCACTTGCTGCACATAATTGAAGAGGTTTCAGACCTTGCCGTAAAGTGCTCTTGTTCCCAAACCAGAAAATCTAGTCCTCGGCTGTTGAGTCGTATTCAACTCATAGTGACCCTCTATCGAGTTTCCAAAGACTCATCTCTGTCCTTCAAAGTGAACAGTAGATTTGAACAACCAACCATTTGGTTAGCAGCCCACCATATAAACCGCTACTCCAGCAGGACTCATTATAGCTGTCCCTACTTACCTCCAAATTATTAAACACACAGTTAGGAATGGATGTAGTTTGTAACTCAGAAATTGCCTGTATGTCATTCCATCAGAGCAAAACCGTGTTGCTTCTCCACCCCCTCCATCTTTTTTTTCTGGTTAGGTTTTTTGTTTGTTTGTTTGTTGTTGTTTTGTGCATGTACCATCAAATTGGATCTGACTGGTACAGGAGGAGATTGTCCCTCCTTCTCCAGCAGAGCATCTGGTAGATTTGAACCACCCCTCCATCTTTTTATGTGCATTTTGTTCCAGACAGTGATTACAGTCCCTACATTGTACCATCACCCTTCCCATTATCTCTCTGAGGTTCTTCTTTTCCTACATCCTCTCCTCCTTCCATTCCTACCTTCTGAGCTTTATCTTAGCGCAATTGCCGCCTGAGTGATCTTGTGTGGTTCACTGTGCTAAGGACAAAGCACCTCCCTGGTGTTACTGTTTGCCTTATAGATCTGTCTACTGATGGCTGCAAGGGATACCACAGGGGTAAGTTCAATTTCAGGCTAAAAGGATGGCAGAGGTTCATAGTCTAAGAGGATCGACCAGTCTCCATGAAGCCAGTAAAGCTGACCATTATTGTGATTCTTAGTTTTGTTCTACATTTACTTCCCACTCTACCTAGAACCCTCTACTGTGACCCCTTCTCAAGTGGTCAGTAGTGGTAGTCGGGCACCATCTAGTCCTTTCTTATCTCAGGGTTGTGGAAGATCAAGTTCACAAGGTCTGTTAGTTCTAAGGACTAACTGTTTATATGCAGCTTTGATATTTTTCACTCTTCTTTGTTCCAGACAGGGAGAGACCAATGGTTGTACCTTCGATGATTGATTGCAAGACGTTAAGTCCCTAGCATAATCTGGAAAGCTAAAAAGATGTTTATCTTTCTATCATGTGAACCAGCAAGTGTTAAAGTATCATTTTCAAACATTAAAAGTAGAACTGTCATGCAAACATAAAATGAACACAGAGTTAAGACATTAGCTCACTGGATAAGGAGACAAGTAATATTATAAAATTGGTTCAAAGAATATTTTGAAGAACTGAAAATTTACAGGACTTCAAAACATCTACAACAAGGAGAGAATACAATAGATAAATGAGACATTCTAAGAACCAAATCCTTTTGCACACCCAAAAACTTATCTTTGAGTAGTAGCTGTTTTTTCTATATTAACTGAACAGCATGTTTTTGCTAAATTGTGCTGTCTGATTTATTTTTTCAGAATTATCTAACTTGAAGAAAAGCAAGCAATTACTAGTGCTTGAGAAAAATTAATTCAGTATCTAGTGGATAATTGATAACTTTCACAACACAGCATATAATATACTGTTAAGTGAAACTACAATACAATTTAGGTTTATTTTGGAAGTGTGTGCTGTATAACTGAATTTAATAAAATATTTAGAGTTGCAGTAGGCATGACTTTGAATAGATAATGAAAGAAAAATATAAAATGCTAACTGATTCATAATGTGGTTTCATCTTCATTTGGCAAACCATGCAGTATTTAACAAATGTTGATATTGTTCTTGTTGTTGTTATGTGTTGCTGAGTCGCTTGCAATTCACAGCAACCCTATGTACAATAGCTCTGAAACCTGTTCTATCCTGTGACAACTTTACTGTCTCTGACACATCTACCCTCATTACCTCAGTCACTGAATCAATCTATCTCATCAATGGTCTTCCTCTCTTTCTCTGTCCCTCCACCCTCCCAAGCATGACATCCCTCTCCAAGAAGTGGTCCCTCCTTGCAACATGTCTAAAGTATGTCAGACAAAGTCTCAGAATCCTTGCCTCCAAGGAGCAGCCTGGTCTCACCCTCTCTAGGATGAACCTGTTCGTTTTCCTGGCAATCCATTCAACACTCTTCTCCAGCACCACAGTTCAAAGACATCAATTCTCTTTATTTCATCCCTAGTCATTGTCCAGCACTTTGACACCTAGCAAGCAATTGCAAAGACTGTGGCCTGGATCAGGCACATCTTAGTCTCCAGACTAACATCATTGCTCATCAGTACTCTGGAGAGGTCCTTGACATCAGATTTTCACAATGCAATTCATCTCTTGATTTCCTGGCTGCTGGTACCAAGAGTGTTGATTGTTGAGCCAAGCAAACTAAAACTGTTAGCAATTTCAATCTCTTCACCATCTATCATGATGCTTCCAATCGGCTCAGTGGTGACAATCTTTGTTTTCTTGATGTTGAGCTTCAATCCATATTGAAGGCTGCAGTCCTTGACCTCCTGTAGCAAGTGCTTCAGGTTCTCCTCCATTCCAGCAAGCAAGGTTGTGTTATCTGCATAATGGAGGTTGTTAATCAGTCTTCCTGAAATACCAATGTCATATTCCTCCTCATAGAGCCCAGCTTCCTAGATGATCTGTTCTGCGTATAGATAGAAAAAGTATGGAGATAGGTCACATCCCTGGATTACAGCCTCCTTAATTTTGAACCAGGCAGTGTCTCCTTGCTCTGTTCTGATGACTGCCTCCTGTTCCAAGTATAGGTTTCACATAAGCACAATCAAGTGTTCTGGGATTTCCATTCTTTTCAGAATCAGCCACATTTGTTGTGATCCACACAGACAAATGCCTTTGCATAGTCAATGAAACACAGATAGACATTCCTTTGGTACTACTCTCTGCTGCCAGCCAAATAGTAGCAGAATATATACTATTGAAGCTTAGCGGGGGAATAAAACAAACAAACAAACAAACAAAAACCTCAAAAAACAAAACTTCTCCAACAGGGTAAGAAGGAAAGCCATAGACTGGGGGGAAATATTTGGCAATGACATCTAATTAGGGACTTATATCTGAAATGTATAGAATACTCCAGCTCCTCAACAAGAAAAAGATAAATGACCCAAGCACAAAACGGACACAAGATATAAACAGACACTCACTAAAGAGGACATTCAGTTGGCAAATACACACATAAAGAAATGTTCAAAATTCCTAGCTATCAGAAAAATACAAATCAAAACAAATGTGAGTTATCATCTCAAACCAGAAACAATAGCAAAGTTCAACAGAGCAGCAAACAACAAATGCTGGAGAGGTTATGAAGAGATTAGAATGCTTGTTCACTGCCGGTGGGAATGTAAAATGGTACAACCTCTATGGAAGGTGGTCTGGCACTTTCTCGAAAAGTTGAAATATCATTTTACCCAGCAATTCGAATACTGAGAATATACCCTAAAGAAACCAGAGCCACACTCAAACAGATGTATGCGTGCACAAGTTTATTGCTGCATTATTCACAATAGCAAAGAGATAGAAGCAATCCAAGTGCCCATCAATAAATGAATGGATAGTAGAACTATGGTACATCCACAGAATGGAATACTATGCAGCAATTGAAGAACAAGTAGTAAAACATTACACAACCTGAGGGAGCCTTGTGGACATAATGCTAAGTCACTGACATAAGTCAGTCACAAAAGGGCAAATACTGCATAATATCTCTGTTATAAAATAGGACAGACATGGAGGGAGGTTTGGGGAGGAAATAGAGAAAGAGCAGATGGATAGACAATGAACACTACATTAGAACAGATGAGGGGACAAACTGTCTGAAAGAAATATATGATGATACATTATATGTATGAGAACAATCTGGAATAAGGAGTGCATTGTGAGATGGGTTAGGCAAGAGGGGGAGAAAATGTGCATCAGTGAAAGAAAGAGAAAGAGAGGAAGGAAGGGAGGGAGAGAGGGAGGGAGGGAGGGAGGGAAGGAAGAAAGGAAGGGAAAAAACCTAGGCTGACAGCAGTTAGAAACTGGTGGAGAATAAAGCTATTCATCATTACTCTTGAGGTCTGAATTAACACACTCCCTTGGTTCAATTTTCAGCCAACCTATAATACAGACCTGTAAGGTGACCATCGCCACCAGGGAGGTAGATACACACCCTTTGAAAAAATTAATCATTTACAATTTAAAAGGACAGCATTTGGTCAAGGACAGAGTTCAGAAGGCAGGTGTTGGTGATTGTCAGGTGCCATCAAGTCACCTCCAACTCATAATGATCCCATGTACTACCAACCCAAACCCTGCCTGATCCTGCACCAACCTTGCAATGTCTGCAATGCTTAAGCCCATTGTTGCAGTTACTGTGTCAATCTAGCTCCTCAAATGTTTCCCTTCTTTCTTGTAATGACCCTCTACTATTCAAAGCATCATGTCCTTCTCCAAGGACCATCTTATGTGAGGGAAAAGTCTCACCATCCTGACTTCTAAGGAGTACCTTGACTACTTGTTCCAAGATATTTGTTTGCTCTTTTGGCAGTGCATGGCATCTTCAATATTCTTCACCAACTCAACAATTCAAAGACATCATTTCTTCTATACTCTTCCTTATTCATTGTCCAACTTTCAGATGCAAGGTGATTGAAAATACCATGGCTTGAGTCAGACACATCTTTGTGTGCCCGACATCCTTGACCGTTAGTACTTTAAAGAGGTTCTTGGCAGTAGATTTGCCCAATGCAAATTGTTTGATTTCTTGATTGTTGCTTCCACAGGTGTTGATTGTGGATCCAAGTAAATTTAAATCCTTGACAACTTCAATTTTTTTTTCTCCATTTATCATAATGCTGCTTATTGGTCCAGTTGTGAGGAATTCTGTTTTCAGGTGTGATCCATGCTAAATGTTATAGTCTTTGAGCTTAATCTTGAAGTCCTTCAAGTTTTCATTGTTTTCCATAAGCAAGGCTGTGCCATTTGCACACTGTAGGTTAAGGAGTCTTATCAGAACATTTGTTTCGCATACAGCTTGACTAGAAATGATGAAAGGATATAACCCTGACATGCATCTTGCCTGATTTTAAACCATGCAGTATCGCCTTGTTCTGTTTAAATGATGGCTTCTTGAAAAACACTTAAATGAGCACAATTAACTGTTCTGGAATTCCTATCTTTTGCAATATTATTCAGAATTTATCCTGATCTGCACAATTGAACAACTTTCTGATATTCTCTGCTTTCAGCCAAGATCCATCTGACATGAGCAATGATATCCCTTGTTCTGAACCCAGCTTGAATTTCTGGCATTTGTTGATGTATTGTTCCACCTGGTTTTAATTATTCTTAGTAGTATTTTACTTAGGCTATTAATGATATTGTTCAATAATTTTCACATTCTTTTGGGTCACTCTCTTTGGGGATGGGCACAGTTAGTTGAGCAGGTCTTCCAAATTTTGTACAACAGCTTCCAGCATCACAGCAACTCGTAAGCCACCATAGTAGAACAAACTGACAGGCGAGTGGTGGTAGAAGGCAGGAAGGATTAGGAAAGAAGGCGGAATGGAAACAGGAAACACAAGGAGGAAGTGGAGTGAGTGGTGTTACATTGTGGGGACGGCAGCCAATATGTGAAACAAAACGTGTATGAATTGCTGAATGGAAAAATAAGTCTGTTTTGTAAGCCTTCGCCCAATTAACAATATCAAGTTTTTATAAGAAAGGAATGCTAGAATAAGATTGCTATGTTAGGTATGAAGTGGTTAGTGTCCTATAGGGAAATAAACTATAAGCTGAAGAGTTATTTTTTTAACTGGAGAGAAATCTTTAGTCTAATGTAACTGCATTGTATCTGAGCTCTAACAAAATCATACACAGCAAATACAAGTTCAGGTATATTGTCCTAAAAATTAATAACCTTTGGGCACTCTTAAAACAATGTCCAAAATGACATTGAAATATGTGTAGTCCTCATTTTTTTCCTTATTTCTAAATTATAGATCAAGTTTCCTAAGCCAAGTTTATTTCTTTTTCAAAGTCTAACTCTGTCCTTCAAATAGCTCAGTGGGTTTGGTGGGTTTTGATTGAGCTGCTAACCAAAAAGCCTGTGGTTCAAATTTACCAGCTTCTCCATGAGAGAAAGAGTTGACAGTATGCTTCCATCAAGATTTTTAAAGACTTGGAAGCCCTAATGGGCAGTTCTACCTGGTCCTATAATGTCGGTGAGTAAGAATCAACTTGATAGCAGTGGGAAATCTTCTCCTTTCAGTCTTTTGCCTGTTTAGGGGTCAGTATTTCTCACAGGGAGCTCTGCTGTTAAGATGTTGCACTGTCAACCCAAAGATGAGAGATTCCAATCCACCAGTTGTTTTGTGGGAGAAAGAGGACCTACTCTTGTGCAATTTACAGTGTCTGAAAATTCACTAGAGGGCCAGCTTGATGGGTTCCAACTTGATGGCAAGGTTTGTTGTTGTTATGCGCTGTCATGTCGACTAAGACTCATGGCAACCATATGAAAAATGGCTTTGCACCTTGTCCTATCCTGAGCCAACTCCACGATCTTTGGCCAGTCGCTGGGTCATCATCTCTTCAAGAATCTTCTTTTCTTGTGCTAACTCTTTATGTTCCCAAGCACGATGCTGTTCTCCAACGACTGGTCTCTCCTGAAAACATGCCAAAGTGTGTGAGAAAAAGTTTCATCATCCTGCCTCCAAGAAGCACTCTGGTTTCACTTTTTTCTGAACAGAGCTATTTATTTTCTTGACAGTCCACTGTATGTTCAAAACTCTTTTCTAGTACCACAACTCAAAGGTATTGATTCATCCTTAGTCATTGTCCAGCTCTTAGATGCACATCAAGCCATTTGAGAAGATCATGGCTTGGATCAGGTGCATCTTAGTCTTTAGACTGACATAATTGCTCTTATCACTCTCGAGTGGGTTTCTCCAAGGCAACTCATATTTCTATTTCCTGACTGCTGGTGCCAAGGATTGTGAATCTAAGTAAGATGAAATTGTTAATAACATCAATCCTTTCTCCATTTATAATGATGCTGCCTATTGGTCTGGTGGTTGGCTCTATAATCAACACTCTTGGCACCAGCAGCCAGGAAATTAAAAGACATATTGTGATGGGAAAGCCTACTGCTAGGGACCTCTCTAAAGTATTGAAAAGTAACGGAGTGTCTCTAGAGACTAAGGTGCATCTGGTACCGGTCATGGCCTTTGCAATCACTTGTTATGCATCAGAGAGCTGGACAATGACCAGGGAGGATAGAAGGAGAATTGATGCTTTTGAGCTTTGGTGTTGGAGAAGAGTGTTGAGGGTACCATGGACTGCTAAGAAAACAAACAGATTCATCCTGGAGAGGGTTAAATCAGGCTGCTCCTTGGAGGCAAGTATTCTGAGGCTTCGTCTGACATACTTTGGTCATATTGTAAGGAGAGACCAGTCCTTGGAGAAGGACATCATGCTTGGGAGGGTGGAGGGCAGGTGCAGGAGGGGCGGGCCCTCTGGGAGATGGATTGATTAGATGACTGGGACAATCAGGATGAGTGTGTCAGAGACAATGCAATTGGAACAGGACAGGGCAGAGTTTAGAGCTGTTGTACACAGGGTCACTGTGAGTCGCAAGCGACTCAACCACACATAACAACAACAACATTGAGATGCAATCCATACTGAATTCTGTGGTCCTTGATCTTCTGCAATATCTTCCATTTCAGCAAGCAGTTATATCATCTGCATAACACAGGGGGTTGATAGTTAACAGTAGATATAGGAAAGACAAAAGTAAACCTCTCAAAATTTCTTTTGTTACTAGTTGATAATTCTAACTTTAGGGTGGAAACAGATGGATAATGGAGGAGAAAGAAGTAATGTGAGGGAATAAACTAATGATTTAGGGAGAAGGGACTTCGAGGATTATATTAGCCCTATAATGTACCCATTGACAATTTCAGTCTTTTCTCCATATATCATGATGTTGCCTGTTGACCTAGTGGTGAGAATTTTTGTATTCTTGATATTGTGATATAATCCAGATTGAAGACTATAGTCTTTGATGCACTGCACTAAGAGTTTCAAGTCCCCCTCATTTTCAGCAAAAGCAAGGTTGTATCATCTCTACATAATACAGGTTATCCATAAATCTTCCTCCTATCCTGATGCCACATTTTTCTTCAGAGTCCAGCTTCTCGAATGAGTGTTCCCTAGAGACAAGGATGGCAGAGCTTTGCCTCATACACTTTGAGCATGTTGCTGGAAGAGGACATTCCTCAGAAAATGACATAATGTGAGGAAATGTAGAAGGTCCACAGAAGAGAGGACTATCCTCAATTAGATGCATTGACACAGTGACTGCAACAATGGGCTCAGGTATGTCAGAGGTTTTGAGGATGGCGCAGGATAAGACAGGATCCAGAACTGTCTCATGGGGAAGCTGTGAGTTCTCCTCAACTTGACAGCACATACAACAATAACATAATGTATCCATTCTATTCCTGTGTTTCCCTATCGGAATAAACAGGTATCACAAAGTTTCTTGGGTATAGGGAATGCTTTTGACCATGAAATTTTGAAAATTATATAGTATTCAGGGAAGAAGCCAATGGAATCAGTAAATATTTTATAATATTAATAGCTCATTGCTAGACTCCGATTAAAGCTTTCTTTAAGTAGGGAAGCATATGGTAACCTTGCTGTTTCAGCCAGATAAGACTACTTAGGTCCAGGGGTAGTGGAAAAGGCAGCCCAGATGTGATTTATTCCTAAGAAATATAGTTTCTGGATCTATGATCTCATACTAAGACACCCACATTAAGTTAGGAATAAAAAAATCATTCCACTCCAAGACTACATTGTTTTCTTTTTCATGTTTCTATGGAAGCATACACAGAAAATTTTTCCTTTTTTCTCTTTTTTCCTAATAGAATTCTTCTAAGCTTTTATTATGTCATCTATTTCTTGTTTCTGGAATTCCAGGTGGGAAGTATTCTAAAGCAGCCTGACTCTACAGAGTTTTGATTTCTGGTTCTGGTGAGACTCTGGGTGCATTATTTACTAGCCATTGGCTGTGAGTTGATTGTATTCAGCCTCCTATTTAAAAAGGTAACTCGTGGTTACTGTGATGCTAAATACTGTGACACTGATGTGTCACATACGAAAATGGTTACTCGTGGTGCAGTGTTTAATGGAGCTCCCTGGTTAAAACAAGCTTGGAAGCAGGAGTAGTAGCATCCACTTCCAAAATAACTTGCCTCTGGAAACTCTATGAACTTGGAAAACCATGAAAGTTAAACATATGTTCAGGTCTTTTGTTTATAGGGTCGCTATGAATCGTCTACGACTCTATGGCACTTAACAACAACATTTCTTGTTTGCTTTTTTCAGTTATCTACTATCAACTTCATCCTTCTATATTTTTCTTCAAATTATTTATGTTGTTTTTATGTGTCATTAAATCGCTTGCAACTCATAACGACCCTATATACAACAGCTCTGAACCGTGCTCTATCTATCTTGAACCAATCTCATTGTCTCTGACACACCTACCCTCACTACCCCAGACACTGAGTTAATCCATCTCACCCAGGGTCTTCCTTTCTTGCTCTGTCCCTTCACCCTTTCAAGCATGATGTCCATTTCCAAATACTGGTCCCTCTCTTCAACAAGCCCAAAGTATGTCAGACAAAGCTTCAAAATCTTTACCTCCAAGGAGCAAATTGGTTTTACCCTCTCCAGGATGAATATATTTGTTCTCCTAGCAGTCTGTGGTATATTCATTACTCTTCTCCAACACCAACAAGTCAAAGGCATCAATTCTTTTATCATACTTAAGCATTGTTCAACTCTCTGATGCATAGCAAGTAACTGTAAAGAATGTGGCCTGGCTCAGGTGCACTGTAGTCTCTAGACTGACATTGTTACTCTTCAGTACTCCTAAGAGATCCCTGACAGCAGATTTTTCCAATGCAATTCATCTTTTGATTTCCTGGCTAATAGTACCAAAAATGTTGATTGTGGAGCCAAGCAAGCTGAAGCTGTTAACAGTCTCAGTCTCTGCACTGTCTATCACGATGCTGTCAAGCAACCCAGTAGTGAGAATCTTTCTTTTCTTGATGTTGAGCTTCAAACCATATTGAAGGCTGCAGTCCTTGACCTTCTGCAGCAAGCGCTTCAGGTCCTCCTCAGTTTCAGCAAGCAGGGATGTGTCATCTGCATAACGCAGGTTGTTGATGAGTCTTCCTCCAATTCTGATGCCACATCCCTCCTCATAGAGCCCAGGCTCCTGGATCACCTGTTCTGCATACAGATTGAAAAGGATGGAGATAGGATGCATTCTGGTGACACCTTTCCTGATTTTGAACCATGCAGGGTTTCCTTGCCCTGTTCTGAGGATTGCCTCCTGGTCCAAGTATCAGTTTTACACAGTCAAGTGTTCTGGTATTCCCATTCTCAGAGTCAGCCACAGTTTGTCGTGATCCATACAGTCAAATGTTTTTGCATAATCAATGAAACACAGATAGATATTCTTTAAGTACTCTCTGCTTTCAGCCAAGATCTATCTAACATTGGCTATAATATCCCTATTGCCACGACCTCTTCTAGACGTAGCCTGCACTTCTGGCAGTTCTCTGTTGATGTACTTGCCAGTCATTTTTTTTTTAATTTTCAGCAAGATCTTGCTTGCATGTAATATTAATGATATTGTTTGATAATTTCCACACGTTGAAAAATGTCAGTTGGTATGCCATCAATTCCTGGAGCCTTGATTTTTTTTGTCAATTCCTTCAGTTCAGCTTGAACTTCTTCCATCACCATTCTTTTTTAAAATTATTTTTATTTTATTAATTTTTTTGTATGTGTACCATCAAATCAGATTAGACTGATACAGGAGGATATTGCCCCGCCTTCTCGAGCAGAGCATCTGGAGGATTTGAACCGCATGTCTCTGGGATTATAGTGCAGCTTCTTGCCACTAGGCCACCAGAGCTCCCTTTCCATCACCATTCTTGATCAAACATTATTTCATGAAATTCTTCTGTGTCAGCCAATGTGCCTAAAACCATAACTATTTTTTTTCAACCCAAGTGACTTTTGGTCTGGCCAATTTTCTTCTTCTCTTTCCCCATTATCCATGTTTTTGAGATTTTTCAACATTTGCACTATGGTCCTTTAGATTCTTGGTTTGGTTTTTAAATAACACTCTATAACTTTCTTGATTTTATAGACTTAATTCTATCAGTCTTGGTCTGGAAAATTTGGGTGCTAGATTTATTTTTTTTTATTACCACCAGGACTTGCTAAACGTCTTTAATCTCTTAAGTCAGCATTCTTCTTCTCTGATTCATTTGCTTTATCTGTTTTCTCCCAAGCTCACTTGATATAGCTTGCCAGATGTAACTTAGTGCCACCTTTCCCGGTACTTTTTCATTTTCTTCAGCTTCTTCTGGGTCCACAGAACAATCCAGACTGAGGTTCACGGTCCATTGTGCCATAATGCCTTTGCCAGTTCCCTGACCTTCCTCTCTAGCTCTTATATTTCTTTTTGTCCACTGTACCAATTGTTTCCTAGAGGTCTCTAAGACATAGATCCAGAAATGAGTCCAGAAATGGAAGAGGTAAGAAAAAGCAGCTTGCTCATTTGTTAACAGCAGATTTTTGCATGTAAGAAATAGAAAACCACCAATTTACACTAGCTTAAACAAAAAGGAAGTTGATAAAAACGTCTTTTTTTTTTTCAGTCTGACATTTAACAAGGCTGCACTTGTGGCAGCTCCTCTCCGAGCTTCGCGATGCCGCCCAAGGATGACAAGAAGAAAGACATGGGAAAGTTGGCCAAGAAGGACAAAGATTCGGTGAACAAATCTGGGGCAAGACCAAGAAATGGTCCAAAGGCAAAGTTCAGGACAAGCTCAACAGCCTGGTCTTGTTTGACAAAGCCACACACGACAAACTTTGTAAAGAAGTTCCCAACTATAAGCTCATAATCCCAGCTGTTGTCTCTGAGAGATTGAAGATTTGGTGTTCCCTGGCCAGACAACCCTTCAGGAACTGCTAAGTAAAAGATATAACAAGCTGGTTTCAAAACACAGGGCTCAAGTAATTTACACCAGCAACACCAAAGGTGGCGATGCCCCAGCTGCTGGTGAAGATACATGAACAGGCCCAATCCATCGTACATTTTAAAAAATGAAACTTTACTAAAAAAAAAAAAAGTCTATTAAGTTGGGCAGGTTCCACATGTCTGTAACTCTCTTTGCTCTGCTTTAATTATTAATGATTGATGTCATCCTGAAGCCAGCCGCAATATAGCTGCAGTATTTCCAGTCATCCTTTTCAGACACAGTCAGGTCCAGGGGCCAGCAAGACCACCTTTCCCACAAGTTCCTGTAGACTCCCTTTACATCTCCTTGACCAGAACTGGTAAACACACCCATATCAAACAAATGAGACCACTGAGAATCGATTCAGATCATTTATACCATGCAGGAGTTACCTCTAAAGCTGAGACCTGCGTTTTTATTTCTAGGTGTTGAGTCAACTAGCAATCTCATGACCATCAGCTGTGAACCTTGCCCTATCCTGTGCCACCATCCTGCTCAAGTCCATTGTCATGGTCTCTGTGTCAGTCCATCTTGTTGCAGATCTTTCAGTCTTTCACTGACCTTTTAACTTTCCCAGCATGATGTCTTCTTCCAAGGACTGACCCCCCCTGACAACAGGCACACAGCATGTAAGATGAAGTTTCACCATCCTTGCCTTTAAGGAGCACTCTGGTTTCACTGCCTCCAGGACAGAGGTCTTGTGTAAGAGGGTCAAACCCAACAATCCAAATTGGGTCTCTGCCAATAGTAGAAAGAGAAAAAGGAGTGATAGGCGGGCAATCAATATTTGCTGTGGTGTGATATGGTAATTAAAATGGAAAGTATTTGTGAGATAATATTTTGAGCCCGTAAATAATTCCATAATTTTAATAATAAACAATTAAAACTTCCATTTGCCCAAGAGAAATATTTTAGTTGGGTTTGAGTGAAAAGGTATTTTTGCCATTAATGCTGAGTGTATCCAACCTCACCTTCTCATCTGTTCAAAGGTCCTTCTACACATCTCTCCACCCCAGGCTCATTCTAAGGTGACTCATCTATTAAAGAGATTAACATCCTAGGCTTTCCTCTCTCTCTCATTCCATGCTCACTCTCCTTTTGCGTTTTCCTTTTTTTTTTAAAAGCCATTCTTCTCCACACCCACTGGGAAGCTTCCACAAAGTAAATGCTTCTAAAGTGTTAACTGAATAAATGCATTAATTCTATCTTTTCATCAACCATTTTCAATCTCCAAGTCTATGTGAGCTAAAGGATATAATTTCAGCCTCTCTTGCTCATTCTTAGAATAATCCAGACATTGATCATCAATATATATGTATGTATGTATGTATATATATATAAAATATTTGAGAAATAATTTATATATGTCAATATATACCATAAAATTGATCCATTTTACATGTACAAGTCAATAATTTTTACCATGGTACAAATATCACCACAACCTAGTTTTAAAGTGTTTCTGTCATCTCTCTCCCCACGTCACACCCCCCTCCAAAATATCCTGAGTATGCTATCAATTTCCATTCTCTAGTCCCAACCCCTGTCATACACCTTTCC
>NW_006399782.1:1687019-1695346 GCF_000299155.1 Elephantulus edwardii | reverse complement strand
ACCATAGATAGATGGGTTGATCTCTGGATTCTCAATTCGATTCCATTGATCTATGTGTCTGTCATTGTACCAGTACCATGCTGTCTTTACCACTATGGCAGTGTAGTAGGATTGGAAGCAAGGATTCTGAGGCTTCGTCTGATATACTTTGGATATGTTGTAAGGAGATACAGGCCCTTGGAGAGGGATATCATGCTTGGTAGGGTGGAGGAACGGCGCAGGAGGGGAAGACCCTATATGAGGTGGATTGATTCAGTGACTGGGGTAATCGGGATGGGTGTGTCAGAGGCAACTGGCACAGGATAGAGCAGGGTTTAGGGCTGTTATACATAGGGTCACTATGAGTCGCAAACAACTCGATGGCACATAACAACAACAACAACAACAGTCCCAACCCCTGGCAAGTACTCGTCTGTTTCTATAGATTTGCCTTTTCAAACATATTTCATTGAACGGATTATATGAATGTTTGTGTCTGGTTTCTTTTACATAGCATCATGCTATTTAAGACCATCCACTGTAGTATGTATGTTTTATTTCTTTTACTTGAACGCTGCTGCTGCTGTTATGTGCTGTCAAGTCAACTAGGACTCATAGTTGTTGTTGTTGTTGATTGCCATCATCAAGCACAACTCATAGCGACCCTATGAACAAAAGGCCTGAAGCCTTTCTATAATGATCAACATTTATCAAAGTTCATAGTTTCCAAAGGCATGTTGTTTAGGAAGTGGATGCCACTCTTGCTTCCAATGACTCGTAGTAACCCTATGAACAATTGTTCTGAAGTTTTCCCTTTCCTGAGCCAAACTTACCCTCATCATATCTGACATATCTGATCCCATTGCTATAGTCACTGGGTCAGTCTACCAGAATCTTCTCTTGTGCTGACCCTTCCAAGCACAATGTCCTTCTCCAAGTACCCCTCTTTGCCACATGCTCAAAGTACATTAGATGGTGCTTCAAAATCCTTGCCTCCAAAGAGCAAGCTGGTTTTACCTTCTACCAGACAGACCTGTTTGTTCTTTTGGCAGTCATTGGAATTATGTTCAATACTCTTCTCTAGCATGACAACTCAAAAGGCATCTATTTAATCAAATACTATCCATTTTATGGTCATACCGAATTTTGCTTCTCCCCTCAACGGTTGATGGGTACTTTTGGTTATTTATGTATGTGGGCAGTCATTATGCATATCTCTTTGTGGACATGGTTTTGTGTTGTTTTTTTTCTTGTGTAGATTCCTGGTGGCTTAGTAGGTTAAATGTTGGATAACTTTAATACATCAGCTGCTCTGAGGAAGACAGTCTGTGTCCACTAATGTTTACTGTCTTGAAAATCTGATAATTACCAAAAACCAGAATATACTTGAAAGCAGTGGCTTGATGACAAGGTCAACTTATTAAGAAATAGCCAAATTCCCAAAGAGACCATGTCTGCCATCCAAGCAGATATATGCACACCCATGTTTATTGCAGCTTTGTTTACAATAGCAAAGAGTTGGAAGCAGCCTAAGGGCCCATCAACAAACGAATGGATAGAGAAGCTGTGGTATATCCACACAATGGAATACTATGCAGCATTGAAAAACAAGGAACTCATGCAATATTATTCAAAGTGGGTGACCCTGGAGGACATTATGCTGAGTGAAATATCTCAGTCACAAAGGGACAAATACTGCATGGTGCCACTGTTGTAGAATGGGTCTGACATCAGGGTAGGAGTATGACAGAAAAAACTGGATAAATTATGTATATTGTATTGAAACAGATGAGGGAAAGAACAGATTATAAGTGATATATGATTGAGTATTATGGTTAGCACAGGAATCCAGAATTAAGGTTGCATAGAGAAGTATACTTGGGGTGGGGGGTGGGGGGAAGGGACGTGGGAATTGTATACTAATGAAGGAATTTTTTTTCTTAAAGAAAAAAAAAAAGAAATAGCCAAATTGCTTTTCAAAGTGTCTATACCACTTTAACATTCTCACCAGAGATGTACGAGGGTTCCAGTTTCTCCAAGATCTGACCAACATAGCCCTTTTATTTTAGCTTTTCTAGTGGATGTAAACTACTATATTGTGCATTTTATTTGCATTTCTCAAATGCCTAATGATACAGAGGATCTTTTCATGTGCTAGGTAACCATTTTTATATATCTTCTTTGGTCTAGTAAGTCTTTTGCCCATATAAACTGGAGTTCTTTGTCTAAGGGAGTTCAAAGATTCTTTATACATACAGATTGATACAAGTCCCTTTTCAAATGTACAATTTACAAGTGTTTAATAGGTTGGATGTCTTTTTTTTCAATGTTGTCTTTGGAGTACAAAGTAATGAATTTTTATCAAGTAAAAACTATTGATTTTTCCTTTTATAGTTTCTGCTTTTGGTGTCAAATTCAAGAACTCTGCCTAGTCCAAGGTCATGAAGGTTTTCTATATTTTGTTCTACAAGTTAATTTTTTTTTTCATTTAGGGCTCTGATCTTGTGTCCCCTTAAAAATTCATTAATTGTGGTAAAACACAGATATATAACAAAACATTGTCATTTTAATTAGAGTGCAAAATTCATTGTCGTTATTTACTTTCCTCATATTGTACAATCACCACTACCATCTATGAAAGGTTGGCATCTCTCTAAACAGAAACTTAGTATTCCATAAGCAGTAACTTCCTCTTCCTGCTTCCTCTAGTCCCATATACCAGTCAACTTTTATCTCCCCATGACCTTTAAACACGTTGCAAATCCTGTACTTCCTTGCTTCCAATTTCCTTCTTGAATATTAACAGTTGCCAAATCCAATTATCTTCCTCAAGTTTCATCCACTTTTGTCAAAATTCTGAGTGATTAAATGAGTAATTATAAAACCAGATCCCCAAACCAAAAGGCCAGTGGTGTCAGTTCTGACCGTTGACAATCTTCCACTGGGTTTCCCAGGCTGAACACTTTACAGAATAACACTGCTCATCTTTCTCCCAAGGAGCAGCTGATGGATTCCAACTTGATAGACTTTCACGTAGCAGCTCAAAACCTAGTGCACTGCACTACACTACCAGGGTTCCTTAATTACAAATAAAGTTCATGAATAAAGTGATTTGGTCTGTTAAACTTTGAAGGTGTACATGTTTACTATACTTTACTATACTATACTATAGGTGTACATGTATACTATTCAAAGTATGCTGTCATAAAGGGTCCTTGCTACATACTTGCTAACTGGTAAGTTTTTGGTTGGTTTGTTTTTTTTTTTTAAAAAGACACTTTAGGTTAGTTTTTGAGTTCTGGTGTTCAGACACAATCTTTAGTAACAGTGCAATATAGTTAAGAGGTCCAAAGAGAATTGCCCTTCCAGGCGCAAACATAAACAAACTTGTATTTCTCAGTGAACCAGGGATTATTTTTTTTTAAGGATCCAACAGATTGAGGTCTGTTTTGTTGTGTTGTTTGGTGTGTTTGGGGGTTGGTGGTTTGGGGTTTTTTTTACATTTTTGGGGTAGCTTCAAAAATACTGAGTTTCATAGCTTGAGCACACATTTCATGAATTGAGTCAAAACTGCTCTGAAGGGGACGAGGAGGAGGGTGAGAGAAGACGAGATGTACATAAGTTAGATAGAGACTTAGGTAAAGACTAAAAGTCATGTGTTCTCTAATTTATAGAAGGGACTTGAGTTAGCAGAAAATAAAACTGAAAACTGGGAAAGAAAGTGAGAGGAAGAATGAATAATGATGAAGCAAGGTTGTTAAGTGTAGAAAAGATCTTGGGCCCTAAAGACAAACTGATTTCACCCCAGAGTGCCAAATGAAAAAAGGTGGGTGAAATGGGCAAGAAAAGAATGGACACATTTTACTTTTACCTGAAGCGCTTGCTGCAGAAGGTCAAGGACTGCAGCCTCCTATATGGATTGAATTTCAACATCAAGAAAACAAAGATTCTCACCACTGGGCCAAGTGGCAGCATCAGTATGGATGGTGAAGAGATTGAGACAGTTAACAGTTTTAGTTTACTTGGTTCCACAGTCAACACTCTTGGTAACAGCAGCCAGGAAATCAGGAGATGAATTGGATTGGGAAAGTCAGCTGTGAGGGACCTCTCGAGAGTATTGAAGAGCAACGACGTCAGGCTGGAGACTAAGGTGTGCCTGATGCAGGCTATAGTCTTCACAATTACATGCTATGCATCTGAGAGTTGGACAGTGAATAGGGATGATAGAAAGAGAATTGATGCCTTTGAGCTGTGGTGCTGGAGACGAGTGTTGAATATACCATGGACTGCTAGGAGAACAAACAGGTTTGTCCTGGAGAAGGTGAAGCCGGACTGCTCCTTGGAGTCAAGGATTCTGAAGCTTCATCTGACATACTTTGGGCATGTTGCAAGGAGAGACATCCTTGGAGAGGGACATCATATTTGGCAGAGTGGAGGGGCAGCGAAGGAGAAGAAGACCTTCAATGAGATGGATCAATTCTGTGACTGAAGTGGTAGGAATAAGCGCTTTTGTGATGGTTAGGTTGATACAGGATAGAACGGCATTTAGAGTTCTTGTACATAGGGTCGCTATGAGTCGCAAGCAACTCAATGGCACATAACAACAACAGCAACCCTAAAACTATGGTACAAAGGGTCACTAGCAGGAGACTCAACAGCACATAATAATGACAACAACTCTAGTGGTTGTCTAAATATAGGAAAATGAGTATGTTAATGTTAATTTCACATGGGGGACAATGCCATTGGAAGATAGCTAAAATTGTTGAGCTTTATGAATAAGTGTTAGGAAAAAAAAGCTACAGAGGGAAGAAAAAAACAAACCTCAATTAAAAAAAGTGTTTTCAATTCACAAAAGCTCCTCCTTTACCTATTGCTTCAGCTAACCTACGTAACACCTTAAAAGCAAAAAGGTGGCCTCTTTTGCTTATCTAAAGCTCTTAATCTAGTGGACACAAATAATGTGCTCAATAAACATTTTTAAAAAGCACACACACGCACGCACACACGTGCCCACGATCTGGGAAGCATGCTGCAGAGAACATTATTAAAAGAGACCTTATTTTGAAACATATGGAAGTTTGGTATATGATCAATAATGAGGAAAGCTAGGTAATTCAATAGACAGCAGTTCTGGGGCAACAGGTGGGCATTTTGAAAAAGAAAAAAATTGGATTAACATCTCACATTTTATTCCAAAACAAATGCCTATATAAAAAAAGTTCATGGAGTAATCTATTTTATAATATTGGGAGTAATGAATGCCTTTCTACATATGACAAAAAAGGCAGAGGCACAGAGAAAAAGACTAATTGCTTTGACCACATTAAGAAATTCTTCTGCTAAGAAAAAGTAGCATAAACTAAGTTAACAGATAAAGGAGTAGGTGAAAAAAATCCAACTAATATCATTGTCCAAGGACTAATTTCCTTGATAAAGAACTTCTATAAATCAATTAAAGACTAGCAACCCAACTGAAAAAATGAGCAAGCACATTAATAGACCTTCCATCAAAAAAAGGCTCTTAAATATATGAAAGATAGTCTCACTCCTACTAGAAGAAATACAAATCAAAACTTTTTTCATTTTTCCATTTTAAGACTGGCAAATATCAGCAACTTACACAGAAGCTTCTCTTGATGAACACATAGGGAAAAACAAGAACAGTTGACAGTTGAAGCTGGTACAACTTGCATGGTACCATACATTGGTAATATTCACTCCAAACTCATCTCCTACCATTTCTCTCTTGTTCAATCTGTATTAGCCACACTGGCCTCCCTGTTCTTCCTCAAACATGCCAACCACACTGGAGCCCAAGAGCCTATCATTTGCTGATCAATTCTTCTGGCTGTTATTCAAATTTACAACCTTAGTGAGATCTCATGTTGTTATTTAGGTGCAGTAGAGTAACAATTTTATGAACAGACCTGCTTTCTGTCCTATCCTATGCCATCTTCATCATCTCTGATACAACTGAGCCCACGGCAATTATCCGGTCAAAAAATGTTTCTTACCTATTTCATTATTTTAACTTGGTTTTTATTCAGAGCACTTATTATCTTACACTAAGACTTATCTAAAAAAAAAAAAGAATTATCTATGCATTTATGTATTGTCTCTTCTCTCCCAACTAGTCTGTGAATTAAGGAAAGAACTTTGGGGGGGGTGTATTGCTAATTTCTAGATCCTAAAATATTATAGCTTAATATACATTATAAAACATTTTCTATAGAGGAAGATTCAACAATATCTATCAAAATTTAAAATGCATACACTCTGACTTAGCAATTTCTCTCAAGATATTTACCTTTTAGATATTCTTGTCCATACTCAAAATAAAAAATGAAGAATGAAGCTTTTAATGGTAAAGAACATAGACTAGAGATAGACTGAATAATTATTTTAATAGTTTTATTTACTAAATATTACTTTCTTTATAAAGACCATAAGGATTCTATCAATTATATAATATCGTAGTAAGAAGGAAGATGTCCAGGTACACATAATCTCGTTAGGCAAAGGTTTCACAAGGATCTCTTTGTAGATCCACACTCATGAATAGGTCTAAATTGATTAGTTAAAATTTAATTTAAATGAATGGACTTCCCATTTAACAAACAAGTATTGCGTTTACGGGAAGAGGCTCATGGTTTCAGAATATCTTTAGTATATACTCTCTGACACCGGATGGGGTTGACCTCCTGCTGCCCAGCAAATGACATCTATTTAAAGATGCGGGGCATTTTACAAGGGCTCTCTACTCCAAAATGAATACATATAAAACAAGCTAAATACTTAGAAAAACATAATGTATTCAGGATCATTCCCTTAAATCACACAGGTTCTCCAATCTTATCAAACTATAATTTGTTTCCTGTTTTACAAATCAAACTTTCAGCTTCTCCTTATCATTGTCCTTCCCCGACTTTTTCCCACTTTCTTTTACCTGGAATCCTAGAGTCAAATATTACCATTTCAAGAACCACACAAATCCTGTCTCTCCCACTAAAGGACAAAGTCTTCCTTTACTATCCAACAGTGATCTAGGCTTTGGCCCTCTTTGGCCTTTATCAAGCACCACACTCTAATCTTTTTCCTTCATGATATTGTTAAGCTTTTTACTGATCTGTAATTAGACTGCAGGCTCTTAAAGTTATATCCCTATACTCTGCTTTCTTTATCTTCCCCCATGCACATACACAGTAGATGCTCTGAAGGTCCTATTTTTTTTAAAAGTAACACAGTCAATCCAACTATGACCTCACATATCCATTTAAAGGTCTTTATAGATTTTTGTTATAACCAACCTATATTCTGTGTATAAACATGAAATTTCTGCAAACCAATAAATAACGTCAGTGTTTAGTATCAGAACTCATCAGCTGACTCTGTGTCCCAACTGCAGGACTGCAGTTCGTCCTGTGGGAACTCAACTTCAATGTCATAAACAAAATTTGGATCATCCTTCTTCTTCTGATTTTTCTCAAAAAGTTCATCCATGATGCTCTTCCGTTTAGCAAGTTCCTTGTCATCTAGTTTGTTCATGTCTTCCTCAGGATCAATAGTTCTTTCTCGCTGAATTTGTTCCATCGTTTCTGCCAAAGTCTGTCCCTTCAAGTAACCTCTTAAAAAACAAAATAATTTCTCTAGCTGCCTCAGAGATACTTTTTCCAAATAATTCTTATGTCGTGGATTATTTTTTAGTTGCTCTGCAGCTCTGGTGCAGTCTAGAAGGGAGAAAAAAGACAATAAACACAACTGTATGTATACTCTATACATCACAAACTGCTAACTCACCACAAACTACTGTAAAACAGAACAAAATCTCAAAACTCTGAAGGTACTGTCTGCCAGGTATAGCTGAGCTGCTAAAAGGTTTTATTGGAATGAATTCTATTGGAACAGTTTTCCTTTATGCTAAACTATGAGCTGGATAGGGCAAAGGAGGGATATGAGTTTGGTTTTCTTAATTTATAATTACTCTGTAGAGATATTAATTAAATACTTTCCATTGGAGAAAATGTCTGAGAATATAAACTGATATTACAAAACTGGTATGACAGAAGTATTGGTATTATCACAATATATGAAGAATATACACAAAAATATTTGAAGGGAGGATGTTAATATTGTTAAATAATGTTATCTTGTTTGACCTAAAGATCATGTTGTTAAGTGCTGTTGAGTATGATGCCTCATGACTGACCCTATGAACAACTGTTGTGAGCCCTTCCCTATCCTGCTGAATCCTTAATGATCATGAGAGAATGGAATTAATCACCCCTTTCATAGACCAAGAAGCCCTAATGGTGTGGTAGTAGTGTGTTGTTTTGTGGGTTTTTTTT
>NW_006399782.1:1670796-1686814 GCF_000299155.1 Elephantulus edwardii | reverse complement strand
CATACTCCTACGATAAAAATAATACCCTAAAATATAATACTTCTAGACTATTCTCTCCCCCATAAACTGGATGAAATATGTTTACGGCATTGAAGTCTATGGGGTAGTAGTGTTTTTATGTGTCCTTGAGTCACCTGTGACTCACAGCGATCCTATGTACCTAGCTCTGAACCCTACCCGAACCTGAGCCAATCTCTTCATCTCCAACAGACCTAATTCCACTTCTCCAGTCACTAAGTCAATCCATCTCATCCTAAGTCTTCCTCTCCTGCGCTGTCCCTCCACTCTTCCAAGCATGATGTCCTTCTCCAAGGATTGGTCCCTCCTGGCCACGTGCCCTAAGTATGTGAGACAGAGTTTCAAAATCCTAGCCTCCAAGGTGCAGCCTCCAGGACAGACCTGTTTGTTTTCCTGGCAGTCCACTCTTCTCCAGCACCACAACTTAAAGGGATTGAGATTCTTCTTCTATAATTCTTAGTCATTGTAGTGCAGAATATATTGGGCTGCTAACAGAAAGGTTGGGAACTCTGGTGGCTTTGTAGTAAAGAATTGAACTGCCAACACAAAAGTACAAGGTTCAGTCAAATCTACCAACTGCTCAGCTGGACAAAGATAGGCAATTCCCTCCTGTGTGATTTACTGCTTCTGAAAACCGGCTAGGAAAAAAAAAGAAAAGAAAACCAGCTAGAGAGTCATCTATGGGTCAGTTCAGACTCAATGGTACACAGCAACAACAAAGGAAAAGTCAGTGGTCAGAATCCAACAGCTTCTCTAGAGAGAAAAATGGGTGGTCTCCTCCCGAAAAGATTTACTAGCTCAGAAACTGGATGGAGGCTAGCTGTGAGTTGGAACAAGCTAGATGGAAGGGAATCCTTTCTCAGAGCAGGAACTAGATGGAAGGGAATCCTTTCAGAGTAGGAAAGTGTACTCATCACTAAAGGTCATACATTTTAGACCTTGGTAGAGTGAATGAACCTGTCTATTTAATTCCCAAGGGCATGTCATTTTATTAAATGAAATGCCAATTGATTTTATTAAGTTATTCAGATAATATTTAAAATAAAAAAGCAAGATAAAACACAAGATACCTGAGAACTTTGAAAAGTTTCGTACTGGCATGATCCGCTGGCGACTTTTCCCCTTGACTTCACCCTCATAGATTAAGATAATAGCAGGAGGCTGGAATCGAATCCCACATTTCTTGGCAGTACACATTATTCCTACTTCAGAGGAAATCTGATGAAAATGTGTTAGTCGCTTAATGACTTCCTGCAATGGGAGGGGAATAAAAGTTCAATTCCAGCTCAACTATTTATTGGGTAAAGCTTACACACACTGCCCTTCCCCACTTTGTCCCTGTGTTCTGGCTCTCTAGCACAGTTTTTAGGATATATACTGCATCTCCAAGCTCAACACTTCTGGGATTTTTCCTAAAACTCAGTTTGGCCTTGGTTACCCTCAGTCTGTTGGATCCAAAAGACTCTCTGGTTCATTGAGAAATATAGATTTGTTCACACATGAACCTGATGTAATGCCATTTGAAACTCTTAACATATACTGCCCTCTCAAATAAAGATTGTATCTGAATTCAAATCAGCCCAAAACTGAACTCAAGAGTTTTTACTTGCCAGTTAGCAAATATTTATCTATATATAGGATTTCTGGTGACCTAGTGGTAAGAAACTGCACTGCAGGATGGGCAATCTCCTCCTGTGTGATGATTAACTAACTGCTTCTAAAAATCTGCTGGAGGGTCAGCTATGTATGGGTCGGTTCCAACTGATTGGTACTCAATAACAAACAACCCTTTATATCGGGTAGTGTGAATAGTCACTTAAACATTATGTCCTTGGAAATTAATCAGATTACCTACCTTGTCTTTTCTCAAACTTTTTCTTCACTAACTTTTTTGAAATGACTTATTTCATTATCTATCTTCCCTACTCATCTATAAACCATATGAAAACAGGGAACATATCAACTGTTCACCACTACATGCCCTTATAGTACCTGAACCACAATGTGCACTCCATAGATACTTGTCTAATTCAATGCATTAATATAAGATTAGGTCTTAGTGCATACTCTAAATATTAGTAGACATTCAGCCTGATCATAAAGGTAGACCTGCTTTGAAATTGGTATCTCTATGTATGAGGAAAATAATGTTACTTAAGCTTATTTATCTCACTATATGCTACTTTTTCTGACCCCAGACAGAAAGCATAGCATTTGAAGGATAACACCTGCAATTCCTCTCCCACACTCAAAACCAAAACACACTTTATCACTGGGACCATTGTAGATGGGAATATTCCTAGGGATATTTCCAAATGTCAAGAAACCTTGAAATGAAGAGGGATATGATGTTGTCATTTTAAAAAAACTTAGAACTCTGATGTACAAATATCTGTTTGTATTTCAGTACAACAATGTTCACAGAAGCATTAATCATCATCACAAGAATATGGAAACAGCCCAAATGTCCAACCATAAGTGCATGGATTGAGAAATTTGTAATTTGTTGTTGTTGTTAGGTGCTGTTGAGTACAACTCATAGCGACCCTATGAACAAAAGATCTGAACCCAGTCCTGTCCTGCAACATCCTCACACTGCCTATACTCACACAACAGAAACGATTTTGGAAAATACTACATAACTTGGAGAGGTGGGAAAGCATTATTCTGAGTGAACTAACGCAGTCTTGTAAGAACAAATACTACGTAAGACAGAGTAATGATGGGCAAGATCCAATGGTGATTGATTTTATAAAACCTAGGGGTACTCTGGTGCCCTGTGGCAAGAAGCTGCACTGAAATCCCAAAGATGCACGGTTCAAATCCACTAGATGCTCTGCCAGGAAAGGAGTGTACACACACACACACACACATGCTAATAAAATATTAATAATAAAATAATGAATGGGAATGATTGTATTAAACACAATGTGAATGAAGAATAGTGTGAAACAATGTATATAAATTTTGTAAGCAAAACAATTTAAAAAATAATGTACACCAACATTCATAGCAACATTATTCTCCATTGCAAGAACATGGAAACAGCCCAGATGTTCAAGCACAAAGGAAAGAAGTTGTAGTACATTCTTACAATGGAATATTTTGCAGCATGCAGGAGCAATGATTTTGTAAATTACTACCTAACCTGGGAGGGACTGGAGAGCATTATGCTGAATGAACTAACTCAGTTCCACAAGGTCAAACACTATCTAAAACCATTATTGTAGAATGAGTATGAGGATCCAAGGGGGGGAGGGTGGAAATAGAGGGGTGAGAAGGCATGAGGGGATAGGGTGTTAATCACAGTGTTGCATAATTCCATGGGTGGGTGGAGTAAAGGAGATGGGATGGATCTTTTGTGAAAAACAATGTATTCAATCAAACTTCATAAATAAATCAGTATAAAATTTTTAAAAAAGAAAAAAATAGAATGTATATGAATGATTGTATGAAACACAATGTAAATGAAAGACACATATGTTTCCCTCCTGTACCAGTCAGATCTGATTTGATGGTACACACACAAAAATAATATTTAAAAAATAATGAAACATAATGTAAAGGAATTATATAAAAACCAATAAAAATGTTTTTAAAAACTTAGCTAGAGCTATGATTAAAAACTAATAATAATTGACATATGTTCATTATAGAAAAGGGAAGGGGGGAGGAATTTCATAAAATAATCACCTTTGACTCCTATTCTTTATTCAAAGCATAGTTTTTCAAACTTACGGTATGGTATACACTATCTCCCGCCTTGCAAATGTAGCAATTTCTCTTGACATTAAATATTTTACTAAAATGCATTTTTTATATGATTATGTAATGTTTTCTCCAAGGATTCCTGCTGGAGCAATGACTAATCACTCAGCTACTAACCCAAAGGACATAAGAGAATCGACCAAGCAGCTCTGAAGGAGAAAAGGCCTGGAAATCTGTTCCCATGAAGACTGCAGTCTAAGGAAGCCCATGAGGAGTATGAGGTATATGATTCTGCCCCATTGGGTCACTCTGCATCACAATCAACTCGACAGCACACAGCAACAACAAATAAACAAAAGTATTTTGTCCTATCACTAAAACACATTTACCAGTTGCATCAATTCCAACCCATAATGATGCCACGCATTTCTGAGTAAACTGTATTCTATAGCATTTTTAAAACTGTGACTTTTTTTAGAGGCGCCTGGCTTGTTTTCAGGGGAGACTCAAATCTCCAACTCTTCCACTTATAACTGTTGGTTAACAATGTGTACCACCCAGGGACTGCATAAATGTACCATAAATATAATGTGCTGCTCTTGAGTGGATTCCAACTCATAGTAACCCTAGGGTTTTTAAGGCTGCATATGATATTAAAAGGGCTTCACTACAATCCTGAAACGTGGGGTTCAAGGCCACCAGTTGCTTCGCAGAAAGATGGGTAATCTACTTCCATGAGATTAACTGCCTCTGAAAACCTGCTGGAGGGTCAGCTATGGGTTGGTTCCGACTAGACGGTACACAACAACAACAATATGCTACTAAAAAATTGTCACATCTTTCTCTCACAGAGCAGCTAGTGGATTACAACTGCCAACCTTTTGGTGAGAAGCCAAAAGTTAATCACAACACTACCTGAGTTCCTCAAATGAGGCATGGAAATTGTCACTCAGTAAATTTGCTTAAATACTTAAGAGCACTTTAAAATCTTTAAAAACACTTAAAATACTGGACCTTATTTCCTATCTGATGCACACAATCTCCCTTCCCACCAACCCAATTCCCTCCCTCTTTTTTTTTCCCCCCAGTACAACCACCATTTCACTTCACTAAGATTTGGTTTGCCAATAAACATTCAGGAGAAACTATATAAATGCTAACCCTCATGTGACTGGCTGTCGTTATGAATAATAATATTCAATTGATGTTCAATAACACAGTGGAGTTTTTAACGACAAACTCTTTTTCAAATTTAACTTTTATTCCTACCAAAGTAATATTTGGACTTTGTTTAGTATGAACTAATCCTAACAGACTTATAACAAAAAACTCCTCTCTCTTGCCTAACCTTTTCCCACAGGCAACCAGTTCTTCAGGCATTTCAAAATTTATCTCCGTATTTCTTCATAACAGCCTGCTCTATTTCAGTTTTAGTGATTATCTTTTGACACAGTCTCCTCTTTGGAACAACCACCCATCCAGCAGCTCTTGGCTGTTTCACTAAGAGAAATTGGATGCTCTCTTTAGGCTGCTTACAGACTCATTTGAGGTCACAAAGGCACATTTACGTAATTATTTTTCTTGGACATGAACTCTTTTTCTTTCCAAGGATCAATGACTGCCTTCATCTTGCTAAGCATCCCCTACATCATCTAGAAGTGGCTGAATTTCGCCAAAAGCGCCCCAGTGTTAGTTGGCAGCTTCTTTCTCTCCTTCAACATTACCACTAGAGCAAGGGTGACTTTCTCCACTTAGAGAACAGAACGCGCAAGTTCTGCAGGCCAACGTCTAAAGCCTGAGGGGTTTTTTCCACCCTGTGGGCTCGCACAGCTACCCTGAGCTAGCGAGGTGTGGGGCGACAGGTACAGGGGATGGCCACAACCTCGCAGACGTGACTGCTTGGGTGAACGCCTTGGCAGGAGGCCCGAAAACCGCAAATACCTGGAAGTGGAGGTGGAGACCCAGGGCCGGAAGAGCAAGCTTCCAGACTGCCTTGCCCGGCTCAGCGTTCCTGTAGCAACAACTGGGGCGTGCGTCACGGCGCTTGCGCAGTTCTTTGCCCCGCCCCAGACCCTGACTGTAAGGGGCGGGGCTTAGGAGGGAACGAATCAGGGGCCGGGAAGGGCCGGCTCACGCGCTGCCGGAAATTTTGGGGTATGAGGGTGGCAAGGGTTTGGGGAATCGCTGGGCTGTAATGTCCGGGCACTTAGACCTCCGACTGGGTTACTAACCCTTTGGCATCGCTCCTTAGAAGCGGCGTGAGACGTGTGCAGGCCCCTTCCTCTGTCTGCATTTCAAATCCACACGCCCCTCCCGGGCGCCTGCCCTCTGGCGTCCTGGCTGCCAGAGTCGCACCTGGCCCGGCGGTGGCCTGGCTGCTCCTCTGGATGGCGACTGGGTCACCCAGCACACCAGCCTCTGCTTTCACTGAAGTCCCTTCCGATTTTGGTAAAGGGAGGGGCGGGCCTGTGGATGTGTGGGTAGAGGGCAGAGAGCTGGGGAGTCGTCTTTTGCTAAGGTAATTCAGTGCACCTTGGCGTGGGACCCACACAGAGTGTAGTAAGCGGAAGGACATAAAAGAGAAAATGGTCTCGCATGCCTTGCTCTTCTCTTAGTCATGCTCCGTGTTGGCGGCTGAGTCTTTGGTGAATCCAGCCAAGTAGTTCCCAGGTGCCTGGAGGTGCCTGATGGTAAAGTGCCGGAAATGAAGTGCAGCCAGGCAATAAATGTTTTGGAATTGCGTATATAGCCCCTCACCACAGGGATCAGTAAGGCCCACGGCCCGATGTTGATGCCATCCAGGCATTAATTTCATCCATGTACAACCCCAATGAAACCTTGCCTGAGCCTGAACCATCTTCTCATTCTCCACATGGCTTAAACCGTTGTTGTAGCCACTGTGTCAGTCTTAATCTCATTAAGGATCGCTGACCCTGTGCTTTTCCAAGCTTTATTATATCCATCTCAGGGGACTCCTTATCTCTCCATAACGTTCCCAGAGTATGTGAGACCCATTTCACATTCCTTGAGTCTAAGGAGCACTCTGACAGGACTTACTCCGGGAAAGATTTGTTTTTTTGGCTTTCCGTGGGATGGATATTCAATACTCTTATTCTCCTTTGGTCTTATTCATTGTTTAACTTTCACATGTATGTAAAGCCACTGAAAATACTATGGCTTTGAAGTGACATCCATTCTCTTAACATTTACTTAAAGAGGCCCTTGCTAGCATATTGGTCATTTGATTTCTTGAGCACTCCTTTGCATACTGACTGAATCCAAGAAAAAACCTTTGACCATTGTCGCTGATGCTTATTGGTCCACTTGTGAAATTTTTTTTCTTTATGCTGCTGAAGTAGAGTCTATACTGAAGGTAATATAAGCACTTCAAGTTTTCTCCATTTTCTACAAGCAAAATTGTCATCTGCATTTCTGCAGATTCAGAATCCCATAGACATTCTGAGGAAATGACTAGCTTTGAAGCTTCTTTAATTGTAGACCGAATTAGGCTAGGATTTCACTATAATTCTAGACTGAGCAAGGCAGTTTTTCACTTCTTTGGGCTCCTACTCACTGGCTGAAGTATTGTGAAACTTCCGGTTATTTCACATTTATATAGGAACTTTTTGAGTCCTTGTGTGCCTCCAGATTCCCCCCCCCCCCAATTCTCCCAAGGCAAGTGACTTCCCAGTTGTATAGCTGTGCATGGCAGAATACAGTTGCCAGTTTGTATCTGATCTTGTTAGCTAAAATTGAAAGAGTTCCTCCTGGGGTCTTGAATGAAGTCATGCTCATAGTAAACACACAGAACATTTAGTTACTTGTGGGCTAATGGGCCTTGGGTGGTGCAATAATTCATGCTCTCCGCTGCTTACGGAAAGGTTGGCAGTTCAAACCCATCAGCCACTCCACTGGAGAAAGACGTGGCACTCTGTTTCAGCAGTGATTTACAACCTTGGAAACTCCATGGGCGGTTCCACTCTGTCCTGCAGTGTGGCTAAATGGCAATGGGTTTGGTGTTGGGTTTTGGGTACTGTTTTAGGAACTGTTCTATGATTACTTCTATACACCTTTTCATTCTCATGATAGTTAACAGTGAAAGAAATTATCTTGCCCCAAATCATGCGGCTCTTAAGGGGCAAACTGGGATTTGAAACCAGAAAGTCTTAACTCCAGAGTCAGTTTTCTTTCTTTCTTTTTTTTTTTTGTGCCATGACTCAGATGCGAACCAAGAGTCCATTTTCTTAACCACTCTATGGTTACTAACACTGTGCTATACTGGAAGTAGGTTTATGTGTAGCACTAAGTTTTAAAAGCTGTTGCTTATTTTGTTTTTAAGCTGGTTAGGTTTTCTGTGGTAGTTGTTGTCAGGTGCCATCTGGCTGTCTACAACTTAAGGGAACCCAGGATAGTAAAGCTTTTAATAGGGATTTAAAACTTTTAAAAAGTTAAAAAAACCAGCACCACCAACTTTTAAAAAGTTAAAGATTCTAAAAAAAAAAGTTAAAGATTCTCTCTTTGAGTGACTATTTCATTAAACATTTTTATTATTGATTTTGATTCTCTTAGGCATAAGGACCACTTGTTCAGAAATTACCCTGAGGCTAGAAGCTTTGAAAAATGGTTTTCACAGGTAAGTTGTATATTGATTTCTACTTAAGTTAAAATACTCTTTAATAATATAGTGTAAAAAGGTTGATAGTCAAAACATGGATAAACTGAAAAATAATTTTCTTTCCTGAAGTTTATCAGTAATAGGTTAATCAATATGTGGTTTACAATTTGACATAATTGTAAAACTAATGGAAGGGAACCATAACATGTATTAATTATCCTCTATGAAGGTTTTTCACATAAACACACATGCAATATTCCATTCCATCTTCACAATGACTGAAATAGTATTTTTATTTTCACATACAGGAACTAGGGTTTACAAAATTTAAACAGTTTAGTGGAGGTTAAGGTAGTAGAACTCTTAACTGTAGGACTCTAAGGCTATACACACAAGTACTGTCATTATTTCTACCTATTCAACTTAATATTTGATTCCTGATAGCAAATGATACATCTGTTTTTAAAATGGAAATTATTCTCAAAAGGTGAAAATATGTCAATATTGAAGATATCTGAAAAAGTAATAACAAATTGTAGGCACAACTTAATACTGTCCAGTCTTTTCTCTGGGATTATTTAAAATGATTCTCAGATTATATCAGAGATAGAAATTCATGTACATTTGTTTTAAAAGACATTTTGTTTTATTTTATTTTCTAAAAAACTAAAACCAAGCACAGCCATCAAGTGGATTTTCATAATGGCTTTCTGGGGCTTTGAATCTTTATGTAGAAGAACTAAACATCTTTCTGTCTTGGAAGACTAGTGGATTATAACTGCTACCCTTTCAGTGGTAAGAAGCTGCACTGTAATCCCAAAAGCATGCAGTTCGAATCCATCCACTGCTCTTCAGGAAAAGGATGGATAGTTTTCTCCCATGCAATTTACTTTCGCTGAAAACCCACTGCATGGTCAGCTAGGACTCAGTTCTGACTAGATGGTTCACAACAACCACCACCACTGCCCTTTCAGTTAACAGCCCAACACTGTGCCTCCAGGGCTACTTATTTCATTCTGTCCTTCCTTCTTCCTTCTTCATTGCCATGGAGTAGAAACCAACTCCTGTCTGACTCACCTTTGGGTTTTCAGAGTCTGTGAATTGCACAGGAAGAGGTGCCTGTCTTTCTTCTGAGGAGCCACTGGTGGGTTCAGATTGCCAGAGAGGTGCCACCTTTGAGTTAGCATCACAAGACCCTATGTACGAGGCCACCAGATCTCCTTATTCCATTCTGTTTTGTTGTTCTTATGTTCCATCAGCCACCCTATGAACAATGGATCTGAATTTTATCCTATTGTGCACCTTTCTTATCAGCTCTGATATACTTGAGCCCGGTGGGTGATACAGTCACTATATCAATCCATCTTGCCGAGGATCTTCCTCTCTTTGGATGACCATCCACCCTTCCGTGCATGATGTCCTTTTCCAAAGACTAGCCCCTCCTAACAACATGCCTGAAGTATGTGAAATAAAGTTTCCTCCTCCTTGCCTCTATGGAGTACCCTGGTTTCACTTTCTCTAAGACATACTTATTCTTTTGGCAGTCCATGGAATATTCAGTACTCTTTTCCAACACCACAACTCAAAAGTATTGATGATTCTTCTGTTCTTATTCAGATGCATAGCATCTGAATTAAGAAGACCAGGGCTTGGATCAGGTGCACTTTAGTCTTCAAACTGACATCATTGCACATTAGCACTTTGGTGAAGTCCTTGTTAGTAGATTTTTTTTTCCATTGCAACGCAACTTTTGACTTCTTGACTGTTGGTACCAAGGGTGTTGTAATCATCTTAAGCAAAAACATCTCACTCTTTTCTCTTAAAAAATTTAGTCTGCTATAATATGAGTGGGAAGATTTTGTGCCTTAAAAAAATTAAAATAAATTTGAGTCCAAAATATATTTCTATTGCTCTAGAGTTCCAAGATTGTTGTCTCCAATTGGTCTTTCAAGTTCAGTTTTTGTGATGAGGGACTAACCCTTAGAGCTTCCCACTTGATATTTTTTGTTCTTTGTCTTTAAAAATCAGAGGCTATGCTCCCTGCACTGTCTTTCAGTTTGACTTCTGTGGTGTTAGGTTAAAAGTTGGCTTTTCTAGCCATTACATTAGCTACTGCTGGTCTCCAGCTACCTTACCTATGGGCACAAAGTCTTGCAAATCATCAACAGCTGTGAAACTAGTACAAGAGAGAGTGCTTCCCACACTGTAGAGCAAGACCCTGGCTACAACCTGGTGGAGTAACTGTGGGAAGGTGTAACCTGAGGTTTCTTGCATCTATTTGGGCCACAGGCAAAGCTTTTGTTTGCCACATAGTTGATGGAGAAGTTGATTTATAACTGCTCTGAGGCAAACCTTTCTGGATGATTGAGGAAACGAGAAGCTTCTTGAATTTGTGCTACTGAACTGAACCAGGGCTTTTACAAACTGACAAACTGTGTTTTGCTGTTAATCTAGTTTGGGACTGCTGGAACTAAACCTGAACTTGCATTGTGAGATATTTTTTTTTGCCTCCCACACTCTCCAACCTATTTCCCTAGTAAACCTCACTCTTTTTTTTTTTTTACTTTTTTTATTATTTTTAATGAAAGTTTACAGACTTAGGGTTTCCAGTTATTCATTGTTGCACTTTTCTCCCTGCCCACGTCCTCCCCCCAATTCATTCTTCTCCTTGAAAAGTAAAAGAAAAACTCTTTGTTATATAATCCCTCCCCCCAAGTCCACTCCACTGTGCAGCCTTCATTCTGGACTCCTGTCATGACAATGATACCCAGTCATATATCCCTTTTAAATGGTTCTCTCCCTCATCTGTTTCAGTGCGGTATACAGCATTCATCTCCTCCTTCTCTGTCTTCCCTCAACCCTGATGTCAGTCCCATTTTACAACAGTGGCCCTATGCAATATTTGTCCTTTTGTGACTGAGATATTTCACTCAGCATAATGTCCTCCGGGGTCACTCATTTTGCATAATATTTCATGAGTTCCTTGTTTTTCAATGCTGCATAGTATTCCATTGTGTGAATATACCAGAGCTTCTTTATCCATTCATTTGCTGATGGTCACTTGGGTTGTTTCCAGTTCTTTGCTATTGCAAACAAAGCTGCAATAAACATGGGTATGCATTAACCCCACTCTTGGTACCACAACTCTGAGTAAAGTGTGAGTCAACAACAAATATCAGATCTGAATGATTGGTAAAAAACAGTGTAGGAGCATGTGGGTTGGTGTGTCTGACTGAAGAGCTCTCTGTTTGGGACTATTTATACTACTGATAGGGACAGTTCCACTTTATGAAGTGGTTAGAAGTCAGATTTGGCCATCACCACTACCACATTGCATCTTTCCCTTTAAAGATTGTTTCTATTGCTTTATCTCAAAGTCACTGATTTACAGTACTGCAGTATGTAATTGTATTTAATCACATCTCTAATTTTTAATTTCATAAATTCTACTTTTTACCTCCTAAAGTTACATTAGATTTTTTGGTTTGTTTTTATATACTCATGTTGACCATATTTATGTTGTTTTAATATCCTTTGTTAATTCATTACTTATTTCTAGACTTGTTTCTATTGACTAATTTTCCTTCTGATTATTGGCCATACTTTCCTACTTCTTCATGTGTCTATTAGATTTTAACTGCTTGCTAAACACTGACATTGCATTGTTGAATGTGTGGATTTTGTTGCCTTTCTTTATAAAGTATTGAGCTTTTTTGTCTATTGGTGTTTAGGTTCATTATCAGCTTGATTATTGTCTTAACTTTTTTATTTTATGTTGTTGTTGTTGTGATGTACCAATAAGTTGAAATAAACTCATAGCTCACCTTCCAGAAGGTTTTCAGAGTCAATAAATCACACAGGAGGAGATTGTCCCATCTTTCTCCCAAGGAGCAACAGGTGGTTTCGAACACAGTGCTTTTGGATTGGCAGTGCAATTCCTTACCACTCAACCACCAGAACTCTTTATTGTATATGGACTTTAAAACTATCTAGACATCATCCTAGTGTGGCATGCACTAATCATGCACTTTAGTCTCTATGGTCTGTTTGATTGGAAGTTGAATATCTCCCAACCCTATGTGATATTTGGAGATTTTTTTCCATTTAAAGCTCCTCAGTCATTTGTTGCCAAACTTCTGTAGTACACTTATGTGTTTCTTGTTCCCTCAACCCTATTCTTAGTCATTGTCCAGCTTTCTGATGCCCATTCCTCCTCATAGAGCCCAGGCTCCTGGATCATCTGTTTTGCAAGTAATTGCTAAGAGCATGGCCTGAATCAGGTGTACCATAGTCCCTAGACTGACATCATTGCTCTTCACTACTTTGGAGAGATACTTGACAACAGATTTTCCCAATGCAATTCATCTTTTGATTTCATGGATACTGGTGCAAAGAGTGTTGATTGTGGAGCCAAGCAAACTGAAGCTGTCAACAATCTCAATCTCTTCACCATCTATCATGATGCTGCCAATTGGCCCAGTGGTGAGAATCTTTATTTTTTTTTTATGTTGAGATTCAATCTATATTGAAGGCTGCAGTCCCTGACCCTCTGCAGCAAATGCCTCAGGTCCTCTTCAGTTTTAGCAAACAAGTTTGTGTCATCTGCATAGTGCAGGTTGTTGATGAGTCTTCCTCCAATCCTGATGCCCATTCCTCCTCATAGAGCCCAGGCTCCTGGATCAACTGTTCTACATATAGATTGAAAAGGTATGGAGATAGGGTGTATCCCTGTCATATACCTTTCCTGATTTTGAACTATGCCATATTTCCTTGCTCTTTTCTGATGACTGCATCCTGGTCCAAGTATTGGTTTTGAATAAGCACAATTAAGTGTTCTGGAATTCCCATTCTTCTCAAAGTCAGTCACAGTCAAATGCCTTTGCATAGTCAATGAAACACAGACATTCCTCTGGTACTCTCTGCTTTCAGCTGACATCCATCTAACATTAGCTGTAATATCCCTAGGAACACAGCCTTTTCTAAACCCATATCTGGCAGTTCTCTGTTAACATGATATTCCAGTCTCTCTTGGAAATTTTCAATAAGATCTTTTTTTGCATGTGATATTAATGACACGATAATTTCTACACTCTGTTGGGTTGCCTTTTTCTGGAATGGGAATAAATATTACTCTCTTCCAGTCAATTGGCCAAATGGTTGTTCTTTAGATTTCTTGGAACAACCTGGTAAGCTCATCTAGGGCATTATCTGTTTGTTGAAATATCTCAATTGGTACATCATCAATTCCTGGGGGCCTTACTTTTTGCCAATTCCTTCAGAGCAGCTTGAACTTCCTCCTTCATCACCATAGGCTCTTGATCATATGTTGTTTCATGAAATTCATTTCACAGTAGAAGTCTTAATCTAGTCCCACAGTTCTAGAAGGTGTTCTCTCTGTTGGCTCTGGAGAAAGGTCCTTATCTTCTTTTATTGTCTCTAGTACTGGTCTTCCTTGGAAATCATCATGTGTTTTGGTCATTCCATAATGAGTAGATTCTCTGTGTAAAGACCTGGATCCCAAAGATGCACTTTGTTCCCAATTCTTGTTAGTGAGACACAAGTTCTCTTTTCTTTGCCAGTTTATCTCTCCTTTTATCTCACATAAAAGAACAAGTATCAAAAAAAACCAACAAGTATTACAGGCTACACTCTTGAAACATTGAATCAGAAGATGTGATGAGATTAAAAGTATTTCATCCTACTTTGTGGATCCGAGCAATTGTTACCAGTCTTGCTCGGATCCACAATCAACACTCTTGGCACCAGCAGTCAATAAATCAAAAGACGAACTGCATTAGGAAAATTTGCTGTCAAGGCTCTCCCTGGAGTGCTAAAGGACAACGTCAATCTAGAGACTTAAGGTGCACTTGACCTAGGCCTTGGTCTTCCCAGTTAGTTGCTATGCATCTGTGGGCTGGATGATGACTAGGGATGACAAAAGAATGGATACCTTTGAGCTGTGTGGTGCTAGAGAAGAGTATTGACTGCATATTGTGGACTGTCAAGAAAACAAACATCTGTCTTAAAGAGGGTAAAATCAGTTTACTCCTTGGAGGAAAGGATTTTGAAACCTCTGTCTCACATACTTTGGCCATGTTGCCAGGAGGCACCAGTTTTGGGAGAAGGACATCATGCCTGGAAGGGCAGAAGATCTGCACAGAAGAAGACCCTTCATGAGATGGATTGACACAGTAATTGTGGTAATGTGTATTGGAGCCAGTGAGATTGGCTTAGGATACTGCAAAGTGCAGAGCTATTGTTCATAGGGGTTCTATGAATCATAGTCGACTCAACCACACATAACAAGAACAACATCATATTTTTAATTTTTTCACAACTATTCAGCTTATCATTACATAGGAGATCATTACATAACTGCCAACATCACATCCTAGACACTAAGAATCATGGCCCAGCCATATATTTCTTTTTAAAACAATTCCATCATAACAATAATTGATTGCCAGAACAACAAACAAATTTTCCTTGGAAGAAGTATATCCAAGATAATCCTTAGAAAGGCTGTTTCTTTCTTTCGACTTATTATCAAGATGGACCAATCCCTAGAGGACACCATGCTTGGCAAAGTAAAGTTTTAGACAGAAATTGGAAGAATCTCAGGGAGATGAATTGACACAGTGGTTGCTATAGGGGTTCAATTGACAACAAATGGGAGGATAGCGAGGTCCTGAGCAGTATTTCATTCTGTGTACATAAAAGTCACTGAGTTGGAATCAATTCAATAGTGTCTAATAATAACAACTAGAATTTATGAATGACCAATTAGGTAATTTTGACAGAGTATAAATATTTCATTTGACTCTATTTGTGAAAATAAATTTGAAATGTAGTATTTCTGCTAACATGAATGTAATGTTATCCTCTTTGACAATTGAATACTAACTTTAAATATATATTTCTTTTCTTACAGAGACCTTATAGTAAAAGTGAAATTTGGAGAAAGTATTGAGAATTTACAGACGTGCCAACTCTTAATTAAACAGTCTATTCCTTCAGGATTATTTGTGGATCCATATGAGTTGGCTTCATTACGAGAAAAAAACATAACAGAGGTATGTTTATAGTGTTAAGTTATAAAAGGAGGGAGCTTTTTTTACTGTTGGTTTGGTTATTTTTTATAGACATTGATTTAGGGATGCTAGGATTTAGACTAAGGTAAAATAGTAGACAACATTGTGGTGATTTTCTTTTTTTTTTTTTGTTTTTAAACTGACGTTTTAACATAAGTTTACAGAAAATTTGGATTTCCATTCATTCATTGTTACAGATATTCTTCCCTACACACCCCCAATCCACTTTTCTCTTTAAAAAAATTTCATTGTTGCACAATATTTTTCTCTTAAATTGAGGAAGATGATGTTTTTTTAGAATGTTAGTATTCCTTAAGAAGTTAGTATTTTTAGAAATAAGCCACCTACACTGATCTAGTTTAATGATTTTTGGCAAAAAATTTTGGTGGTTCTTATTTAGTGATTAAGAAAACTGTATGTCTTGATAGTATACTTAGAAAACCCTAAAGACTCAGCAAGAAAACTATTGGACATAGTTGACCAATTCAGTAAAGTAGCAGGATACAAGATCAACATACAAAAATCAGTTGGATTTCTCTACAGTAACAAAGAGAATACAGAGCTGGAGCTAAGAAAAACAATACCC
>NW_006399782.1:1656189-1668553 GCF_000299155.1 Elephantulus edwardii | reverse complement strand
GGTAAGACTGAGAAAAACTGGATGAAATATGTTTATGGCATTGAAGTCTATGGGGGAGAGAATAGTCTAAAAGTATTATATTTTAGGGCATTATGTTTATCGTAGGAGTACGCAATGAGGGTTGCAGAGTGGATTATATTTGGGGGTTGGGGGTGGGGTTTGATGAGGTGCGGGGGGATTGTGTACCAATGAGGGAGTTTTTCTTTTGCTTTTCAAGGAGAGGAGCAAACTGGGTGGGAGGTGGGGGGATGTGTGGGGAGAAGGGTGCAACAATGAATGAATGGAATTCCAAAATCTCTGTAGATGTTCATTGAAATGAAAAATAAGCAAACTAAATTAAATTTAAAAAAAAAAAAAGAAAACTGTATGTCTTGTGATTTAGCAAAAAGGGTGCTACTGTAGGTGGACAGATTTCTTTTTATCTTGGTTCTCTGATCTTTTTATTTTAAATTTTATTGATATATTAACGAAAGTTTACAGAAAGCTTGGCGTTCCATTCATTCATTGTTGTACATTTTTCTCCCTAACCCCGCCCCCAGTTCACTTTTCTCTTTAAAAAGATTCTTTCATTATTGCACAATCCCTTCGCCCCCTGGCTCCACTATGCTATGCACCTATTATTCTTGGCTAGTTTTCTGATCTTCTAATTAGTAATTCTAATCTTTTTTTTTTTATTTTGGGAATTGTTAGAAAAACCATTTTGTCTCATTTGTGACGTGTAGATCATTGGAAGTTGTTTACATGATATGTCAGCTGCTATTTCCTGCTGCTTAGTTGAGTCTGTGACTCAGTTCTTTGTACAGAACAGCTTTGTCCTGAAAAGTGGTGTTATGTGATGGCTTTAACTGGGGAAAGAGAAATTGATGTGTAGGAAGTAACTGACATTTAAATACCTAGATTGAGATTTTATTCTATTCTATGAGATTTATACGAGATAATATTTTTTTTAGCTATAACAAGAACAGAAGGTCCAAAATAGATGGATGGTATGTTCATAAAAACTTTATCATAGTTCATAAGAATTTGAAAATAAAGACAAGTCTTAACAGGTCCCAAGGATAAGCCATGTCAAATGAACTGTGTTTCAGTTTTAGGTAGAGTTATTATTGTTGAAAAAGAGTCTGGTAGCCTACTGGTTCAACATTTGCTACTAACTGAAAAATTAGGATGTGAACTAAGTATCTGCTTTGTGGGAGAAAAGTTGAACCTCACTGCTGTCCTGTTCATGATGACCCTCTACTGGGTTTCTGAGGATACAGATTTTTATAGGAGGAGACTGTCCACCTTTCTGCTGCATCTGGTAGATTTGAATTGCCTGCTTTTTGGTTAGCAGTATAACAAATAATTCATTAAGGCATCAGAGCTTATTTATGGAGAAGAGACCTGGTAATTTGCTTCTAAAATGATTATAGGAAACCTTATATGGTGGTTATAATCTGTCCTGTAGAACTGGTAAGCATTACAACTCAAAAATCAAGATATAGCAAAATTTGTAGCTTCTGGTGCAACCACTATAGAAGGCTGTATGACACTTTCTCAAAAAGTTGCAAATAAGGGAGCTCTGGTGGACTAGTGGGAAGAAGCTGCACTGCAACCCTGAAGGCACACAGTTCAAATCCACCAGATGCTCTGCTGGAGAAGGAGGGGCAATCTCCTGTACCAGTCAGGTCCAATTTGACGGTACACACACTAAAAATAATAACATTTTTAAAAAATTAAAAAAGAGTGTCTAATTTAAAAAAAAGATTGCAAATAGAAATACCATTTGACCCAGCAATTCCACTACTGGTATTTACCCTTAAGAAACCATACCTGCCACCCAAACAGACATATGCACACCCATGTTTATTGAGGCTTTGTTCGCAATAGAAAAGAGCTGGAAACAATCAAAGTGCCCATCAACAAATGAATGGCTAGAGAAGCTCTGGTATATTCACACAATGAAATACTATGCAGCACTGAAGAACAAGAACTCATGAAGTACTACACTAAGTGGATGACCTTGGAGGATATTACGCTGAGTGAAATATCTCGGTCACATAAGGACAAATATTGCATAGGGCCACTGTTGTAAAACAGGACCAACATCAGGGTTGAGGGAAGACAGAAAAGGAGGGGAAGAATGATGTATATTGCATTGATACAGATGAGGGAGAGAACTGTTTAAATGGGTTATATGATTGGGTATTCTTGTCATTACAGAAGTCCAGAGTGAAGGCTACATAGTGGGGTGGTCTTGGGGGGAGGGATTCTATAACAGTGAAAGAGTTTTTCTTTTCAAGGATAAGAGTGAATTGGGGGTGGGGGTCGATAGGGAGAAAAGTGCAACAGTGAATGACTGGAAACCCTAAGTCTGTGTAAACTTTCATTAAAATTAATTAAAAAAAGTTATAGCTTCATTCATTTAGCCTTGCTTTGGTGGTTTGTGACATTTGTAGTTGAGTATTATCATGCAAAAGTTTGAATCTGTGCCTTTTGTCCAAGGATGAATTTTTTATATATAGTCTTAGTTTGTTAATAGTATGCTACTGCTTTTGTTTTATCTGTGGTAAAACAGAGTTGTTGCTGTTAAGTGCCTTCGAGTTGTAGGCAACTCATAGTGACCCTTTGAAGGAAAGTCCTCAACACTTGTGTGACTTTCATCCTCTCTCCAGGCTCATAGGGTTTCCGGAGTCAAGCTATTATGGAAGTGGATGCCACTCCTGCTTCCAAGCTTGTTTTAATCGGGGAGCACCATCAAACACTGTCCGCCATGTTTAACTATTAAGGCTTTTGACACATCAGTGTCACAGTATTCAGCTTCACAGCAACCACAAGTTACCACTGTATGGCAAGTGGACACACCAGGGCTATACTACCTGCCTGTCCTAAAGAAGCCAGAGGCCACGTGAAATAGAGTACATTTTAATATAAATAATAAACCATATGAATGTTTGCAGATCTATATGCAGTCAGTTGCCTTTTTTTAATTATATTGATGACTTTGCCACATGTTTGGAGATTAGCCAACATCCAGTCATTGTTTACATCACTTTTAATTGTCAGGTTAAAGAAAACAAAAATTTCTTTCATATTTTAAATTTTAAAATGTTTACAGCTTGACTGTCTGAATTATTTCCACATTAGCAATTGGTATGGTGCTTACTGAGTCATTTCTTTTCCCTTTTTTTAACTAAGGAGCCCTGGTGGCACAACTATTGATTGCATGGCTCCTAACCAAAAAGATTGATAGTTTGAATCAACTCAGTGGTTTTTCAGGAGAAAAACCTACATAGCTGGTCCCAGAGATGATAACATAGGAAATTCAGTGGGACAGTTCTACTCTGTTACATGGGATCTTTATTAGTCAAGATCAAATAAACAGTACCCAACAGCAATAAAAGTTTTAACAGTTGTTTGGTGCTGTTGCATGGACTGTAACATACTTTGACACTGTGAAACAAAGAATCTGAACCCTGTCCTAACCAGAGCAATCCTTATATTCTCTGACATACTTGAGCCCCTTGCTACAATCTCTGTGTCAGTCCATCTCATTGAGAGTCGTCCTCTCTCTTGCTGACCCTCCACCTTTTCCAAACATGGTGTCCCTTTCCAAAAAAAAAAAAAAAGAAATAAAATGCCCTGACTAACAATATACCTCTAAGGAGCACTTTGGCTACACATTTTCCAAACCATATTTTGTTTCTTTTTTTGGCAGTTCATGGGATATTCAATCCTCTTCTCCAACACCACAACTCAAAGGCATTAATAATTCTTCCATCATCCTTATTCATTGCCCAGCTCTCATATGCATAGCAGGTGATTTAAAAGACAATGGCTTGAATAGAATAAACTGACTTCATTGCTCTTTAGGACTTTAAAGAGGTCCTTCACAGTGGACTTTCCCAATGCAGTGTCTTTCCTGATTTCCTGACTACTGGTATCAAGAGTTTTGATTGTGACTCCAAGTAGGATGAAATCGTTGACAGTTTCAGTCTTTTCTCTGTCTTGATGTTGCCGAGTCCAGTGGTGAGGACTTTTTGTCTTCTTGTGCTGAGATTCAATCCATATTGAAGACTGCAGTCTTTGGTCTTCTGCAGCAGGTCCTCAGGTCCTCCTCACTTTCAGCAAGCAAGATTGTGTCATCTACACAAGTCAGGTTATTGATGAGACTTCCTCCAGCCCTGATCCCACTTTCTTCATAAAGTCCAGCTTCTCAAATTATTTGTTCAACATGTAGATTGAATAAGTATGGAGAAAGGATACAGCCCTGATGACTTTCTTAATTTTAAACCATGCAGTGTTCCCTTACTCTGTTCAGATGATAGTTTTAGGTCCAACAAGACCAAAACTAACTGGGATTCACATTTTTCTCAGTGTCAGCCAAAGCTTGTTATGATCTGTACAGATCTACTATTCCAGAAATGGAAAGTTGAAGAAGAATGATGTTGCATTCAGAATTAAAAAGACTGTTGCACCTTGAGGTTACAGTCGTATAGATCAAGATTCACGTAGTGTCACTGGAGGGCATTATCCCTAAAGATCAAGTTGTGCTCCTGAGAGTCACTCACCTTGAAGTTGAGGCTGTGCTGGGTCAGTGTGGGCTGGAGACCCTGATCACTCTGGAAGTAGCTGCCCATATGCTTGAGATGTTATGGGATTTTCACACCACTGATGTCAACTTCAGCAGTAGCAGCAGTGACAAATTTCTGCTGTGCTCTCCACAGAGGAACTTGATTGAGAGCTAGAGACCTGGTCCCATGGAGCAAGCCATTCTCCACGAGCTTCAGGAAAACCACCCTCATGCCTCTGTGGCGCTCATGATATGATCAGAATGGTCCCGGGGATGAGGCTAGAGTGCAGCTTCCTTACGTGCTGACTCAAGGGGTTTTTGCCATGACTCAACAGCTTCCAAGGCCCCTCTTCAGTAGGGTAATACCTAGGCATTGTGAAGTTTCACCACTTGGGTGCCATCATTCTTACCACCACCAACTGGTTTTGTGATAGTAGCAACAACCTCCTTCACTTTCAACCTGGATTTAGTGTCTGCATACTTTCTTTGTATGTGGCCTTCCTGGAATGCATGGCCGATCCCTGCCGATTCCTCAGACTGGGGCAGGATTACAGCAGCTTCCCTTTCTTGGGTGTTTTGCCCTTCTCCTTGCCCTTTTTAACTTTGCCTCCAGCATCTGCCTTCTTGGCCTCCTCAGCCTTCTTCTCCTTGGTGTCCAGCTTTCCACCCACCATCTTGCAAGATGGAAAAAGCAGGGGCAAAATCTTGAATGACCCAGGAAGCATCAAAAGAAGGCGAAGGAAATACAGAGTCCCTGTACCAAAATACAGTGTCCCTGACACTGAAATATTTCAGGAAGTAGCATATGATTAAGAGCCAATGGTGATGAAGGAAGAAGTTTAAGGTGCATTGAAAACATTGGAAAATACCAATTGACATTTCCTAGTTGATGCAAATTGAATGTGATGGGATACTGATATGTTTCAAGTACCAAAGTCTCTCTAAAGACTGGTTAGTCTGTATATTTTAAACTCATTCGTTTAAACTTTCTAACTGGCTTATTTTTATTATATGCACAAAACTGTGTAATCATTACCATTATCTGATTCCAGAATATTTTCATAATTTCCTTAAAGGTTCATTTTTTAGATTCAGGGTTTTTTTTACCATCACCCAAAAATCCTTTTGTAGGCAGAGGCCTCTGAAAGCCAAATGTCAGTTTGTATTTACATCATCTTCATTATATCCTAGTTCAACTGAAGACCTATTTGGTATTCAGAATTATTAATATTCATTCCTGTTCAGAATTATTTTAGTGTCTTCAGCAGTCTCATTTTCTTTTCTCCTTTAGTAAAATAACTAAAAACAAAACCCTCCAGAATTAGAGAAATTGAAGATCACAGTACCACCATAAATTTTAAACATCACAATCACAAGCATACTTTACATCATTTCTTTTTTACTTTACATTACTTTTATACTCTTCTTCCTCTTCCTGCCTAGCATTTCTGGTTCCCACTTTCCCCTAGTCCCTGTCCTTCCTTGAACCTCAGAATGTGACCATATTTGGTAAAAAGGTCATTGCAGATGTAATTTGTTAAGGTGAGATCAGACTAAACTAGAGCAAGCCCTTAATCCAACTAGACTGGTGTCCTTATAAGAAAAGACACAGACACAGGGGAAGAATGGCATATAAAGAATGAGGCCAAGCTTAGAGTTACATTGCCACAAACCAAAGAACACCAGGCGACCAAAAGCTAGAAAGTCCAGAAAGGACAGATAATTGGGAGAAGCATGGCCTTCGAACACCTTCATTTCTGATTTCTAGCCTCTGAACTGTGAGAGAATAAATTGCTGTTTAAGTTTTTCATGGTTATGATCATTTGTATGGCAACTCTGGAATGCCAGTACTGTTATTATGTTTCATTTACAACTGGTCAGATATTGACAGTAGTGCTAGTTAGCTGTGGAGTTTGCTGCTCTGATACTTATTTTGCTAAGTTATGTAACGGGACTAATAGATCCTACTTGATACTGTTGTTATGAAAACTAAAGGAGACAAAGTATGAAGTATAAACTATATAAGATGAAATACCTGACACATAATAAATACTCAAAGAAAGATACCATTAGATATAGATAGATATCGATATAGATATATAGAGAGGGATATATCACACACACATATAGTGATAACATGTATACACATACATACATATATGTGTACACACACACACACACACACACACAGTGATATCGTATATATAAATATGGATATTCTGGTGGACTAGTGGTAAGAAGTTGTGCTGTAATCCCAAAGCAAATGGTTCAAATCCACCAGCTGCACCATGGGAGAAAGATGGAGAATCTCTTCCCATATGACTCTGAAAACTCACTGGAGGGTCAGCTATGGTTTGGTTCAACAACATCATGTATATAATGTTGACAAGGTAGAAACATTTGGATTAAGTGTAATTTTTATTTATATCTAATTGTACCCAGAGAGAATTTATCAATAAATTTCTAGTAGAAGGTTTCTAGTAGTATTCCTTAGAACTTTGACCTTGACCTTCTCTGCCAACATTTTTTCATTAGATAAAAATACAGAAGTCATAACTATTATATCCATAGTGACATAAGCCTATTGGTTGACAAAATTGAGTTTTCAGAAAAATCTCAATAGCTTAAGAAAAATAAATTATGAGTGTGAAAAATATTTTAATTGAAATAAATCCAGAGTTTTGCATTTAGTTTATAAAATTACTTCAAAATAGAATGGAAGTTATGTAAAGTTTTCTGTATGAAGTTAAGGTGAAAAGCCTAATCTGGTTTTTTATAAAGAAGGTAATATTGCTGCATAACTAGTTGTATTTCAGAAGGCAACTAATAGGATGAGTATTTGGCAATCTTATCATGAGACACCTAGAAAACCATGAAATTTCCCTGAGAGGAGAAAACTCAAAAGCCACCATAGTTGCCTTTTTTCCCCCCATAGTTGCCTTCTGATGTTTGAAGAACTCTTTGTGAAATAAGGATCAGATTTATTGCAAACAGTATAAGCAATAACAACTAACAAGTGAATGTTAAAGGTGACGATATCAAGTTTCCACTTATAAAAGGAAAGAACCTTTAAACAGTAGATAGAATGTAATGACTCAGAGTAATCTCTCCCTTCACTCATTTCAATTATTGAAGCAATGGCTGGAGAGTTAAAAAAACAAACCAACCTCAGCACTGTCCTATGGCTATATCTTATCTCAAACTCATTGCCGTTGAGTTGGAACTGACTCCTAGTTAAACCCTCCTGGTGAGTCTCCAAGGCAGTAAATAGTGGGGAGGAATCTGCCCATCTTTCTCCACAGAGCCTCTGGTGGATTGAATTAGCAGCTCAACTCCCCACAGACTAGGCACTTTGGGTATCTCTTAAGACTTTATCATTCCCTGCCCTTTGCCAGTGATTCTGTGACTGCTGAGAAGGAACAATATGTAAAGGGGGGAAAGAGAGCAATTTAATTCATTGGCAAATAGAATTAGGAGTTTGCTGTGATGGGCAATTCAGGCTGTTTCCCTGAGATGCAACAAGTTTTTCACAGGGAACCTGAAGAGCAGCTGTTCTGTTCATCCATCCATAAACAGCTTATGCATCTGATGCCTACATATGTACATACACATACAGACGTCTATTTCATAATATAAATGTAAAAATGTATTGTGATTTAGGACTAATTTTTGCTGCATGTATATTTTCATGTTTAGTGGAGACTACTTATTTAAAAATCCCATACCATTTTTTCCATTAACTTTTATGCCCAATATAGAAAGACTGCTGACCTTATAGACTTTGCTTGACTTCCTGACCACAGTGCTTTATCTTACTCATTTCAATCTTACTTGCTTCTCTGAAGAGCAGGAAATTAACCAGAATGATACCAATCATTTTTAACCCAATAATACCAGTGTAACTGTTTTTATTATAGAAGCTTTACAATTTATTGAATAACTCCTTAATCTACTCACAAAATTTATTTTCTTAGTACTGGTTTTGTTAACTAAATAGGGGTTGATAAGGACATCAATACACGAAAATAACTTTTATTTTGGGGAAAAGTAGGAGCCCTGGTAGTGCAGTGTTTGAAGTGCTCAGTTGCTACTTGAAAGGTCAGTGGTTTGAATCCACCAGTTGTTTTGCGGGATCAAGATGAGGCAGTTTGTTTCCATGAAGCCTGTAACCTTAGCAACACTGTACAGCCCACTCTGTGCCTTAAGGTCCCTAAGAGTTAAAGTCACTGAGAGGCCCTGGATTTACAGAGAAATTTGGCACCTTCGAGTATCATTTCCCCATTTTACTTCAGTAAACAAACTCTTATTAAGCACAGCACATTTGTATTTTCTATTTAATGTTGGAATTCAATTGCTTGCAAGGGTGTTATATTTGACACTTTTGTTCTTTTGTATAACATTCTTCTGATTTAAAAAAAAAAACACAAAACTTGTTCATTTCCTATGGATTGATACTTGTTTTCTTTCTGACAGGCAGTGATGGTTTCAGAAAACTTTAATATAGAAGCTCCTAGCTATTTGTCCAGGGAATCTGAAGTTCTCATTTATGCCCGACAAGATTCGCAGTGCATTGATTGCTTCCAAGCATTTGTGCCTGTGCACTACCGCTACCATCAGCCACATAGTGAAGATGGGGAAACTGTTATTGTGGTCAATAATCCAGATTTATTGATGTACTGTGACAAAGGTGAGGTAAATCTTTTCTAAGGTTTGAAAATAAAAACAAAGGTGTACTGGCAAGTCTATGAAGCTGGTAAAAGCAGTTACAAAATGGAGCATTCTTAAAGGGCTAGATAGAAAACATTTTAGGCTTTGTTACCACATGTTCAAGAAACAGAACTTTACCAGCTGCCCCAGTAGCAATACATATGCCCTGCTCCAGTTTCAACTTCCTGTGTCCCTCTTAAACTAATCTACTAACCTGATTTGATTTACTTTTTTTTAATTAATTTTAATGAAAGTTTACAGAGACTTTGGATTTCCATTCACTTTTCTCCCTGCCCAACCTCCCCCCCCCACTGATTTACTTTCTTATATTTCTTTATAATTTTGTCACCTAAGTGGCATAACTTACTTCTGCCCACTTAAAAAAAATTTTTTTTTAGAGGTCCCTTGTGCTTTATTGAGAACAGCTCCCTGGCCCACATCTTAATGCCACTGTGGGTGCTGGGGCCAGCCCTGCCCCCACCCACTGCTCCAGATGGCCACTTCCACCCCCCCAGGCCCTGTGCTGAGTTCAGGCCAAGCTGTTCATGCAGCAAATCCAATGGAGGTCACTTCTGGGACCTGGCCTCACGGGAGGTACAAGAAGACACCTGTAGCCTGGGTCTGGCCCAGGGGACCCAGCCTGCTGGGTGACGCTGGGCCTGGCCGGTTTCTGCCTGGTGCCTGCCAGGGGACCCTGGTCAGAGGTGCTGTGTCCACTGCTCCTCTTGCATGGTCAGTCCATCTCCAGGCTGGCGTTGTCACCTGAGCCCTGTGTAGCCGTAGGGGTGTCACAGCAGCAGGCTCTGGTGGCTGGGTAGCACATGTGTGTGGTAGTGCTCCACCAGGCTGCCCAGTTCACAGTCAGGACCTCGCCCTCTTTATCAATAATGTCTCTTAGTTTACAGGTTTCTTTTATTTTTTTATTATTTTTCAAATTTATGAAGAACATAGGCCATTTGACCTGCACTTCATAGTTTGAATGCTCCTTTGACTTCTTTGTTTCCTGGAAGTTGGCAGTGGCTCCAGAGGGTGTGATCAGATTCAGATATTCAAATTTGATTACTTTGGCAAGACCCCTATAGGGTGGTGCTCTGTTCTTTTATTTTATCTTTTTGTGATGTTAGCAGCCTTTGATCTTTAGTACCTAATCCTTCATTCACTAAAAGTTGACAAACAGTGATATCTTAATTTCCCCCCCCCCCCATTTCTTAAAATTATATACTTCCTGCATCTGGCCTAACGGGCAAGCATTTATACTCCTAACCCAGTGACAGGTGATTCAAATCCACCAGGGGCTCCATGGGAGAAAGGCAGGCAGTCTTCTGTGAGATTTTAGCCTCTGAAAACCCACTGGAGGGTCGGCTCTGAGTATATAACAATTTGGTACTAGTATATTATGGGAAAGACCGCATAGATATTAGATCCTTTCCCTTTACTTGTTAGCTTTTAACAGAAGAAATTAGCTTTCTGTCATCCTCAGGACGTGACTAACCAATTTTTTTAAATATTAGTAGTGAATTTTAATACAATTGTAAGAAAATTTGTTGATTTATTAGTAAAATGCTTAGCTGCTGAGAGATTGTAATTGTTGTTGTTGTTTTGTGCCCTCAAGTCACCTGCTACTCATAGCGACCCTATGTACAATAGCCCTAAACCCTGCCAATCTTACTGATTCCTTGTCTCTGACACACCTATCCCCATTACCCCAGTGACAGAATCAATCCATCTTATCAAGGGTCTTCCTCTCCTGCACTGTCCCTCCACTCTAAGCATGACGTCCCTCTCCAAGGACTGATCCCTCCTTGCAACATGTCCAAAGTATGTCAGCCAAAGCTTCAGAATCCTTGCCCGGTTTCACCCTCTCCAGGATGAACCTGTTTGTTCTCCTAGCAGTCCATGGTATATGCAATACTCTTCTCCAGCACCATAGCTCAAAGGCATCAATTCTCCTCCTATCATCCCTAGACATTGTCCAGCTCTCTGAAGCACAGCAAGTAATGGCAAAGACCATGGCCTGTATCAGGCGCACTTTAGTCTCCAGACTGACATTGTTGCTCAATACCATGGAGAGGTCTCTGACAGCACTTTGCCAATGCAATTCATCTTTTAATTTCCTGGCTGCTGGTACCAAGAGAGTTGATTGTAGAGCCAAGCAAACAGAAGCTGTCAACAGCCTCAATCTCTTCACCATCTATCATGATGTTGCCAATCGGCCCAGGGTGAGAATCTTTGTTTTCTTGATGTTGAGCTTCAATCCACATTGAAGGCTGCGATTCTTGACCTTCTGCAGCAAGTGCTTGAGGTCCTCTTGTTTCAGCAAGCAGGGTTGTGTCATTTTGCATAACTCAGATTGTTGATGAGTCTACCTCCAATCCAATGCCACACTTCTATTCATAGAGCTCAGACTACCGGATAATCTGTTCCACATATAGATTGAAAAGATATGGAGATAAGGCATAGCTTTAACATGTATTCCGGCTTTGCTGCCTATATTTGTAGATAGATTTTTATTGGAACACTGGCACACTCCTTTACAGACAGCGGCTGTTTTGGTAGTGGTAGAGTTGAATAAGGGAACTCACACGGTATAGTCCATATGTAGTTGTGTTGCTAACCCAAAGGCAGCAGCTCTCTGGCACTTCAGACCCCTCAGGGGCTCTACGGGAGAAAGCTGGGAAGTCTCCTGCTGTGTACCTCACAGCTTCAGAAACACTCTTAAGAGTCACCTATGGTTTGTCTCCAACTCAACAGCAATGAGGTTTTTGAGATATAAATCAAATGACCTCACAGCCAACAGAACCATTAACAACCTCTGACCTAACGTGTGATGGTGAAGTAAGTTTCTTCCCTTTTAAGTTGTACCTTCTTTTTGCCTGACTATTCTTTCAGATCGTATATCATTTTCTTAAAATCTGTTAGCCTGATTTGAAATAGTGGTACTTTTGATTTATTTTATGGACATCTCTTTGCGGTGTGCTTTTTGTTGTCAGAAGAAATGTTTTTCTGCTCTGTGGTCTTTCTTTCATTTTAATTATCCGTATTCTCAACTTTAATTTCACTCTCATCACTTTCTATTCAGCGTGAAACTTGGTCCTGAGAGAAAAA
>NW_006399782.1:1649629-1654575 GCF_000299155.1 Elephantulus edwardii | reverse complement strand
TCCAGTTGTTTTTGGATAATCTTCAGTAGAATCTTGCTTGCATGTGAAATCAATATTGTTCTATGGTTTCCACACTCTTCTTTGGTCACCCTTCTTTGGAATGGGAACAAATATAGATCTCTTCCAGTCATTTGGCCAAATGGTTGTTCTCTGGATTTCTTGGCACAACTTGGTGATCACAGATGGTATAAATCCCAGAAATACATGGTTCAAATCCACCAGATGCTCTGCTGGAAAAGGAGGGGCAAGCTCTTCCTGTGCCAGTCAGATCTGATTTGATAGTACACATGCAAAATAATAAAATTTTTTAAAAAATTCTGGTATTGCAAGACTTGTGGGTTTTGGTGTTTGTCTACACTTACATGTATTTTGCAATTTGAGAGAATACTTTTTCACTTTGTTTTGTTATATATGTATATATAAAACCATGGATTTTTCGTTTTCTTTAATTGTGCTTTTTGTTTTTATGTGGAGATTTGGGTAAACTGAAAAACTGCTTTCACCAACTTCAGTTTTCTGGAATCAAGCCTTTTTCTTTTTTTTCTTTTTTCATTAATTAAAGAACAGTTTTGGTGTTTGGGCTCCAAGTTTGGGCTAACACAAAATGTTTATAAATGTGAGTATCACTTTTACTGAGGATTGGAAGAAGGTTTTTAATCATGTGTGCTACCAGCTGTCAGGAAATGAAAAGATGACTTGCCCTGGGAAAATCTGTCAGAGTACTGAGAAGCAATGATGCCAGTCAAGGGACTAAGGTAAGCCTAATTCAGGCCCTGGTCTTCACAATTACTTGCTATGTATCAGAGAACTGGATAATGACTAAGGATGACAGAAGAATTGATGCCTTTGAGTTGTGGTGCTGGAGAAGAATCTTGAACATACCATGGACCACCAAGAAAACAAGTAAGTCTATTTTGGGGAGGGTAAAACCAAGTTTCTCCCTGGAGGCTAGGATTTTGAAACTCTAATATACTTTGGGCACATGGCCAGGAGAGACCAATCCTTGGAGGAGGACATCATACTTGGAAGGGTGAGAGGAAGACCCCTGGATGAGATGCATTGATCCAGTAATTGGGGCAATTGATATAGTTGTGTTGGAGTCAGTGAGACAGGCTCAGGATGGGGCTGGCTTCGGAGCTGTTGTACATAGCATCTCTGAGAGTCGCAAGTGACTCCATGGCACATAGGAACAACAACCTGCATATATTTCATTATAAGAAAAGTCTAAAATGTAGAAAATTCTCTTTTAGCTTTCTTCATCCAATCTAGTTTTCTATCTGTTGATGGTACCTAAATATTTTAAAAAGTTATTCTGATGTTGTTCTATTTCTTGATTACATGAGTATGTTTACTATATGAAAATTTGATGAGCTGTGTAAATCAACTTCTGTGCAGCCTTCAAAAGTCTTTCTAATTAGACATTCATGTGTATATAGAGCAGGCTACTAAAGTATAAATATGTCCAAATATCTCTCTCTCTCTCTCTCACACACACACACACACACACACACACACACACACACACACACACCCCTGAAAAGGTTTAAATACTCCTCTCTTGACATAAAAGACCAGTTCATTAGGACTCTGGCCTCTAGCCTAAATACAGGTTTTCTAGCATCTTGTTCTAACATTCTAACACTTTTTTGACCTAGAGTTACCAATTTTGAAATGCTGGGCTCAGTCAAAAGTTGCAGCTCCTTGTTCTTTGAAGACTGAAGATACCTGCCAGTGGAACAATATGATGTATAAATCAGTAAGCTAATATTTTATTTTTGGATGATGCTGCCTCATTTAAAACTCTCTGTTTTAAACGTTTCTGCCACATTGAAGGGATTAGGAGGCACTTTTACATTATATCATAGAAAACTGAGAGTGTTTTTAGTGTTAAGTTTAATGTTCTTTTGTTGTTTATGACAGCAGTGGTTCTTTGCTTGAATAAATTAAAAAATCATTTCAATTTGGAATTGGAACTTTAGAATTAGTCTAACATTTCATTACTTAAGAGCTTGAGTATGGTTGATATGCTTTTTTTTCTTCTAGATTTTATTATTGTTGTTGTTGTCATGACAATACGCACAGCAAAATATACATCATTTTCTACATGTACAATTTAGGGAAAGTAATTACATTTTTTTTTTAAATTGTGCAACCATTCTTAGCCTCCTTTTCTGGATTTTTTTACTCCTTAAGTAACATAAACTCATTGCTCCCTAAGGTCCTTATCTAATTTTTTTAGTTATTCTTATAAATTTGATCCCATATAAAAACCCTCTTTGCCCTGGAGACCATACTGATGGTTCTTAAAAGAGCAAATGCTCAAGGCAGACTGTTTTTGCATGCTAAGCTAAACAGTTATTTAGTCTTAAGATGACCTTAGGATATTTTTAGTTTACGATTTAGTAATTATCTCAGGGCATTGGTTTCAGGGGTTTATTCACCTTCCCTAACTCCAGAAACTCTTGAGTCCATGAGAATATGAAACTTTCCTATGAAATCATTGATCAGAATGTTCTGAAATGGTCGGCAGGCACTCTCTAGTTCTTCTGGCCTTGTGACAAAGGACGCTGATGGGGCAATTAGACACACTTTCCATATTCTTCTGTTTCTGGCTTCCCCTTTTTCCTCTGTTGCTTTAGTTGAATGTAAACCAATTCTTGTGCCTTAGGTGGCCATTTGTAAGCTTTTAAGACCGTAGGCACTATATAGCCAACTAGAACAGAAGCACGAAACATATTACTAAGCCAATTAACAGAAGCACTCAACACATTGTTAAGGCTATGAAACCAGGATCCTATCAAAGATTTAAATTCTTTAAGGTATTTAATTATATATAAGCAGGCTTAGCAGCTTTTTTTATCATTATAAATGTATCTGTCACACAATTTTTACCAATTCAACTTTTTTACAATTTACAGTAAGTTACTGTGTACATCTTAAACTGTACAAATTACAGCAGTTAAAAAAATTTACTGTTCCGTTGTACCCTTAAACACTTAATTTTTCCTTTATATTAACTCTCTTATCCTCTCTCACACCCATTCTTAGTAATTACTAATAAACTTTTGTCTCTATACATTTGCCTTTTCTTGTCTTTTTGTGCACTCTACTACATCATTGCCATCGGATTGGAACCCACTCATAGATGACTGTGCAGGGTGTTTTCAGAGGCTGTAAAATCACACAGAGGAGGTCACCCATCTTTATCCTGTTAAGTAACTGGTGGACTTGGACTTTATGCCTTTGAGTTGGCAGCACAACTCCATATCCACTAAGCATGAAGTCATTAAATAATGTTTTTAATTGACTTATTGAATTCAACATAATATCAAGTTCCATCCATGCTATAGAATATACCATTTCATTCTCCCACTAGGTCCCAATATAATATTCTCTTGGATATACGAAACACATCTTGTTTATTCATGTATGTTTGATAGACTTTTAGGTTATTTCCACCTTTTGGCTGTTGTGAATTAATACTACAATGAGCATTAGTGTGCAAGTGTCTCTTTGAGTCTATGCTTTCAAGCCTTGGATATGTACCTAGGAGTGGAATTATAAGGCAAGGGAATATTACATGGTTTAGAATTAAGGAAGGCATGTGTCAGGGTTGTGTCCTTTCCCCACACCTATTCAATCTGTATGCTGAGCAAATTATTGAAGAAGATGTATTCTGTGAAAAAGAATATGGCATCAGGATTAGGGAAGACTCATCAATAACCTTCAGTGTTACAGATGTCACAATTTTGCTAGTAGGAAGTGAAGAGACTTGAAGTATTTGTTGTAGAGGATCAAACACTTAAGCCTTCAACATAGATTGCACCTCAATCTTAAGGAAACAAAAATTCTCACCACTAGTCCAGTAGGTGACATCATAATAGAGAAAAGATTGAAACTATCAACAACTTCATCTAACTTGGATCCACCATCAGTACACTTGGTACCAGCAGTCAGAAGATTAGGAGTTGTATTGCATTGGGAAAGCCTTCATTCTGGGATATCGCCAAATTACTGAGCAGCGGTGATGTTAATTTGAGGACTAAAGCGTGCTTGATTCAGACCATGACCTTGCTATGCTGCTGAGAGCTGGATAATGAGTAATGATGACCGAAGAAGAATTGATGCTTTGAACTGTGATGTTGGAGAAGAGTACTGAATATCTCATGGACTGCCAAAAGAACAGATATTTCTTGGAGAAAGTGCAACCAAAACGTTCCTTGGAGGCAAAGATAGTGATGTCTTGCATACTTTGAGCATGTTGCTAGAGATGCTTTTCCTTGGAGAGGGACGTCATGCTTGGAAAGGTGGAGGGGCAGGAAAGGAGAGGAAGACTCTCATCCAGGTGTATTGACATACATAGTAACTGCAACAATAGCCTTGCGTGTGTCAGAGTTGTGAAGATGGCTCAGAATAGCACAAGGTTCAGATCTGTTGTTTGTAGTGTCACTATGAATTATATTCAACTTGATGATACCTGACAACAGCAAGGATTTTTAAGGACTTCCTATCTCTTTCTCCAACTCTGAGCAGCATGCAAAGGGCTTGGGTGCCCCCTGACCTTCAAGGGGTATTTCTTTCCCTTTCTTTCCTTTTGTCTCCTGCATGGCCTATCTTGTCTTTCATTAAGCATACCTCCTTTATGCTACCTTCATAAACCGTATTAACTTTTTTTCCTTGGAAGTTTACCATACTAGGATAATACTAGTTTATGTTCCTACCAGCCATACTTAAGGGTTCCCATTTCCCCACATCTTAGCCAATATTTGTTATTTTCTATTTGCTTGTTTTAATTTAGCCATCCTAGTGAGTGTACCATGGACTGCCAGGAAAACAAACAGATTCACCTTGGAGAGGATTAAACCAAGCTGCTCCTTGGAGGCAAGGATTCTGGGGCTTCGTCTGACATACTTTGGACATGTTGCCAGGAGGGACGGGTCCTTGGA
>NW_006399782.1:1647485-1649529 GCF_000299155.1 Elephantulus edwardii | reverse complement strand
CATCAATTCTCCTCCTATCATCCCTAGACATTGTCCAGCTCTCTGAAGCACAGCAAGTAATGGCAAAGACCATGGCCTGTATCAGGCGCACTTTAGTCTCCAGACTGACATTGTTGCTCAATACCATGGAGAGGTCTCTGACAGCACTTTGCCAATGCAATTCATCTTTTAATTTCCTGGCTGCTGGTACCAAGAGAGTTGATTGTAGAGCCAAGCAAACAGAAGCTGTCAACAGCCTCAATCTCTTCACCATCTATCATGATGTTGCCAATCGGCCCAGGGTGAGAATCTTTGTTTTCTTGATGTTGAGCTTCAATCCACATTGAAGGCTGCGATTCTTGACCTTCTGCAGCAAGTGCTTGAGGTCCTCTTGTTTCAGCAAGCAGGGTTGTGTCATTTTGCATAACTCAGATTGTTGATGAGTCTACCTCCAATCCAATGCCACACTTCTATTCATAGAGCTCAGACTACCGGATAATCTGTTCCACATATAGATTGAAAAGATATGGAGATAAGGCATAGCTTTAACATGTATTCCGGCTTTGCTGCCTATATTTGTAGATAGATTTTTATTGGAACACTGGCACACTCCTTTACAGACAGCGGCTGTTTTGGTAGTGGTAGAGTTGAATAAGGGAACTCACACGGTATAGTCCATATGTAGTTGTGTTGCTAACCCAAAGGCAGCAGCTCTCTGGCACTTCAGACCCCTCAGGGGCTCTACGGGAGAAAGCTGGGAAGTCTCCTGCTGTGTACCTCACAGCTTCAGAAACACTCTTAAGAGTCACCTATGGTTTGTCTCCAACTCAACAGCAATGAGGTTTTTGAGATATAAATCAAATGACCTCACAGCCAACAGAACCATTAACAACCTCTGACCTAACGTGTGATGGTGAAGTAAGTTTCTTCCCTTTTAAGTTGTACCTTCTTTTTGCCTGACTATTCTTTCAGATCGTATATCATTTTCTTAAAATCTGTTAGCCTGATTTGAAATAGTGGTACTTTTGATTTATTTTATGGACATCTCTTTGCGGTGTGCTTTTTGTTGTCAGAAGAAATGTTTTTCTGCTCTGTGGTCTTTCTTTCATTTTAATTATCCGTATTCTCAACTTTAATTTCACTCTCATCACTTTCTATTCAGCGTGAAACTTGGTCCTGAGAGAAAAATTTTTTTTTTGTGAGAAAAATTTATATTTAGAATTAATCTAAACTGGACTCAGTTTAGATGATACCAATTTTGTTGGCAACATCTAAAGCATCATAATTAGGAGCAAGTCGAACATACCACCTTCTTCTGTCCATCAGGCCTAGTCAAAGTGTTGACCTTAGCCACATCAATGTCATAGAGCTTCTTTACAGCTTGTTTAATTTGGTGCTTCTGGGCCTTGACATCCACAATGAACACAAGTGTGTTGTTATCTTCTGTCTTCTTCATGGCTGACTCAGTGGTCAGGGGAAATTTGATGATGGCATATTGGTCAAGCTTGTTTCTCCTGGGGGCGCTCTTCCAGGGGTATTTGGGCTGCATTCGGAGTCTCAGCATCTTAGGCCACCGGAAGGTGGGTGACGTGTGGATCTTATTTTTTTTTTGGCTGTGATGCCCTTCAGGACTGCCTTCTTGGCCTTTAATGCCTTTGCTTTGGCTTCAGTTTTGGGAGAGGCAGGGACTTCCTTCTTAACTTTCGGCGCCATCTTTGAAAAAGCGAGAAAATCTTAAGGGCCTCGTTTTGAGATTTCTTAGCATCTACCCCCTTGAGTCTCTACCTTGGATCCCTGGTTTTTTCTGTTTTTTAAGTGGGCATAGCTCCTACAAGTTTCACCTGCTTTTCTCAATCTGAACATGTATCTGATTTCAAGCAAAACTTGTTGCTACCTGGGGTTCTTTTGTTCTCAGATCCTCAGTTTCTCCTTTGTCTTTTCCTATAAAAAATTCTGGTATTGCAAGGGAGCTCTGGTGGCCTAGTGGCAAGAAGCTGCACTGCAATCCCAGAAGTTGTTATTGTTGTTGTCATGTGCCGTTGAGTCTCTTGCGACTCATAGTGAC
>NW_006399782.1:1638837-1641195 GCF_000299155.1 Elephantulus edwardii | reverse complement strand
GAGTCGGAAACGACTCGATGGCACATAACAACAACAACATCCTAGTGAGAGTCATGTGGAATATGACTCTTAAAGATGTGAAATGGCACTCTTTCACCTCCTGTGGCCATCCCCGAAGCAATAGTGTCCAAAATGAAGTTCAATCCTTTTGTGACTTCTGACCAGAGCAAAAATCATAAAAGGCATTTCAATGCACTCTCTCATGTTCGAAGCAAGATTATGTCTTCTCCTCTGTCCAAGGAGCTGAGGCAGAAATACAACATGTGGTCCATGTCCATCTAAAAGGATGATGTTCAGGTTGGACGAGGGCACTATAAAGGTCAGCAAATTGGCAAAGTAGCCTAGGTTTTCAGGAAGAAATATGTCATCTACATTGAATGAGTGCAGCGAGAAAAAGCTAATGGCACAACAGTCCGTGTGGGCATTCATCCTAGCAAGGTGGTTATCACTAAGCTAAAACTGGATAAAGACAGAAAAAAAGATCCTTGAATGTAAAGCTGGAAAAGAAGAAAAAAAAAAAGTCAGAAAAGAAAAGGGCAAGTACAAGGAAGAAACAATTGAGAAGATGCAGGAGTAAAATATTATTATACACAACTTCATTAAAAACTGAAAATGAAAAAAAGAAGATGTGAAATGGCAAAGGAAAAAATACCCATTTGGTTTTCCTTTCTGAATAAAATTTTCTTTTTATGTGGAATTTTTTATGCTTTCCAACAAATTATATTAACTTCATTATATTTCATATATAAGAGGGGAAAAAGGAAAACAAAACTCTCAAGTAATAGTATTTTAATTGTGATAAAATTACTAGACCATTAGATTGCTATTCTATATATAAATCTATAGCCTTTCAGGCCATTTTTGTGAGTTTGGCCCTTCTGACTTTACTACCAAAGAACAAATAGATATGTCTTGGAGAGGATGTAGCCAGAGTGCTCCTTGGAGGCAAAGATGATAAACTTCATCTCACATACTTTGGATATGTTGCTAGGAGAGGGACATCATGTTTGGGAAGTTGGAGAGATGAAGAAAGAGGGGAAGATCTTCAACCATTTGGATTGAAAATTACTTCAGCAGTGGGCTTGGGTGGGTCCGAGATTGTGAGGATGGCATAGAATAGGACATAGAGGCTCTATGATATATACCCAACAGTTCCTAACAATAACAACTTGGATTTTAGTTATTAAATTGGGAATAACGTTAAATACCAAAATGTTCCTTAGAAGAATAGACTTTATCTCATGTACTTTGAATATGTTGACAGGGCAAATCAGTTTCTAGAGGACAGCATGCTTCGTAAAGGTCTGATCAGTGAAAACGAGGAAGACCCTCAATTTCATAGATTGACAGTGGCTTTGACAATGACCTGAAATGTGACAATAATTGTGAAGATGGTACAGAATCTGGGCAGTGTTCATACTGTTGTACACAGAGCCAGTAAAAGTTGAAACTGATCTGGCAGTACCTACCAGTATTAGATATTGTATTTAACTATGGCTTGATTTAAGGAGTCTACAGTTTTCTTATTTACCATCTCTAGTTAGCACAGTCTACTTTTTTTTCTCTTAACTCAGAGTGGTATATCTTTTAAAAATTGTTTTCTTATCCCATTCTCCTATTTTCAGTTCTCTTTAATGAATGGTTGTAGCATTACTGTTTCTATTTGGTTTTGTTCTAATTCTCTGTAAGGCTTGATTGAATAGCTGTGGTGGCAAGGGTTTAGTGTTCAGAATGGCTTTCCTAGCCATTAACTCTGCCACATGAATGGATGGGGACATGCAAATGAGCGTGTTAGTCTGTCCACAGTGAGGTTGGCTAGTCTCATGAATTGAACTGAGCAGATTCAGCAGCAGAATTTGGGACTCTCACTACCAACAAAGAAGCAGCAGAGAATGCATAGTGTGTGTCCTCTGGGGTTAAAGATCCCTGTGCCAGACAGACAGGAGCCTACAGGAGCAGCAGCAACTGCTGCAGCAGAGAACCAGAGACCCATTGTAAGAGAGATCTGACTTTGGGATGCCTATCCCACAGACCCAGAGCTAAGAACCTTTGCCCAAGTTTGTTGGGGGATGAGGGGGAGAGTCGTAATTGGCAGAACTAAGATTTTCATAACACAGGCTTAAAGCCATGAGGCTGAAGGCTGAAGTGCCTATGAGCACATTTCAGCAGCTGTCCTGACTGAGAAATTATATCCTGCTATGCTATGGACTGTGTGGATCATAACAAACTGTGGCTGACTCTGAGAAGAATGGGAATCCCAGAACACTTGATTGTGCTAATGAGAAATCTATACTTGGACCAAGAGGCAGTCATCAGAACAGAGCAAGGAAACACTGCCTGGTTCAAAAGTGGGAAGGG
>NW_006399782.1:1606162-1637896 GCF_000299155.1 Elephantulus edwardii | reverse complement strand
ACGAAGATGGAAAGAGAGTAATTGTTCCAAGAGAAATGGGCTGATACAGAAGAATTCATGAAACAACATACAATCAAGAGGCAATAGTGATGAAGGAGGAAGTGCAGCTTGCCCTAGAGGAATTGGCAAGAAACAAGGTCCCAAGAATTGACAACATAACGGTTCAACAACAACAACAACAAAATGCTGCCCTGGACATACCAGGTTGTGTTAAAAATTTAGAGGACAACTACCTGGCCAACTGATGGGAAAGATCCATATTTATTCCCATTCCAAAAAAAAAGATTATGTAACAGTGTGTGAAAATTATTAAACAATATTACTAATATCATATGCAGGCAAAATTCTGCCAAAGATTATCCAAAACTGACTGGAACAGTACATCAACAGAGAACTACCAGATGGATTTAGAACAGCAGGCTGGGTTTAGAAGAGGCTGTGTGGTACTAGGGATATTGTAGCTAATGTTAGACAGATCTTGGCTGAAAGCAGAGAGGAATATCTACTTGCGTTTCATTGACAATGCAGAGGCATTTGGTTGTGTGGACCACAACAAATTGTGACTAACCTCGAGAAAAATGGGCATCCCAGAACATTTGATTGTGCTCATGAGAAACCTATACTTGAACCAGGAGGAAGTCATCAAAACAGAGCAAGGAAACACTGCATGGTTCAAAATCAGTAAAGGAGTGTGCCAGGGATGTATCCTGTCTCCATACTTTTCCAATATATATATGTGGAACAGATCATTCTGGAGGCTGGTCTTTATGAGGAAGAATGTGAATCAGAATTGGAGGAAGACTCAACAACTTACATTAGGTGGATGACACAACCTTGCTTGTCAAAACTAAGAAGAAAAAGATTCTCACCACTGGGTCAATTGACAGCTCCATGATCGATGGAGAAGAGATTGAGGTTGTTACAATTTGGTTTACATGGTTAAATTGGTTCTATGATCAACCATTTCGGCACCAGCAATAAGGAAATAAAAAGACTAATTACATTGGGAAAATCTGCTGTCAGGGACCTCTCCAGAGTACTGAAGAACAATAGTGCCAGTCTAGAAACTAAAACTGTGCCTGATCTAGGCCATGGTCTTTGCAGTTACTTGCTATGCATCAGAGAACTGAACAATGACTAAATGTAACGGAAGAATTGATGCCTTTGATCTGTGGTGCTGGAGAAAACAAACATGCACTGCCAAGAAAACAAATAGGTCTGTCTTGGAGAGGATGAAACCAAGTTTCTACTTGGAGGCTAGGATTTTGAACTCCATCTCACTTACTTTGGGCATGTTTCCAGGAGGGACCAGTCCTTGGAAAAGGATATCATGCTCAGAAGGGTGGAGGTGCAGTACAAGAGAGGTAGACCCTAAATGAGATGGATTGACTCAGTAACTGGGGTAATAGGGGTAGGTGTGTTGGAGACATTGAAATTGCCTCATGATAAGGCAGGGTTCAGAGCTATATTACATAGGGTTGCTATGAGTTGAAGGTGACTCGATGGCATATAACAACAACAGCAACAGCAGCCTAGTCTGTAGAGAGCTACATTGCTAACCGAAAGGTTGGACCTCTGCCAATTCAAAGCCACCTTCAGCTCAGTGGGGAAAAAGATGAGCTATCTTCTTCCATGTGATTTACAGCCTCAGCAGTACAATGGAGGATCAGCTATGAGTCAGTTCCAACTTGATGTTAATGAGTGAGTGGGTGAGTGAGTGAGTGTTGATATCTGGATTTGAAGTATTCTCCTGCATTGCTTCTGAATCTAACCAGCCAGCTCATTAACACTTGAGAAGATAGACAACAGTAATAGCATTATAAGAATAGTATTCAAGGAGATTGACAATATCATTTAGTGCAAGATTCCCCCCTCTCAATTAAAAAATATATCTGGAAAATTGTATTTTATATTTTTATGTGAGTGAATATGATTAGTAAGTATTTATGACTTATTGATTGAAAAAATTGTGTGCATTGCTACACAATAATTAATTAATTTTACACTTTGAGTTCCGTTTTCTTTAAAACCATGGAACTTGAAATAAAATTACAATTTTCTAAGCTATGATTTTTTTTTTATTTTGTGTTATATATCTTACTTACATATGCCAGAAAAAGTCAACCATAACTGAAGTGGTGACCTGTTCTAATGCTTGTTTAAGATGCTATTTGTTGAAAGATACCTTTTAGATTCTCTTTTGTTGTAGACTGGACTGATAACTTTAAAACACTAGAATTATTTCCGAGTTATCTAAATCTTAAGGTTTTTAAAAACTTATTTTGGAATAATAAGCTTCCCTAAACTTTCTAATTAGTTAATTTGATCTTCAGAACAAATGGAAAATAGAAACTAAGTTGAGCAGAGAATTTTGGAGTTGCTAGCCAGTATCACAATTAATTTATTGTTGTGACAACTGTTAGGGGCATATTCTGTTTGGGCGTTTTGTCAAGCAAGAATAAACTTTTAAAAGCTATTTCGGAAAAGGCACTGAAGTGAAATAGAAACTGAAGTGAGTAGATACGTAGTTTTATTGTTTTAATGCTTTTCTTTTACAACTTCAACTTAGACTTTACCTTCTAATGTGACTCACTGTAGAAGGAAAAGAATATTCATTAGAGAGGTGACATAGCTGGCATATAGATTTTAATTTTTAAAAGAATGTACTTAGACCACTCTGAAGGACACTTTGGCATTTCCTCAAAAAGCTGAACATAGAAATTGTATATGACTTGGCTATTCCACTACTTGGAACATGCCCTGAGAAAATTAGAACAGAGATACAAATAAAGATTGTGCCCCAATGTTCATAGCAGCATTATTCATTATCACAATAACATGGAAACATCCCAAATGTCCAACCACAATCTGATGGATTGAGAAATTGTGGTACGTTCACATGATGGATACTATGCAACACACAGGAGCAGTGTTCAAAAATTACTACATGACTTGGGAGGAACTGAAGATCATTATGCTGAGTGAATTAACTCAATCCATAAGGACAAAAACTGTATGAAACCATTATTGTAGAAATAGAAAGATAACTAGTGAAATGTGTATGAATATCCAAGGGGGAGAGAGTAGGAGCAGAGGGATGAGGATGAGCATGGGGAAAATCATAAGGTGAGGGGTGGGTAAAAGAAATGGGAAAGAGTTAATGGAGACCTGGAAAGACAGGGCAGTGGTGGGCATAGTTCCATGTTGATTAATTTTAGAAAATGTATTTAATGGAGATGATTATATGAAACACAATGTGAATGAAGGATAGTATGAAACACAATATGCACAAACTTTGTAAGCAAACCAGTAAAAAATATTTTTTATTTATAAACACTAGGACTTAGGAGAAGTTAAGAGTTCTTGTGGAAATGGGTCTAATTCTGTAACATTGAGTGAAATACTGGATACAGAGTCATTCAAACAGTAATGTTACATGTATAACATGGTGACTGAAAAGATTTCAAAGAAAATGATCAGATTAAGAATCAAAACAGTGGTCTCACTTTAGGATGTGTATGTTTGGATTTTTTTTTTAAAAAAAAATACTTATATGTCAAATGTGTTAATGGTTGGTTACCCAGTGTGGAAAGAGAGTGGGGTGGAGCTCCCAGATGAAAACAAGCTTGGAAGGAGGAGTGGCATCCACTTCCGTAATAACTTGCCTCTGGAAACCCTATGAACCTGTGGAGAGGATGAAAGACACCCAAGCGTTGAGGACTCTCCTTCATAGGGTTGCTGTGAGTCACCTGCGACTCAACAGCACTTAACAACAACATACTGATTTATTTACAAAGTTTGAATACATTGTTTTTTAACAAAAGATCCTTCCCATTTCCTTCACACACACCCCGTTGAATTGTGCAACCCTAAAATTAACCCCTCCCCAACTTATCCTTACCCCTCTGCTTCCATCCTGCCCTCTCCTTGGATCCTCAAACTCATTCTACAATATGGTTTTATACAGTATTTGTCCTTGTAGGACTGAATTAATTCCCTCAGCATAATGCTCTCCAGTCCCTCCCAATTTAGGTAGTAATTTACAAAATCATTGCTCCTAATCATATATCCCTTTTTATTGTCATGACAGCAGTCTATATTGAAGGCTGCATAGTGGACTGGACTTGGGGGGAGGGATTGCATAACAATGGAAGAATTTTACTTTTCAAAGAGAAGAATGAACTGGGTGGGGGGGGCAGGGAGAAAAGTGTAACAATGAATGAATGGAAATTAAAAAATGAGAGAGAAATTCAAGCTAGATTCAGAAGAGGCAGTAGAATGAGCGATATAATTGCTAAAGTCAGATGGATTTTACCTAAAAACAGAATGCTAAAAAGACATTTACTTGTATTTTATTGACTATGCATAAGCATTTGATTATGTGGATCATTAAAAATAATTATAGCTAACCTTGAAAAGAAAAAAAAATCATTGTTCCTGAGTACTGCATAGTATTCCATTTTAAGAATGTATTACAACTTTTCAGTCCATTTGTGGTTGAACTTCTGGGCTGTTTCCATGTTCTTGTGATGGTGAATAATGCTGTTATGGACACTGGTGTACAAGTCTTTGTTTGAGCCTCAGTTCTCATTTTCTTAGGGTCAATTCCATGCAGTGGACTAGCTAGGTCGTATGGAATTTTTATGTTCAGCTTTTTGATGAAGCTCCAAAATGCCTTCCAGAGTGGTTATACCATTTTACAATCCCACCAACAATGTATAAGAGTTCTTATCTCTCTAGAAAAAAAAAAGAGTTCTTATCTCTCCACATCCTCTAGGATGTGTATGTTCAAAGTTCTCTATTAACTAATTTGTCCATTTCTCTCTGTAGGTATATAAGAATGTGATTCTACAAGTTCCAGTGGGACTAACTATACATACCTTTTTGGTATGTTTTGTGACTCTGCTTGTTACAGTCTTGTGTTCTACATTGATCCTTGTAGCTGTTTTAAAATATGGTCATTTTTCCTTATATTTGTATTGAAATGAAATGTTTTCCATAAAACTAAATGAGACCTATTGATCTGTGACTCGAGTTGTTTTTCTACAGTTATGTCATTGCTTTTATATTTAATGGAATTATTGCTGAAATTATGTTTACTATTCCAAAATTTGCTACTCTGTTATATAGTCTCTTCATAGTCTGCAAACATCATGTGCTAATAGAAAAAAGAATTTTGTTGAATTAATATTTGTTTTGTAACTATCTTCATTTTGGATGAATGAGACAAATTTTATATTTTCTTTTGTAAATAAGAACCTTTCAGTTTAAAATAAAAACAGAGATAAATGCTAAAAGAAAGAATAAAATCACTGGCTGAACCAGAGGTTTATGTAAATTTTCATTTTGTGACTTTATTAAGAAATTTAACCAGAGATTTCAAGAAAACTATTAGAATGAGAAACTTGGAGAGGAAGAGAAAATTTTTCCCCTTCCTTTTTTCAGTTTTCAGATAAAAGTTTTTAAAGCTTAATAGTTTTCTATTCAGCAGTTTATACACATTTTGCTTCATGACAGTTGTTACAATTCCTTCTGTGTCATAGCACACTTCCCCTCTTCTTTCCGGGATTTCCTATTTCCATTCACCCCTCTTTCCTGTCCCTTCCCTCTGTATTTTGTTTTTAGGCAAATGCTACCCTTTTGGCCTTACATGGTTGATGGCGTTGAGGACCATCTGGTATTGTTACTCACCTTACAGGCCTATTGTTTAACTAAAAGGAAGTTATTAATATCAAAATTGACTTCAAGATTCTTTAAAGCATCTCCATTCTTCTTTTATATTTTATACTTGACTTTTTAAGTTTGATAAATTATAAAAGGACTTGGTAAAACTAAGTACTAAGATTTAATGTATATTATTATGAAAACAACTCGGATTTTCATCCTAAAGAGTATATTTTTTTTAAATTAAATCTTAAAGTTATTCTTTAAAAATACCCAAAGGGTCACATGTAAATGAGCAAATATGTGAAACACAATGTATATGAATTTTTTTGCAAACCAATATAAAATTTTTAAAAGTTAATCATTTTAGTATTTGTCATGCACTACTTGATCAGTCATAACAATTCTTTCTTGAAGATGTATGACACTTAAATGCTGAAAAAGACATTTTAATGCTATAAAGTGAAAATATTTGAGATATTTGAAAGAATTAACCCAGTATGTCTTCATAGACTGAATAATTTTCACTTTTTTTTTTAAAAAAAAGGGTTCTATATTTCCAGGCTGAGTTTAGAAGAGGCAGTAGTACTAGGGATATTATAACAGCTGAAGTTAGATGGATCTTGGCTAAAAGCAGGGAGTATCAGAGTAATGTCTATCTGTGTCTCATTGCCTATGCAAAGGCATTTGACTGTGTGGATCACAACAAACTGTGGCTGACTCTGAGAAGACTGAGAATCCCAGAACACTTGATTGTGCTTATGCAAAACCTATACTTGGACCGAGCTCTGGTGGCCTAGTGACAAGGAGTTGCACTGCAATCCCAAAGGCATGCGGTTTGAGGCCACCAGCTGCTACACAGGAGAAAGATGGGCAGTCTCCTGTGCCATTAACTGCCTCTAAAAACCTGCCAGAGGATCAGCTATGGGTTGGTTGCAACTCCATGGTACACAACAACATACTTGGACCAGGAGGCAGTCATCAGAACAGAGCAAGGAAACACTGTGTGGTTCAAAATCAGAAAAGGTGTACGCCAGGGATGTGTCCTCTCTCCATACCTTTTCAGTCTATATGCAGAACAGATTATCCCGGAGGTTGGGCTCTATGAGAAGTGTGGCATCAACAATCTGTACTATGCAGATGACACAACCCTGCTTGCTGAAACTGAGGAGGACCTGACACACTTGCTGCAGAAGGTCAAGGACTGTTGTCTTTAATATGGGTTGAAGCTCAACATCAAGAAAAGAAAGATTCTCACCACTGGGTGGATTGGCAGCATCATGATAGATGATGAAGAGATTGAGATTGTTAATAGGTTTAGTTTGCTTGGCTCCACAATCAACACTCTTGGTACCAGAAGCCAGGAAATCACAAAGACGAATTGCATTGGGAAAATTCGGCTGTCAGAGGCCTCTCCAAAGTACTGAAGAGCAACAATGTCAGTCTGGACACTAAGGTGCCCCTGGTCCAGGCCATAGTCTTTGCAGTTACTTGATATGTATCAGAAAGCTGGACAATGACTAGGGACGATAGAAAGAGAGTTGATGCCTTTGAGCTGTGGTGCTGGAGAAGAGTATTGAATATACTATGGATTGCTAGAAAAGCAAACAGGTTAATCCTAGAGAGGGTGAGACCTAGCTGCTCTTTGCAGGCAATAATTCTGAAGCTTTGCCTGGCATACTTTGGGCATGTTGCAAGAAAGGTCCAGTCCTTGGAGAGGGACATCATGCTTGGGAGGGTGGAGGGACAGCGCAGGAGAGGAAGACCCTCAATGAGATGGATTAATTCAGTGACTGGGACAATGGGGATAAGGTGTTTCAGAGGGAGTAAGATTGGCACAGGCTTTAGGGCAGTTGTACATAGGGTCTCTGAGTCACATGTAACTTGATGGCACATTAACAACAACATATTTCCAAGTATTTCTTTTATTAAAAGATTAATAATGTGATGGAGTTTTATCTGAGTTAAAATTCAGTAACATCAGTAGATAACATTTTGTAATATCTTTATAAACAGATGAGAAAATGTACTTTTTAACCTCTTAATTCTGTATATATCTGTAAGTGTATAACTTTTTCTTTTACACATTGGAAACATTTTGTTAACATTATATAAGTTTTTAAGTTAATATTTTGGAATTTAACTTGTAACACAGTTGAGTTATTAACTCATTTATTATATAGATATTAAGTACAACAAAAGTGAGGGTAAATGAAGAAAATTTTCATATGACTCCTCTTGTCTGATATATGGTTGTAGATGGATTGCTTTTGATATAATAGAACATTTATGCTTTGACCTCTTTATCCATGGCTATATTATTTTCTTTTGATATTTACTCAAAAAACTCAAATACATTGCTATCAAGTCAAAACTTCCACATAGCTGACCCTTTAGTGAGCCAGAGGCTATATGTCACACAGGAGAAAATTGACTGTCTTTTCCCCTTGAAACAGCCAGTGGATTTGAACCACCTGCCTTTGAGTTGGTAGAACAACTCCTTACCACTTGGCCACCAACACTTCCTTTAAAATGAATATGTTCTTTATTTTTAAAGTCACCTTTCTGACTCTGTAGATAGGGCTTTTTTTTTTTATTATAGCCAAGAGAATTGATAGTCTTCTTCTTCTATAGTTGCTGTTGAGTACTATGGAGTCGGAACCAACCCATAGCTGACCCTCCAGTGGTTTACCAGAGGCAGTTAATCTCACAGAAGGAGACTGACCGTCCTTCTCCTGTGGATTCCAGAACTTTCTTATGTTCCAGTATTTGTTCCACATTTCTCTCTCTCTCTCCTCCTCCTTCTCTTCCTCCCTCCCACCTTCCCTCCCTTTCTCTCTCTCTCTGTGTGTGTGTGTGTGTGTGTGTGTGTGTGTGCATAGGCAGCTTCTGGGTTATGAATATTTAACTTTTTAGACAAATCTTGATGACACCTCCCTATGAAAAGCACATCAAAACCTTACTCTATCCAGCACCATCCTACACCATGCTCAAGCCCATTGTTGCAGTCACAGTGCCAATTCATTTGTTGAGAGTCTTCTTCTCTTTCACTCATCCACTACTTTTCCCAGTATAATATCATTTTCTAAGGATTAGTGCTTCCTGACAACATACCCAATGAGGCTAAGTTTCACCATCCTTGCCTCTAAGGAGCACCCTGGTTGTACTTTATCCAAGATAGATTTGTTTGTTCATTTGACAATCTAAGAGATACTAAATACTTTGTCAATACCACAATTCAAAGATACCAGTTCTTCTGTCATCCTTATTCATTGTCCAACTTTCAGGTACATTGTGTTTATTGTTTTTAAGTGCTGTTGAGTCACAGGCGACTCATAGTGACCCTATGAAGCAGAGTCCTCAATGCTTGTGTGTCTTTTATCCTCTCTCCATGTTCATAGGGTACATAGGAAGCAACTAAAAATACCATGACAGAGGCCAGGTACACCTTAGTCTTTAAACTTACATCATTGCTCTTAAGCACTTTGGAGAAATCATTGGAAGCACATTTTCCCAGTGTAATACATTTCTTTCTTCCTGCTATAGGTATTGATTGTGGATCCAAATAAAATTAAATACTTGACAATTTAAATCTTTTCTCCATCTATCATGATAGTTGGAAGGATTTTTGTTTTCTTGATAATTAGATGTAATTCATATTGATGGCTATAGTCTTTAATCTTCTTCAGTAAGTGCTTCAAATCGTCTTCACTCTGCAAGCAAGATTGTGTCATCTGCATAACACAGGCTGTTGGTGAATCCTCCACCAATCCTGTTGTCACATTCTTCTTCATCTAGTCCAGCTGCTCAAATTTCTTACTCCAAGTACAGATTGACTATAGAGAAAGAATACAAACCTGACACACTTTTTCTGATTTTAAACCATACAGTACCCCCTTATTTTGTTCATATGACGATATACCCCGCAGTGGTTTCATTTTCTAGGTACAGGTTTTGCATGACCCCAATTAAATGTTCTGGAATCCTCATTCTTCACTATGCTATCTATTATGATCCATACAGTTGAATGTCTTGGCATTATCAATAAAACACAAGTAATTGTTTTTCAGTTATTTCTAGGCTGGAAAGATGAGCGAAATGGTCAGATTCTGCAAAGGTGTTTTCTGGTTTGTGGTTGAGACTAGGATGTGGCTCTTGCTCGCATTAGAGTGTGAGCTGATCAGATTTGGCCTCATATTTAAAAAGGCATTTGGGCCCTCTGGCCTGCGGTCCTCAGGCCTGGTTTTTGAGGATCTCCCGAATAGAACAGGCTTGGAAGCAGGAGTGGCATCCACTTCCAAAAGAAAAGTTTGCCTCTGGAAACTCTGTGAGCTTGGAGAAAAGATGAAAGTTTTGTGTTCAAGACTTTCATTCACAGGGTCACTATAGGTTGCCTGCGACTCTACGGCACTTAACAACAACAACAATTGTTTTTCACATATTCACTGCTGTCAACTAAGATTCATCTGACATCTGATATGGTACTCTACATCTCGTGATCTTTCCTGAATCCAGCAGCTCCTTTTCTCTATAGTTCTCTAGCTGTTTTTAAAAATCATTTTCAGTAAGATTTTCTTGCATGATGTTGTTGTTATTAAGTGCCATCGAGTCGCAGGCGACTCATAGCGACCCTATGAAGGAGAGTCCTCAACGCTTGGGTGTCTCTCATCCTCTCTCTAGGTTCATAGGGTTTCTGGAGGCAAGCTATTATGGAAGTTGATGCCACTCCTTCCAAGCTTGTTTTAATTGGGGAGCTCCACCCACTCTCTATCCGCATTGGGTAACCAGCCATTAACGCATTTGACACACATCAGTTTTACAGTGTTCGGCCTCACAGCAACCACAAGTTACTGCTCTACGGCAACTTGTATACCAAGGCTATACGACCTAAAGGAATGTCTGAACAAAAACCATGAGACAGGCCCGAGGGCTGCAGATTAAAAGTCACCCACCTTTGGCTTGGTAGCATCGCCTTCTGTCCAATAGTATTCTATAATTTCCATTCTCTATTGTGCCATCTTTTTTGTGAATGACAGCAATTAAAAAAAATCCAGTTGCACCAAAGTCATTAGCAAAAAATAAGGCCCAAGGAACTGATGAAATACCAATTGAGGTTTTTCAGAAAACTGATGCAGACCGAGAAATTTAGAAGACAATTTACCTGACCAAATAATTGGAAGAGATCCCTATTTGTTCCCATTGAAAGATAAAAGGTGAGTGACAACTCATACTTGCCCTTTGTTGTAGTTGTTATATGCTGTCATTTCACCTGTGGCTGATAGCAGCCCTATGTACAATAGCTCTGAAGCCTGCCCAGTCCTAAGCCAAGTCTCACTGACTCTGACACATCCACCCCCCATTGCCTCAGTTACTGAGTCAATCCATCTCAGCTTGGGTCTTCCTCTCCTGTGCTGTCCCTCCAACCTTCTGAGCATGATGTCCTTCTCCAAGAATCAGTGTCTCCTGGTCATGGGCCCAAAGTGAGATGGAGCTTCAAAATCTTAGCCACCCAGGAGAAACTTGGTTTCACCCTCTCTAAAACAGACCTATTTATTTTCTTGCAGTCTGTGGTATGTTCAAGATTCTTCTCTAGCACTACAACTCAAAGGCATCTACTGTCATCCTTAGTCATTGTCCAGTACTCTAATGCACATCAAGTAACTGCAAAGACCATGGCCTGGATTAGGTGCAGCTTAGTCTCCAGACCAACATTGTTGCTTCTCCGTACTCTGAGGAGTTCTTGACAGCAATGCAATTCATCTTTTGATTTCCTGACTGCTGGTGTTAAGAGTGTTGATTGTGGAGCTGAACAAGCGGAAATTGTTAACAACCTCGATCTCTTCTCCATCTATCATGCCTTTTAATGATCAGTTAATTCATTCTCACCTTAGACGCTCTAGTAACCTAGCAGTATGGAGTTGTGCTGCCAACCCAAGTTACTCTATAGGAGAAAGATGGACAATCTTCTCCCCTTGTGATTTATTTCTAAAACCTCACTGGAGGGTCAACTATGAGTTGGTTCTGACTCGATTACAATGAGTTTTTTGAGTTTTGAAGTAATGGAACCAATAAATTATTCTGTTTTACTTTAATAATAGTTTCTCCACTATAACTTTAGAATTTCACTGATTCTATAGACCAAACATTGACAACCATAATATAGACATATTTCCTATATACAAAGTGAGATCAGGAGCACATATTTTTCAGTAAGTATTGTTAAGTGCCATCAAGTTGTAGATGACTCATAGCAACCCTATGAATGAAAGACCTGAACATTTGTACAACTTTAATCATTTCTCCAAGTTCATAGAGTTTACAGAGGCAAGTTATTTCAGAAGTGGATGCAACTCCTGCTTCCAAGCTTGTTTTAATTGGGAAGCTCCAGCAAACACTGTCTACCATGGGTAACCATTATCACATTTGACACATCAGTGTCATAGTGTTTAGCCTCACAGCAATCACGAGTTACCTCTGTACAACAAATGGACAGACCAGTGCTATACCACTTAGAAGAATGCTTGACCAAAACCAATTAAAACCAGGCCTGAGGGCTGCAGATTAAAATCACTCACCTTTGGCTTGGTAGTATAACAATAAATATAGTTTCTTGGAAATTGTGTCATATCATTCAGTTTACAATCAAGATATTGATAATATAAGATTAGCTAATTTATCATATAGAAAAGTAATTATTTGAGTTACATAATAACAAGGCTTTGATGGTTTTTAGGAGTTTTTTCTTAGTATTCTATAAATACATATTTTCAATACTGTTCATGGAGTTATAAAATTAGTAGAAATGACAATTCAAGCATAGCTTATTCATTTTAAATATTCTCTGATCTTACACCACACAACTTTCATACAAAAATCTGGAAGGTGTAGAAAATCTTTTATTCTGTGTGAAATCATGAAGAAACTGAGAAATTGCATTCACACAAATAAACATCTTGTATTTGACACTAAAATGACATATCATCAGGCTTTTAAAATGGAGTCTTCTGGGTGGTTGTGGCACTCATGCAGATCTGTGGTCTCGTGCTGTTGCAAAAGAAGTGGTCCTGAGTCCAGGGACAGGATGAGAGGCTCATACCTGCCTAATGGTACATAGAGGTTGAAGGAGGGCATGCTGTTGGTGTACAGAAGCTCCTTAAATGTGCAGGTCAACTTGGTCCCAGGTTACTGCTCTTCTTTCCTGGTCCTGCAGGCCCCAACTATCCTTATCTAAGTCCACTGGTGCAGCCAAGATGCACCTCATGCTGGAGCCTTACGTGGATCTGTACATTTCCAGCTCGCCTGGGCTTGTTATGTGTGAGGAGTCACCATAACTAATGCCTAGCTTGTCCAGATGTACCAGTAGCCCTTCCAGGCCCCTGCTCGGCACGATCACACTCGGCCTTGCAGAGGGCAGCAGACAGACGGTATAACCACTCTGCATGGCACAGTTCCAGCATGTTGCTGCAGGGCGCCCTCTAGACCCACTTCGTCCCACTTAAGGCAGCACCTGCAGGCTTAATCTTCATCACCACTGCTGACGATGCACCCAGAGGCCCTCAATGTGTGTGACTGCCTTCCATGGCCACTGCACTTAATGCTTCTCAGGCTGTGTGTCTGAGGGCTACCCTCAAAACAAATTTTTTCAAAACACTTCTCCAAAAGAGTAAAAAGAGAGTTAAAAAAATTCACTTTGCAATTACATAACTGAATTACAAAACCTCAACCAGAAAAAGACACCCCAATTACAAAATGGGCAGAAGAAATTAAGACATTTCACCAGAAAAGACATTTGGAGGGCCAACAAACACATGAAGAGTTGCAAATAAACACAACAAGGTATCATCTCACTCCAGCAACAATAATAGCAAAGTAAATAACAAAAACAATAACAAATGCTATGAGAGTGTGAAGAGATTGGAACTCTCAGCACTGCTGGTAGAAATGTAAAATGATGCAACCTCTATGGAAAGCAGTTTTGCATTTCCTTAAAAAGTTGAAAAGAGAAATACCATTTGATCCAGCAATCCCACTGTTAGGTGATGACTGTTGTGTTTACTATCCAGATGGAACCTCGGTTGTGAGGTGGAGCAGCTGATTGATTTGAACCTCACACCTTTGAGTTTACAGTGTAACTCCTTATCACTAAGTCACCAGAGTTCCCTTATATAGCACACATACATGTACAGATTTGTTTTTATTTATCCTGCTTGGAATTCACCTTGCTTCCTGAATCTGAGGAATTTTTTTTTCTTTTACTTTAATGAATTCTGGAAAACACTTTGCTATTATCTCATGAAATACTGCTGCTTCTGTATTACTCTGTGTGGTAGATCTGCACTGTTATTCTTGCAATGTCTCTTATTTTTCCTTTCTTTTGGGGTCTGGATTGTGCTCAACAATTTAAAACAACATGACAAATGGAGAAAAGACTGAAGTTGTCAAGAATTTCCCCTTTTACTTTAATCTGAAGTTGTCAAGAATTTCCCCTTTTACTTTAATCTATAATTAACATTTCTGAATGCAGCATACAGAAATCAAATGATTTTTTAAAATCTACTGTTAAAGACTTCTTAAAAGTGTTAAAGAGCAAAGTTGTCACTCTAAGGACTAAGGTGTGTCTGTTATTTTCAAGTGCTTTATATAAGTGTTTTAAGGAGCTCTGGTGGTCTAGCCCATAGGGATTTATGCTGCCAACTTAAAAATAGCCAATTCTGATCCACCAGCAGCTCTGTGGGAGAAAGATGTGCAGTCTTTTCTGATGTGATTTATAGCTTTGGGAAACCCATTGGAGGGGCAGCTATAAGTCAACTCCAACTCCATGGCAATGAGTTTATATGCATGTAAAAGTGGAACAGAATAAAGAAGAATGAAGATTAATTGATACCTTTGAATTGAGGTGTTGGCAAAGAATGTTAACTATACGGTGGGCAATTTCCTCCTGTGCTATTTACTGCCTCTGTAATTCCACTGGAGCGTCAGCTATAGGTTGGTCCTGACATGATGGTACACAAAAGCAACAACATGTGTACTCAGAAGAACAAAGAAATTTGTGTTAGAAGATTTGTGTTATGTACTCCTAGGAAGTAAAAATGATGAGAATTAGTCTCACATATTTTGGATATGTCATCAGGAGGAAACAATATTTGGAGAGGGCATCATGCTTGGAAGAGCAGAAGATCAGTAAAGTAGAAGACCCTAAACAAGATGGGTTGACACAGTGATTTCAACAATGGGTTCAATCACAATGAAGATTACGAGGCTGGTACTGAAATGGTCAGGGTTTCGTTGTGTTGTTCGTAGGGTCACCATGAGTTGGAATGGCCTCAATGATAACCTAACAACAATATCTTACAATTATTAATTCTTTTTTCATCTCTGTTTAGTCTGCTGTTTAATCCCCCTATTGATTTTGGCTTCAATGTTTTTATTCTTCATTTCCCAAACTTCTATGTGTTAACTTTGTCCAATGCTAGCTGATAATATTTAAGAAAAATCTTCTCCATGTTTTCTTTCTCCTGTGTTATTTTCTCTAATCATTTAAGAAAACTTCTTTTATATTGTATAACCAATAATCCTTGAAGCCTAGTGGTGCAGTAGATCAAGAACTGGTCAGCTCACCAGCAGGTTGGCAGTTGGGATCCAGCAGTCATGCTGTGGGAGAGAGATGAGACCACCTGCTTCTGTAAAGATTTCCAGCCTTGGAAATGCCTAAAATGCAATTCTAATCTGTTTTATAGGATTGCTGTGAGTTGGAATTGACTCAGTGGTAGTGTGTTTGGGTTTTTGCTTGTTTGAACAAATTAATATCTAAAGTGCTTATTTTAAGAAAGGTTTGCATCACCATGCTACTTACTTAGTTTATATGCTGATAAAATAATCCAAGAAGTTGGACTATATAAAGAATATGATATCGAGATTGGAAGAAGACTCATCAATAACCAACATTATGAGGGAGCTCTGGTGGCCCAGTGGCAAGAAGCTGCACTACAATCACAGAAGTACACAGTTCAAATCCACCAGATGCTCTGCTGGAGAAGGAGAGGCAATATCCTCCCGTACCAGCCTGATCTGATTTGAGGACACACATACACAAAATACTAAAATAAAATAAAAATTAACCAACATTATGGAGATAATACAAGCTTTCTTGCAGACAGTGTAAATGAAGCATTTCCTGAAGAAGATTAAAGACTACAGCCCTCAGTATGGATTATCCTTAACATCGGGGGGGGGGGGGCTGTGAAATCCTTACAACTGGACCAACATTATGATAAATGGAGAAAAGACTGCAGTTGTCAAGGATTTAATTTTACTTAGATCCACAAGCAACAGTCATTGATAATTCAGTCAAGAATTTTTAAAGTGGCTTTCTATGGAGAGAAGGAAGCCCTTGTCCTTCCCAAAACTGAAGCCAAAGCAAAGCATTAAAGGGCAAGAAGGCAGCCCTGAAGGGCATCCATGATGCTGTTAAGTGCTGTCAAGTCATAGAGGACTCATAGTGACCCTATGATCAAGAGACCTGAACACTTGTAAAGCTTTCCTCCAGAAGCAAGCTATTTCAGAAGTGGATGCTACTCCTGCTTCCAAGCCTGTTTAATTGCAGAGCTCTACCAAACACTATCCACCATAGGTAAGCATTATCACATTTGAGACATCAGTGTCATAGTGTTTAGCCTCACAGCAACCATGAGTTACCTCTGTACAGCAAATGGACAGACCAGCACTATATCACTTAGAAGAATGTTTGACCAAAAACAATTAAAACCAGGCCTGAGTGCAGCAAATTAAAATCACCCACTTTTGGCTTGGTAGCCAAATTTCTATCCACTAGGCCAACAGCACTTCTATGAACAACAAAACTCACTCACCCTTGCCCTACACCATCCCTACAATCCGAGACACTCACCAGCTCATTGCTACAGTCACCATATCAAGCCATCTTGTTGACAATCTTCTTTTCTTCTCTGACCTTCCACTTCTCTCAGCCTGAAGGGCTTCCATAACCACACACACACAAAAAAAAAGAGGGGGAAAAAACCCACACTTCACCCAACTTCCAGGGAACTAAGACGCTGAGACTCTGAAGGCAGCCCAAATACCCCTGAAAGAGCAACCCCAGGAGAAACAGGCTTGATCACTATGCCATCATCAAGTTTCCCCTGACCACTGAGTTAGCCATGAAGAAGACAGAAGATAACAACACACTAGTGTGTTCATTGTGGATGTCAAGGCCAACAAGCACCAAATTAAACAAGCTGTAAAGAAGCTCTATGACGTTGATGTGGCCAAAGTCAACAACTTGATTAGGCCTGATGGAGAGAAGAAAGCATGTGTTCGACTTGCTCCTCACTATGATGATTTGGATGTTGCCAATAAAATTTGGATCATTTAAACAGTCGAGCTGGCTAATTCTAAATGCAAATTTTTCTCACCATAAAAAAAAACCAAAACTTTAAAGTACTGAATAGCAGAAGTATCAGTTTTAAAGACTAAGAAGTGCCTGGTCCAAGACATAGTATTTTTAGTTACCTTATGTTGTTGTTGTTATGTGCTATCAAGTAGCCTGCAACTCATAGCAACTCTATGTACAACAGCCCTAAACCCTGCTCTATCCTTTTCCCACTGTCTCTGACACACCTACCCCGATTACCCCAGTCAGTGAATCAGTCCACCTCATAGAGGGTCTTCCTCTCTTGCACTGTCCCTCCACCCTCCCAAGCATGACGTTTCTCTCCAAGGACCAGTTCTTCCTTGCAATATGTCCAAAGTATGTCAGATGAAGCTTCAGAATCTTTCCCTCCAAGGATCAGCCTGGTTTAACCCTCTCCAGGATGAATCTGTTTGTTTTCTTGGAAGTCCATGGTACATTCAATACTCTTCTCCAGCACCACAGCTCAAAGGCATCAATTCTCCTTCTATCATCCCTAGTCATTGTCCAACTCTCTGATGCACAACAAGTGATTGCAAAGACCATGGCCTGTATCAGATGCACCTTAGTCTCCAGAGTGACATCAACTCAAAGGGGCTTGAAAGGATGATGAACGAGGTGTTACTCAGATGCTGCTTTCCACACTCTGTTTATGGAAACTACAGCAGAGGCTGTCTAACGGTAACCTTCAGAGGTCCGAGAGTGTCTGTCAATAAACAGAGTATGGTTGGATTAGGCATGGGTTGGTCAGATAGGGAAAGAAGTAACGAGATGGGTCTATTTCAACTGGATGGTCCATAACATATGCAATTAAAGTTAGAGGATAAATAAAGAAAATGGGAGAATAATTGATACCTTTGAATTGTGGTTTTGCCAGGAATATGAAATATACCATAAACTGCCAAAAGAATAAACAAATCTACTTTGGAAGAAGTATGGCCACAAGGCTTCATAGAAACAGAAATCGTTAGACATACTGTCACTCAAGCTCATTGCTGAAGTCATGGTGTCACTCCATCTCATCGGAGGTTCTTGCTGCCCCCCCATCTTTCCCAACATCATGTCCCTCTCCAGTGAATAGTCTTGCGTAGCTACATGTCCAAAGTTTTAATGACAAAGCTTTGCCATCTTTGCCTCCAAAGAGCACTCCAGCTGCACCCCAAGACATACCTGTTTGTTCTCTTGGCAGTCCATGGAATATTCAGTACTCTTTCCCAGCACCACAACTCAAAGGCATCAATTCTTCTTCTGACATCCTTATTCATTGTTCAGCTCTCCAAAGATTGAGAAGACCATGGCCTGAATTAGGTTCACTTTAGTCTTAGCAACATCATTGCTCTTCAGTACTCTGGAGAGATCCCTGACAGCGGACTTGCCTAAGATGTTGGTTGTTGATACAAGGAAGATGAAATAGTTGGCAACTTCAATTCTTTCTCCATCTCTTATAATGTTGACTATTCAGTGTTTTCTTGATGTTGAGATGCAATCCATACCGAGGCCTGTCTAAAGACTGAATGAAGCCAGACAGAAAGTCCTTCTGGATAAGAAGTGAAAAAAAAAAACAAGCAAAAACCCTAAACCAACCAAACTAAAGGGTTGCGGTTTTTTTTTTTGGGGGGGGGGGAGTGGCCAACGAGTTGGAAATGAGGTGTTTTAGAGGCTTTAAAACGCATAGGAGATGCGCTTCTCTTTTTTGTGAAGCAAGCAGTGGATTCAAACTCCCAAAAACTCCACCTTTAGGTTAGCAGTGCAGCTTTCCCCAAGGGCTAGACCACTAGAACTCCCTTGCAGCTTGCTGTTCCTTTGTAGTCAGTCCCATTCGTGAACTACAATTCCCAGCAGCCCTGGTGCCTGCCCGCCCATTAGGCAGCGGCACTCTTCCCCGCCCACTGGAGAGCGACGCATCAGGGCGGGGTAGGGGGCGAATGGGGCGGTGCTCGGCCCCGCCTCTCCCCGCTCCCCGCCGTCGCCCTCCCCCAGGGTTGTGGCCACGCGCAGCGGCGGCGGTTGTTCCGCTTCCCCTCCGGCTTCGGCCGTCGCCATTGCCGAAGGCTGCCTGCCCTCCCCTCCCGGGCGCCCGCAGGGTTTGGGCTGCCGCCGGGCCTAGCCGCAAGAGCGGCCGCACTCCTGCGTGTCTTTTTCCCGCCCCGTTCCCGCTTCCTGTCCCTCCCCGCGCCGCGCGCTTTCCCGGGGCGGCTCGGGAGCCCGCTCGGAACTCGGACTGAGGCGCCTCGTTGGGGCGGGGACCTTTCCTCGCCGGGTAAGTGCGGAGTCGGGCGGCCGCGCCCGCCGAGGGAACGGGCGAGCGCTCTCCTTCCTCCTTCCTCCTCCGCGGCCTAGCTGACGGGAGCGGCCCCGGGACAGCCGCCCTGCCCCGCGCCACCTGCGTGCCCGGAACCGCGGTCCCGGGGCGGTGGCTCATTGTCTGCTCCCTGGGGCTGTTTTCTTCTGCTTTGCGCGAAATGGGAAGCTTGCAGGGCTGGTGAGATCCGACTCTTCCTGCCCTGAACGGTGTCGCGCCGCAGCTTCTGCCCTTTCTCGCCCTAACCTTCCCTCGCGTTTCACCTTCTTCCTTTTCTCCATTTACTTGAAATCTGGACCAAACTAATCGGTTTTTATCCCTCGGTTTACTCTCGCAGCCCCTCCTTGCTTTTTCTCTGTCCACCCAGTTTCAGTTCTCAAGAATTATTATCGCGAAACCCTTCTTTTTCTCTCGACTCCAATCTGTAATCTCTCTTCCATATTCCCCACGAGGAGAAGCGGAGAGTTTTCTGGGAGTTTGAGGGTTTCTACCTAAGAACAGGTCTGGAGTCTTTTCATGATTTCTTCTTTGATCGTCAGCCAGGAGGTGAATATTTACCTCTTTAGGTAACTTAAGTTGGGTTACGGTAGCTTGACTTTTCACCATTTTTGGCTTTCTTTTAACACTCACACACAACGCCCTCACACCACAAATTCCTGTGGACCTAACCTTCCTTTAGTAACTGAAGTGTGAAAAGTAATTACCATTGTCCACGTGAAGTTGTCCCCATTTGTATACTTAAAGGGAATTCTCGCGTGGGCTGTGTGAGCGTGATTTGTTTTCTCCTTGATAGACATCGATAGCATTTTATCAAGTCCGCTTTCCAAGTAACCTCCGTTTGCATTTTTGTTTTTGTTTCCCTTCAGCGTCTGTAAAAGGACAATTAAAAATGGTTAGGCCTAAAATTAGAACTACAAACGGGTTGTGTTTTGGATCAAGGTTGTGCACGTCACTTTCCCCCCCCCCCTTGCAGTGTTTGACTCTTCCGTTCTTGTAAGTCGGCAGGATATTGAAACATGCAAGAATTTGCTTTGGGTGTTTAATTTTGAAAGGTTGTCTAAAAGAAGAACACAATGCATAGTAATTTTTAAAGCAGGTTAAAACTTGTCCGTTTTGCCAGCAGCACAGTGGCATTTGTGAACACACACATTCTCATTCAGATCTCATTATGGGGTCCCAGTGGAATGACTGAAGACTCGGGGGTGTGTGTGCATATATGTGTGTGTAAAATTTAATGAAAAGCCTTATTCCTCTCTTCTGTATGAGTTTTGATTTACAGCAATCCTTTCATTCTCGGCCTTAAAACCTTTTTATCTGTTTATTAGCTAAAAGTACTGATTTATGTTATGAAAACTGAACTTAATGTTTTTGCAACCTATAATAATTGTAAAGTCTTGAATTCACTTCAGATTTTGGCCAAAGAGGTTGACCTAAATTCAGTGTGTGTGTGTTTCTCCCAAAGAGCCAGTTGCTATCTTTCCCTCCAGCAAAATCTGAAACAAAAAGACTTAGTATGGAATTTCCACACTGGCATCATTTGGTAATATTAACTTGATGGATGTCTGCTTGGCTATGTTATGAAAATGTTGGGGTGTGAAATGTATGATCTTTTGATATTTTCTCTACTAGTTTTTTCCCCTGCATAAAGTGTATGTATCTTAATAAGGTGTTCTGCTTCTGTTGAGACCTTAAACATTACTGAGAGAGAAAGTTGTTCTTCAGGACTTTGTGATATCTAATACTGACCTTGCAACCCCAAATTCATAAGGTAAATGAATGAATAGGGTGGTTCCTGTGGTTTTTTGATCTTTGTTAGGTGTATTTCCAAGTAGCTGTAGTTAACATGCTTTATATTTTTTTACAATCAACACTTTTTTTTTAAATTATTATTTTCTTATTTTGTGTGTGTGCACCGTCAAATCAGATCTGACTGGTACAGGGGGAGATTGTTCTCTTTCTCTAGTAGAGCATCTGGTGGATTTGAACCATTTATTTACCTGTGCAGAGCTTGCCACGATCACACTTTTTTAAAAAGAGGGAACTTGTAGCTAAACACGTTTTTAATAAGAGAACTTGTTTAAGAAATTCTTCCTACCTCTGTATAGGAATCTCTGCATGGTGCAGACTAGTTTATGTGCTTAGTTGTTAACCAAAAGATTGGAGGCTCAGGTCTTCCAGAAAACTCTATAGCACAACTCTGTTACCAAGAGTGGATGTTCCTCCACAATAATAGTTTATCTTTATCGTAGTTGATTATTCTGAGCTCTGGTGACCCAGTGGGTAAGAAGTTGCACTGTCAGTTTAAAGGTAGATGGTTTGAATGCACCAGCTGCTCCAGAGGAGAAGAATGTGCAGTATCTGCTAGAGGGTCAGCTGTGAGTAGGTTCTGACTTAACAGCACATGACAGAAATAATAATATTCTCATGTTAAAGGATATTTCTTTCTGTATTCTCCATTTTTAATTTTAAATTAACAATTGAAATTTGAATTCTGTTTTTAGGTTTTTAGTCTTCAGATCATTTGGTTCCTACAAGCCCTTAATTCCAAAGTAATCAGAGGGAAAGTGTTAATGAAAAATAGTATTTCTGAGTCCTTTCTTTTGTCCTTGTATCCTGACAGAAACAGAAAGAGAAGGGAGGGAAGACTTCTCAGGAAGTAACTGGTTGTTTTTTTCCCCCTGTGGTTAGAATTGACTCTCCTTCCTTCCTTCACACCTTTAGCAAGACTAACCTGGTTAAGAGGAGTCAGCCTTAACATTTTGTCAGGATTCACTTTACATTAGTACTTGTCCTGTATTCCAAGTAGAGCGTAGTGGTTAGAAGCTGGAGACCTGGGCTTTTGGCTCTTCTGCTTGATGTTAGGCAAGATACACATTCTTTTTAAGAATTGACTTTCTGATTTGTAAATAGGGTTCTTTCATGGTCTAGTGATAAGCTGTCCTGCAGTTTCAGATTCACATGGTTCAAATCCACCAGCTATTCTGTGACAGAAGTATGGGCAGTCTCCTCTGGTCCAATTTACTGCCTTTGAAAACCTACTGGAAGGTCATCTAGGAGCCAGTTCCAAAGTGACAGCAAACAACAATAATTTGTAAAAACTCAGCTCATTGCCGTTGAGTCTACATTTCTGAGTCAATAAATTGCAGTTTAGACCCATTTTTCTTTAGCTTGTCCATCTTCCGTGGAGCTGTGATTACAGTCCTACCTCATAGCCCACCAGAGCTCCCACTGCTGTCACAGTCTCCAGAATGAGCCCAATAAATGGATTTCTCTCCATCTGAGAACCTTATTCCAGTTAGATCTTTTACTAAGCCTGTAAAGTGAACATGCAAACTAACATTAATTTAGATGGGAAAATTCTTTTCAGCATTCCCAGGTTTAAAATATGACTTATCTAAGAAAATCTAAAATAACACTAACTCTAGTGTTCAACAGAAAGGTCTGGTGGCCTCTTGGTAAGAAGTTGTGCTGTAATCCCAAAGGCAAGTGGTTGGAATCCTTCAGCTGCTTCATGGAAGAAGGCTGGGCCATAGACACAATTCAAATCTGTGATACCTTGAGGTTTAAGAAGATGCGTGGTTGGAGTGGCAGGAGCTTGGAGATGTTATTCAGGGGACTTGCTGCCTTCTAATTGGGTTAGTGACTATGGTTATTACTGTAGGTCTTTCATAGAAATAAAGTGCTAGAAAGATGAGGAGAATGGGATAGCTATGATAATAATTTAACAGTAATTTCATAGTATTTTCTAGATCAATGAGATCATGGAGGGAAATAACTTAGCAAGTGCAGTGCTTAATAAATGTTAGTTAACACTCCTTTTTAAAATAGCCTGTGCTGCAGCAACCAGAGTTTGATTTTAAACTGATTTCTGAAGGAGGTTTGAATTGTGTAACTGAGTTTTTTTAGTTCATAGCTGTTAATTTTTTTTTCTCTCCAAGAATAACAGAAGGACCTTAGATTTTAAATGTTATGTGTATTACTCATAGAAAACTTGAAAAGTAAGGAAAGTATTAAAGAACAGGACAAAAACCACCCCATTCTCAGCCCTAAGACGTGTCAATCAAAAATCCAAACCCCATAGCCATGAGGTCAGTTCTGACTCAGGCAGCCCTCTAGGACAGAGAAGAGCCCCAGAGAGTTTCTAAGGGTGTAATCTTTTTGGAAGCCAACTGTCACATCTTTCTCCAATGGATCCACGATGTGTTTCACACAGCCAGCCTTTTGTTTGGCCACTGGGTGCTACCAGACCTCCTTAGAAATGTGATAGCAGATTGTGTATTATATTGTTATGTGCCGTTGACCAGGACTCAAATATCTACCCTATGAACAATAGCTCTGAACCCCGCCCTGTCCTGAGCCGTTCTAAGTCTCTGACTCTCTTGTGCAACCTCCACCCTTGCAAGCATGATGTTCTTCCTCAAGGACAGGTTTCTCCTGGCAGCATGCTCAATTTCAGGGTTTTAAAATTCTTGCCTCTAAGGAACAATTTGCTTACACCCTCTCCAGGGCAGACCTGTTTGTTCTCTTGGCAGTTTATGGTATGTTCGATACTCTACTCCAGCATCACAGTTCACAAATCAGGCATTTTTTTTTATTTTGCATTTCAGATGCACTACCTGCTTTTTTATGAAAAGTTCAAATAAGTCAGTTAAAGCAAAAAATTCCAAGGATTCTTCCCTTACTTTGTAGTCCCACTTCTTAGAGGTGTATCTAAATCATGAGATTGTAGGTAAAGTCTGTGATTGTACATCATTTAACTATTCATGTTCATTATTTTTAATTTTGAAAAATTAAAATCAGAGCCTAGTTAACTTCCTTATAAATGTTTATCTTTGTTCACATGCTTATATGTTCTGTATTTCAAGCGATTCCTCAGAGTGTATTTTGGATTTTGTTGGCAAATTGCCTTCCTTTAAGGCTAGACAGTCTGTATGGCCCTTGTAATGAGAGGATCAGTTTCTACTCTGCTTCAACATTAGTGAGGTATATTCTTTTTTTTTTTTTAAATTTTTTTTTATATTCTTAATTATAGATGTTCTTTACACTAATTGTTAATCTTTTGCCTTCTGTTTAAGATCTTCCCCTTCCCTCTTTTTTAAAAAATTCCTCCTATCATGACAATAATACCTAATCACATATCCTCTTTAAACAGTTTTCTCCCTCATCTGTTTCAGTGCGTATACATAATTTATCCAGTCTTTCTCAGTCTCACCCCAACCCTGGTATCAGTCCCATTCTACAACAGTGACACTATGCAGTATTTGTCCCCTTGTGACTGAGATATATCACTCAGTATAATATTCTCCAGGGTCAACCATTTTGAACAATATTGCATGAGTTCCTTGTTTTTCAATGCAGCGTAGTCTTCCATTGTGTGAATACACCGCAGCTTCTCTATCCATTCATTTGTTGATGGGCACTTAGGTTGTTTCCATCTCCTTGCTGTCTTGAACAAAGCCATGATAAACATGGGTGTGCATATATCTGCTTGGGTGGCAGTTGGGGTATATTCCCAGTCATGGAATTGCTGGTTCAAACGGCATTTCTATTTGCAACTTTTTGAGAAAGTGCCACACCGCCTTGCACAGTGGTTGCACCATTTTCCACTTCCACCAACAATGAATAAAGGTTCCAGTTTCTCCACAACCTCTCCAGCATTTGTTGCTTGCTGTTCTGTTAAATTTTGCTATTCTTACTGGGTGAGATGATACCTCATATTTGTTTTGATTTGCATCTCTCTTAGAGCTAGGGATTTTGAACATTTCTTCATGTGCTTGTTGACCATCTGAATGTCTTCTATGGTGAAGTGTCTGTCATATCCAGAACCAAGGCTGCATAGTAGAGTGGACCTGGGGGGAGAGATTGTAAAACAATGGGGGAATTTTTCTTTTACTTTTCAAAGAGAAGAGCGTACTGGGTGGGGGGAAGGGAAAAAAAGTGCAACAATGAATAAATGGAAATCCAAAGTCTCTGTAAATTTGCATTAAAATTAACAAATAAAAAAAATTCCTGACATAGTAACTTAATGTCTTAATCTTAATTCTTTCAAAGGTTTTTGTATTTGGAAAAAATAAAAGATTTTAAAAAATACAAATTGGCTTTGCTAGTGAAATAAAATACTGATTTAAAAGTATTTCAGATGTTGAAGGTGTTGTGAAAAATTGGCTTTACAGGAATTAGGAGAAGAAATAATGATTTTATTGTAAACATCCATATCTGAATTATTCACAACCTTCAAAGCTCAGCTTTTAAATACATTTTTTTGGCTTTCCTAGTATCTGCTGCGATTTAGATGTTGTTCTGTATTCTCTCTCAATTTTTTTGTTGTGTCTTAGATAATCTGTAGTGCACATTAGTTTCCCATTTGATAATTTATCCATAAACTGCAACATAACACCTGTTGCCTTCCTTAAAACTTCAACACTCTTCTCTTCTGTGGATTCTCTGTCTACTTTTGTCTGAATTTTCTGTACTTCTTGCTGTATTACCTTTGATTTGGGGCAGATGTACTTTTGATCTCAGATTGATCTAAGGAACACTTTTTTAAATAAGATTTTTATTCTAATTGTGATTTTAATGAAAGTTTACAGAACTTAGGTTTTCATTCATTCATTGTTGCACACTTTATTCCCTTCTCCTTTCCCTCCCTCTTCCCCTCCCCCAGTCCTCTTTGCAGTGAATCTCTTATTCTGGGCTGTTATCATATATGTAATACCTAATCATAATCCTTTTAAGTAGTTCTTTCATATGTTACAGTGCAGTATTCATTATTTATCCCCTCTTTTCTTAGTTTCCCCCCAACTCCCTTGTCGGCCGTGTTTTGTGACAGTGTGTTAATGCAGTATTTGCCCTTTAGTGACTGAGATATTTCACTCAGCATAATGTCCTCCATGTCACTCATGTTGTATAATATTTTATATGAGTTCCTTGTTTTTCAGTGCCAACTAGTACACCTTGGTGTCTAGGACTCGTTGAGATCTGAGTGGAAATTCATGTGATCCATTAGCCTTTTGGACTATTGCTCACTTGAGTCTTTGATTTCTTTAGTCTTTGTCTATGAAAAGAAACTGGTAGTCATATCTTCGATTGCTGCTTGCAAGTTTTCAAGCACCCAGACATGACTCACCAACTCAACTAACTTCACTGTTCATGGATCAGCAGGGCATTGCACTGTTAATGCAAGCCTCTCTATTGGTTCATATCCACCAGCAGCTCTGTGAGAGATAGTGTGCTGACTTCGTTCTTAATATATATTGTTTTTCTCCTTACCTAAGCACATGCCTTCTACTAGCTACTACTTTTCTCTATCTCCTTCTTGCATTCCAGTAGCATCACATAATTTTTTACATGTATATAAACTTTTATTTTTTTAAAGAAATGATAGTCTTGGCAATATTTGTCCTTTTATAATCAATTTGTTTTACCAAGTTACTATCTCTAGAATTAATTCATGTAATGTATTTAGTGGATTCATTGTTATTTATAGTTGCATAGTATTACTCTATTACTTGCAGGTTTCTCAGTTTAATTAACTTTGTTAATCCATTGATGGGCACTTAAATTGTTTCCATCTTTTTACTGTATGAATAATGCTAGGATGGACATGGTTGTGCATATGGTATTTGTGGCACAGCATTTATTTCTTTAGAGTACATATAGAGAATTAAGGTAGGTTATTTTTGTTTCTGACTTTTTAGTTCTGTGCTTTATCAGTTTCATTAGTGATTGTACCATTTTAAAGTCCTGGCAGAGTTACCTTACACTATCACTATCTCTTCTTATTTTATGGGTGGTTGTTATTTTTTTTTTTTTAAATAGTACCTTTTTCTTCCTAACTTTGTTGTGGGGATGTGCCATCAAGTGGCTTGTGACTCATAGCAACCCTGTGTGTAACAACTCTGAACCTGCTCTTTCTTGAGCCAGCCTTATTGTCTGACACACCTGTCTCCATGAAGCAGTCTTATTTCTTGACTTTGCCCTGACTTCCTCCTCATATTAAAGTACTATTACATCACTTACGCCTCTTTTTGTTTGATGAAACCATTTACAAATTGACACCTCTGGGTCCCTGTGTTCAATCCTTTTTGTTAAGTGCCTTCAAATTGACTACAACTCTTAACAACCCTATGAGCAGTGGATCTGAACCTTGCCTTATCCTGTGCCATCTTGACCATATCTGACATATTCAAGCCCACTGTTTAGCTTAGTTTTATTTTTAAGATTTTTTTAAAAAATCTGGTTTGATATCTGGCTGTGATACTATATTATTTGTCCTGATCTCTGATTGTTACATGATGATGGTGGTGGTGGGTCTGAAAGATTCCTTTTTTTTCTTCCTTGTAAGATTGGTCTAGTTTTTGTGTGTTTTTTTTCTTAATTAGCCATGTTTATTGGTTCAGATTTTTTTAAAAATGTTTTATTTCTTTTGAGTTAAAATCATACTGTATCTTATGACCTTTGAGCTCCATAAATAGTTATTTCAAGTCTTCTCAGTTTTCTGTTAACACATTCATGTCATCTGCATATGGGAAGTTATTGATGAGTTATCATTCAATCCTAGTGTTATATTTTTCTACATATACTCCAGCTTCTTGGATTACTTTCTCAGTATACACATTGAGTAATATGGTGAAAGGCTAGAACCCTTAAGTGCATCTTTTTATTTTATTTTATATTGGTTTGCTTACAAAGTTCATATACAATGTGTTTCACACTAGTCTTCATTTACATTGTGTTTTATGCAATCATTCCCTTGCATTATATTTTATAAAATTAATCACCATTGGATCATGTCCATCATTACTCTTTCTTTCTAGCTTACTGGTCTATTCTCATTTCTTTCATCCCCTTCCTCTACCCACCAAAGATTGGTCTAGTTTTTACAAATTCCTTTAAATTCTATTTGTCTGGAAATACCCTACCTTCATTGTAATTAGAACATTTTGCTGAATCTGTAAATTCTTGACATTTCTTTTTCTTTTTTATATATGGTGTCTGCTAAGTATTATAGAGTATATTGGGACTTTTTTTTGAGGTCTATCCTGGTGAGCTGTTGAGCTTCTTGGGTGGATGTTTTTTATGGTATTCAGGATGTTTTCTGCTAGCAAAGTTTTGACAATTCTTTCTGATAGTTTTTCACCTCCTCGTCTGGAATTCTGATTATGTGTACATTTTTCTTCCTGATAATGTCCCACATGATTTTCTATTATTTTTTTCTGATTTTTCCTCAAATTGGTGTCAAGATATTTGTCCTCTATTTTACTGATGTTGATCTAATAATTAGTTATGTTTCAGTGCCCTTCTACTCAGTTGTCTGAAATTATTTTCTTAATCTTTTTCGATTTCTGGTTACTGTTTTCATGTGGTTTCTAATTGTTTTGTCCTTTTATTCCTCTGTTTTCTTGAGTTAGTTTATTGCATTTTGTGTTATCTTTGATCACTTGGAAGAACCTTTTTTAAAAATTTCTTACCTGATTGTCATATTACCTTTTCTTCTTCAGAAAGGTTTTCTGGCTCTTTATTTACTACATGTATCGGAGCCATCTTCATTATGTGGTATGTTATTTTTGATTGTCTCTTAGGAATTAGGAGCTCTGGTGGCCTGGTGGCAAGAAGCTGCTCTGCAATCCGGAAGGCATACAGTTTGAGGCCACCAGCTGCTCTGTGGGAGAAGGATGGGCAGTCTCCTCCTGTGTGATTAACTGCCTCTGAAAACCCACTGGAGGGTCGTATGGGTCGGTTCCGACTCTACGGTACATAACAACTTAGGAATTAAGAGGTTTTTTGTGTTATGTATGTTTGCTGCATCCTGATTTTTTATTTTAAAGTAGACAGCATGCTATTTGAGATGGCACAGACTGCAAAGAATGAGGTAAGAGGAGTGCTCTTAGTCTGTGGGAGCCCACTGAGAGGGCATATCCCTGCCTACTAGAGTGTAAAGCTGGGGACAGCATGTTGCCAGTCCTCAGGCCCTATGTGGAGGAAGAAGGAGGAACCAATGGTCTGCAGACAACTGCATGGACAGCTGAGGAGCAAGTGCCTCCAGTTTGTGGGCTCCTGTGCCAGTAAATAGGCAGATCAGTGGGTCCCTGGCACCAGTACCTGGGAGAATAAGTCAGCACAAACAACTAGCTAAAAGGGTGCTGCTAGTCTGTGGGTCCCCAGTTCAGAGAATATTGGTGTGTTGGGTGTTACCAGGCCAGGGAGTAGTGGGGAAATGGACAAGAGAGGCTGGGGGAAGCACTCTTGGGCCATGGGCCTCTAGCATGGGAATGAGGAGGTGATGTTGGGGGATGAGTGCCCTCCTTAACTTTCACAGGAGAGGGAACACTCCTGCCTAGCTCTAGATGTGGGTGCAGAGTTGTGCCTTCTTTGCACCACCAGATGACATGGGCTTTGTGAACTCTGCTTTGTCTTCTTTTTGCTTCACTGTAAATTTAATAGGCAGTGCACTGGCAACCTATAATTCTCCTTGCCTTTGTACATTTTCTCAGCCTTGCCTTTGATGCTTAGGGTCCTAACTTGTCATTTGTGTCCAGTTCACTTGTTTTCTTTCAAATCTTTGGTGTAGAAGGGCATGAGAGGCAGATTTCTGATTATACCGCCACTTCGAACAGCCTCTCTCTTCTATATTCTATTAGCATATTAAAAGGTAATTTTTGTTGCAGTATGTTGAAAATGTCAGCTACTTATCTAGAAATAAGAGTTAAATCTCAATTTTTATTAGTTGAAACTAATGAGAAGAAGCTGTAAAGAGCGAGCCCTGTAGTGTTGGTTAAAGGTAGTGGTGGTTAAAGGTGACAGCAAACACTGGCACTTTTAACACAGTCCTGACTCTTTCGTTACATCTTTCTAATAACACTATTAGATTAATATTTAGGTATTTTTCCCCCATGTAAATTTTTAATAGATCCTCAAAAAACAGTGTATTTTTTAAAAAATTGATTTCAAATTCATTTTTAATTGAGTGAAGGTTTACAAATCAAACTTTTTTATGCATATGCATTTTGTTTTCTAATGTCAGTTGCCATTGATTAATGTAATTAATTATGCCTAATCTGCTTTTGTGTATTTCCTTTTCCTTCCTTTTGTGTATTTCCTTTTCCTTCATCCATTAATTATTTTTTTAAAAAAAACTTATTTTGGTTGGTTTGCATACAGTCATTCATATACAGATTTCATTCATATATGCTGTTTTTAGTATAATCATTCATATATATTGAATCTTATGTAATTGATTACTGTTGATTTATACTCATTATCATTGCTTCTTTTCAAATCCCCATTGTTTCTTTCCTATTCCATCCCTCTCTTTTACTCCTAATTGCTTCTATCCGAGTGATTCCCCTTACCCTTTTTTTTCTCTCCACCCTTCCCCTTTTGAACATTGGTACATCTCTTTATCAGCTACAAAGTGCATTTGAAAGTATAATCTATGAATTTTTATTTTCATTTTGAGATTGCTTAATATTTTATAGATTTAGAGGTGACAAAGAATTATAACACATTAAACTCATAGCACCAAAACATATAGATAAAATTCAGGTGCTTAGTAGTAAGGAGTTGTACTGCCAACCTAAAGGTACGTGGTTCAGATCCACCAGCAGGACATTCTCCTCTCATTGGAGGGTCAGCTAGGAGTTGGTTTGACTCAGTGGTACATAACAACTGAAGAGTGAATTATTTTAAAATAAGATGTTTTGTTGTCAACTACAATGTTACTTCAAATATAATAAGCATACTTGTTAGGTGATTGATGAGTTATCTCCATCAGAAGTTCTTCCCAAACTTTCCCAATCTCTCATTTAGGGATTTGGGGGGAAAAGGGCGGAGGAAGTTGTGGGTTTGTTTTTTTTGTTTTTTTGGGGTTTTTTTTTCCTAATTAACAAAGTTTATTTCAGGTTCGAACCCAGGCTCCCGAGTGCTGACACAGCAGCATCCAGCCGACAGCCGGGTTTTTTGTTTTTGTTTTTGTGTTTTTAGAAATACCTCTTACACCTTTAACCTTTGATAACTGCTATTTGTTTTGGTATGCTTGCTGCAAATGTTTTTTCTTCTTTATGTTTATATTTATGTACATAGTTTCTCTTATAAAATTAGAATCAGTAGGATAAAAGGATTAATAGAAATCAGAATTATATGATGGAAGTTGGAAAAGTATAGTAATAGTGTAGTCTGGGTGTTGTAGAACAAAATGAGTACGAAGAGTTGAATAACAATTCATTATACTTTGTAAATTTGCATTGAGATAAAAATGAAATTAGTAAAGAGAGCTCTGGTGGCCTAGTGGCAAGAAACTGCACTGCAATCCCAGAGATAAGCGGTTCGAATCCACCAGATG
>NW_006399782.1:1605358-1606025 GCF_000299155.1 Elephantulus edwardii | reverse complement strand
AAAATAAAAATTTTTAAAAAATGAAATTAGTAAATTTTTATTTTGCTTTTTCACTTAAAATTAAATCTTGACAGTTTTCTTGTCTTCTTAAATTCTTTTTCAGAATTACCACACATTCTGTTATACAATTGTACCTATTGTCCTACTGCTGGATATGTAACTTATTTCCAGGTTTTTTTAATTAAAAAAAAAGTAATAGGAAATATTTTTCTGCATAAGTCATTCTGTTTGTTATCCCTGATTATATTATCTAAGGGTAGCTTCCCCAAAGTAAAATTATCAAACCAAAAGCTAGTAGAATTAAAACCCTTAAATTGCTTTTCATAAAAGTTTAATGTTTGAACCTCATGCTTATCATCAAAACACTCTGATTCTTCATTAAATAGTAAAGTTTGTTCATTTGCTCCACAAATGAAAATTGTAATAGTTCTCAGCAATGGGAAAGAATAGTGAAAGGAATAAAAATTAATAAAGTTGGATGAAGAGAAAGGCAGTGTAAAGTAAGAGGCTGATTATAATGAATTAATCAGTTATGATTAGTGTTTGAATGATTGAATGTAAAAATATGATTTGTAAGCTTTCACTCAAAAACAGACTTATGTTTAATTGCATTTTAAAGAAGTACCTTGATTTCTGTATTTGCTTTTGTTTATATTTTCTTATTTTA
>NW_006399782.1:1599309-1605144 GCF_000299155.1 Elephantulus edwardii | reverse complement strand
CTCCTTCCCTGGTACACAATCCCCCCGCACCCCTCCCACCACCCCAAGTACATTCCACTATGCAACCTTAATTGTGGACTCTTGTGATAACCATAATATCCTATCATACATCGCTTTTAAATTATTCACTCCCTCATGTTTCAGTGCAGTATACACAATTTATCCATTTTTTCTTAGTCTTACCCCAACCCTGATATCAGTCCCATTTTACAGCAGTGGCACCATGCAATATCTGTCCTTTGCGACTGAGATATTTCACTCAGCATAATGTCCTCCCAGCTTACCCATTTTTGAATAATATTGCATGAGTTCCTTGTTTTTCAATGCAGCGTAGTATTCCATTGTGTGAATATACCACAGTTTCTCTATCCATTCGTTTGTTGATGGGCTTACTTTTTTATAGATTCATTGTCCTATTTAAAAAGAAAAGTTATTTTTGCCTCCTTTCCAATAGCTACAATCCCTTTTTCTATTTTAGGTCTTCATTATAGTGATTAGAAACCTTCAAGACATGGTTAAATAAGAGAGATGATAATTGTCTTAGAATGGCCTCTGGTATTATCATAATTAGGAAGGATGGCAATGTTTTTGTTTTAGAGATCCTTAATTATTTTAATTAGATAACTTTTTTGCTGTATAGACATGAAGAATGACTTTCAGAATGACACTAGATGCTATGTTTGCTTTGATGGTAGAATGGTTTTTCTTCTTTAAACTACTGATATGTCAGGTGCCATCAAGTAGACCACAACTCATAGTCACTCTCCAAACAGCAGATTGGAACCTTGCCCTATCCTACACTTTCCAGTCATTGGATAATGCCAGTCATTTGAGAAGCTGCATTTTAGGAAGAAGAATGTGGCATCAGGATCAAAGGAAGACTCCTCAAGAACTTATGTTATGCAGACTGAGTTCTGCTTGAACTCTGATTTTAGGTATTCTTGAAGTCCCAAGACTGATTTCCAGTGATTAGTATACATTCATCTAGCCTGTACTTCTTGATTGAAAAAGATAGGATCTTATTCTACCCTGTGACATTGCAAGTGAATATTTCTGTTTTCTTAACCTGTGTTACTACTAAGATTTTTTTAAGACTCTGCTAACAGACATATACCTTCAACACTAGTGTAACTACATCTTCCAGGGAGTTGTGGGCCAGTACAGGTTGATTTTTCTGCCTTTATACAACTCCACTTGAAACTTGCACAGAGGCACCAAGTCGCTTCTTGCATGTTTTATGGAAACTTGCATGGTAGGCTCCCAGCACTTAGAGAAAGATAAGTAGTTGTTATGCACCATTGAGTAGGAATCAACTCATAGCTGACCCTTCAGTTGTTTTTCAGAAGCATTAAATTACGTGGGAGGAGATTGCCAATCTTTCTACCATGGGGCAGCTGGTGGAAATGTGTTTAAGTTGGGAGTGCAGCCAACAGAGCTCCCTGAATGATCAGAGGAAGAGATAAACTGGTTGCCATAAAAACCACCTTTGTGTACCAAGGGATTACTGACTAGTTTGTGTGATAAAGCTAAGGATACGGGAGTGGACAAAGCTATCCTCATATTGTTAGTCAGGTAATTGAACTTTGTTTTAGGAAGTAAAGCACAACTGTGTCATGAATCTTTTCTCAGTTAAGATCATTTGATCTTTTAGCTAGTGACAACGTGACAACCTTCAGAGATCTGATAGAAATTGTTGTTGATATAAATTATCTTTTTTTTTTTTTTTTTAAAGAAATGGTGAGCAAGTTCATCATCCCTTTTGGTTTTCTGACTCCAGCTCTTTGCACATTTCTTTTCTTTTCTTTTTTCCTTGTTGTGTACTGTCAAATCAGATCCGACTGGCACAGGAGGAGATTGCCTGTTTTTCTCCAGCAGAGCATCTGGTGGATTTGAACCTCGTGCCTTCAGGATGTAGCGCAGCTTCTTGCCACTAGGCCACCAGAGCTCCCCTGATATAAATTATCTTGAGACAGACTAAATGGGTGACCACTGATTTGATAGCATTTTTTTATTAAACTAGGCCCAACTAGTACCAATTTTTTTGTGTGTGTGTGGTTGTTGTTAAACTTAGGTAAGTAACCAAATCTTAAGGATAGCACTCAGTAGATCAGTGTTCTGATTTGTTATTCATAAGGTCCTATGAGTCATACTCAACAGGTCTGTTATTAAATTTCATTATTGTAAAAGGTCATCCTACTGTTTTACTCCTTGCCTATTCTCTTCCTTACCTCATCCATTAAGGGAACCCAATGCCGTTGAACTGGTTCCAGAGAGTTCCTGAAACTGTAAGTCTTAACAGGAGGTAACTGCTCTTTTTTCTCCCGTGGAGCAGCTGGTGACCTTTGGTTAGCAGTGCAACATGCTACACCACTGGAATGCTTTCTCTGTCTTACAGTTGGTTTTAAAGCCTCTTCTTAGTTTAAACTCTTTATTTCATTTATAGTTGATTGGGTAAGGAGAGGACCTAAGAAGATCATTTTGGGTTACAAAGTAAATAGTTTGTTTACACACCCTCTTTCCTTCTGTATAGAGAGAGTTTGGTCTCTTCCTTGCAAGTTCTCCTCATGTTCTAAAAGCCAGTTCTGGTTTCTTTGCTGAATTGCTCTCTTATTTAATAGGCACTCTGGGCCCTCATTTTCTGCATTATTCCATTCGGTTTTGTCAGTTCTTAAGTCATTGCAGAGGAGTCATTGTCTACTATATTGTCCATTAACTGAGCTCAAAACAGTCCTCAGTCTTTGATCCCTACTGTCTGACACATTTTAGATGGTAAATAAATACTTAAATGAGTGAATTAGGGAAGACGTTTCCTAAAGAATTTTTTTCTCCTTTTGAACAACCAAGTTATTTCCCTGTTTAGTAACTTTCTTTATGAAACTATAAAAATAGTTCTTTCCGAGAGATGGTGGTTGTTATTGTTGTTAGATGCTGCGGAGTCAAGTACAACTCATAGTAACTCTGAGCAAAAGATCTGAACCCTGTTCTGTCCTTTGTCATCCTCACAGTTTCTGACACAAGAGCCTATTGCTTCACAAGAGCCTGTGCATCACTGTGTCAGTCTACCTGGTTGAGGATCTTCCTCTCCTTTGCTGACCCTCCACCATTCCCAGCATCATGTCCTTCTCAAAGGACTAGCCCCTCCTAGCAACGTGCCCAAAGTATGTGAGGTGAAGCCTCATCATTCTTGCCTCCAGAGAGCACTCCAGCTGCACTCTCTCCTGCACTCTCTCCAAGACATATCTATTCATTCTCTTGGCATTCCATGGGGTGTTCAGTGCTCATCTTTAGTACCACAGCTCGAAAGTGACAGTTCTTTTTCTGTCATCCTTATTCATTGTCCAGCTCTCAGATGAATAGCATGTAATCTGAAACACTATGGCCTGAATCAGACACACCATAGTCCTCAAACTGACATCATTTCTCCTCAGTAATGTGGAGAGGTCCCTAACTGCAGAGTTGCCCAGTGCATCTCCTTATTTCCTGACTGCTGGTACCAGGGGTGTTAATTGTGGATCCGAGCAAGATGAGGCTGTTGACAGCTCTCCTCTTGGTCCATCATGACACTATCTATTGATACAGGGGTCCGAATCTTTGTTTTCTTGATATTGAGATGCAAACCATACTGAAGGCTGCGTTCCTTAATCTTCTGCAATAAGTGCTTCAAATCCTCCTCACAAGGTTTGTGTCATTTGCGTAACGCAGGTTATTGATGAGTCTCCTTTCATTTCTGATCCCATGCTCCTCTTCACAGAGCCCTGTTTCTTGCATAATCTGCTCAACATGCAGACTGAATAGGTATGGAGAGAGAACACAACCTTGATGCACCCCCTTCTCCATTTTAAACCATGCTTTGTTTCCCTTCTCTGTTTGCACAGCAGCCTCCTGAAATAATCAATATTCTTTACTTTTTTCCCCCCTTTAGACCTTATTCTAGTATGATTTTTTTTTTAACAATCATATGTTTTAAATAACAATACTAGGGGAGCTCTGGTGGCCTAGTGGCAAGGACCTGCAACTACAATCTCAGAGGCGCACGGTTCGAATCCACCAGATGCTCTGCCGGGGAAGGAGGGACAATTTCCTCCTGTACCAGTCAGATCTGATTTGACGGTACACTCACTCACACACACACACACACACACACACACACACACACAAATACTAAATAATAAAAAATTAAAGCCAAACTCCTTAAATTTCAGGTTATCCCTGTTGCCCTCTTGATCCCTATCTGCAACTTTCTGGCCCTATTTCACTTAATCTTTCATACTTCCCAGGACAGGTAATTGTCAGTTTGCAACATGTTTGACTTATGATAGATGACACTTATACCCATTTGTTTTGTTTTTTTCTTGAAACATCTTACATTAATGGTATATACTGTATCCCATGTCAGCACAAGCCATCAACAGAACTACCAGAAACACAGCTGAGTTTAGAAGAGGCCGTGTTACTAGGAACATCATTTGCCTGTGTCAAATGGATCTTGGCTGAAAGGAGAAAGTACCACAGGAATATCTGTGTTTCATTGATTATACAAAGGCATTTGGCTGCGTGGATCACAACAAATTGTGGCTAACCTTGAGAAGAAAGGGAGTCACAGAAAACATGATAGTGTTCATGCAAAACTTACACTTGGTCCAGGAGGCAGTTGTCAGAAGAGAGCAAGGAAACACTATGTTCAAAATCAGAAAAGGAGTGTGTCAGGGATGTGTCCCGTCTCCATACCTTTTCAGTTATATACAAAACAGATCATACAAGAGGCTGGACTTTATGAGGAGGAATGTGACATCAGGATTGGAGGAAGACTCATCAACAACCTGCATTATGCAGATGACACAACCTCTTCATAATGCTGAAGAGCAAAGATGTCAGTCTAGAAACTAAGGTACACCTGATCCAGGCTATAGTCTTTTCAGTTACTTGGTATGTATCAGAGATCTTAACAATAATTAAGGCTGACAGAAGAATTGATGCCTTTGAGTTTTGGTACTGGAAGAGAATTTTGAGCATATCATGGACTGCCAAGAGAACTAAAAGGTTTGTTCTGGAGAGGGTGAAACCAAGTTACTACTTGGAAGCAAGGATTCTGAAACTTCATCTCACATACTTTGGGTATGTAGCAAGGAGAGACCAGTCTTTGGAGAAGGATATCATACTTGGAAGGGTCAAGTGACAGCGCAGGAGAGGAAGACCCTGAATGAGATGGATTGACACAATAACTGAGGTAATGATGGTTAGATGTATTGGAGATGGTGAGATTGAGTTAGGATTGAGCAAGGTTCAGAGCTCTTGTGCATAGGGTCATTATGAGTCATAATCTACTCGATAGCACATAACAACAGGATGTTCAGAGATCACATTTGTGAAGATAGTAATTCTAGACTGAGAACTGACTCAGAATGGAGTCTTTGGAATATAAGCCCATCGTAAATGTGGGACTACCTGTATGTCTTAACCACATGCCTGCTATTCTCCACACTTTCTCGTAAGATATAGGAATGTGATCTCTTGTAGATTGAGGACTGCTTGTATTAGGGATTGAGTTGCGAAAATTTAGGTTACTTAATGTCCTGGCCTTATAATGAATTTAAGATGGTTTAAAAATTACCTTCCTGGGCCAGTTTTTTCCAGTTGTAAGACTCATGATAAATGGAGCATTTAATTTTCTTCTAGAATAATTACCTTAAAAAAAATAGACCAGGAATGAACTTTCCTGAGCCTCCCTTGGCCTAGAGAAGGAAAAAAGAAAGCAAAAACTGTTGTTTTAGATGCTGTCGTGGATAAACTGCTACTTTAATTTGAATTGTTGTTGTTGTTATATGTCATCGAGTC
>NW_006399782.1:1580882-1582117 GCF_000299155.1 Elephantulus edwardii | reverse complement strand
AAGCACAAAAATAAAACACGAACAAATTATAAGGCACTGGTTCCCACAGTCACTCAGTTCTCATTACAATATACAAGTTGACGGAGGCAGCCACATTTCATATCATTGAGGTTTATTCATGTGAGCTGAAGCCTCCTTGCCATTTGTAATGTATAGTTAGAATATCGTTTATCAAATTACAGTCATATTTTGTTATAAAGCCTTTTTTGCACATCTGTAATTATTTCTCTTGTTCTCAGGCATTTTTTTCAACAGCTGTGATATTTATTGATTGCCTACCATGTGCTCATGCCTATAGATAAGGAAGGTATATTAGGCATATAATTTTTTTTTGGGGGGGGTGCTGGAGAATTAGGCATATAATTTGAAGACTGGGACAATTAAGAGTCCACAGGTTTCTTCAGTCCTGTTTTGGTGGTAATCTCTTAAAATGTGGAGCAGTTGTAGACCCTGAAACACCTAAAGGAAAGAACTAACTTCTCACATTGAGTGCCCACTGGAAATAAGACTCTTCTTTTAAGATTTTCATCTTTGTTTATTATGAATAAATAGCTTTCCAATCTTAATACAGTATTGTTTTCATTCTTTTGATATTATCACAGTTTTGTGAATTAATCCAATACACTAGCACATATGCAAGAGTTTCTTTGGTGGTGGTTGTGTGCCACTGAGTTGACTATTACCCTATGAACAGTAGCTCTGAACCTTGTCCTATCCTGAGCTAGCCTCACCATCTCTGGCACACCTGACCCCATTGCCACAGTGACTATGTCAGTCCATCTCATCTACAGTCTTCCTCACATGCATTGACCCTCTACCTTTCCAAGTATAATGTGCTTCTCTAAGAACTGGTCTGTCCCGACAACATACCCAGAGTGTGTTGAGATGGAGCTTCAAAATCTTTGCTTCCAAGGAGTAACCTGGTTTCAGGCTCTCCAGGATGGACCCTTTGTTCTCTTGGCAGTCCACAGCATGTTCAGTACTTTTCCCCAGCACCACAACTCAAAGACCTTAATTCTTCTATCATTCTTATGGAGACAGGACACATCCTTTTTCCAGTTTTGAACCATGCAGTGTTTCCTTGCTCTGTTCCGACGACTGCCTCTTGGCCCAAGTATAGGTTTCGCATTAGCACAATCAAGTGTTCTGGGATTCCCATTCTTCTCAGAGTCAACCAGTTTGTTAAGATCCATACAGTCAAGCACCTTTACATAATCAACGAAACACAGACATTC
>NW_006399782.1:1577496-1579110 GCF_000299155.1 Elephantulus edwardii | reverse complement strand
TGAGTCGCAAGCAACTCGACGGCCCCTAACAACAAACAACATCATTCTTATTCACTGTCCAGTTGCATAGCAATTAATTGAGAAGCTCATGACCAGAAACAGACACACTTCATGTTCAGGCTGACATTGTTGCTCTTTAACACTGGAGAAGTCATTGACAGCAGATTTTTCCAGTATTACTTGCCATTTGATTTCCTGGTATGAAGAATGTGATTGTGGATCTGACCTTGAAATCATTAACAACCTCACTGTTTTCTCCATTTATCATGATGCTGCTGCCTATTATCCCAGTGGTGAGGATCTTTGTTTTCTTGAAATGCAATCTATATTAAAGACTGCAGTCCTTGATCTAGTCCTCCTCAGTTTTCAGGAAGTGAGGGTGTTTCATCTTCCTAACACATGTTGTTGATTAATCTTCCTCCAATCCTGAAACCACATTCCTCTTCAAGTTCAGCCTCCTGAATGATCTGTTCAGCATATAGATGGGAGAAGTGTGGAGAAAAGATAACATCCTTGACATACGACTTTTTTGATTTTTGAACCATGCAGTGTTCTCATGTTCTGTTCATGTAACAGCTTTCTGTTCTTGGTATAGATTTTTACAGGAGCACAATCAAGTGTTCTGGGATTCCCATTTTGGGAGTCTGGCCAGGAGGCTTGTAAACTGAAGCACCAGCCTTGGATAGATATAGCCTATTTCTTTTGAGGCAGTAGTTGTATCCTGTAAAGTCACCATAAACACTGAGTGAATGAATGTTGTTGTTGATTGCCAGCAAGTTGAGCATGACTCAACAACCCTATGAACCAAAGGCCTGAATATTTTCTATAACTATTGTCATTTATCAAAGTTCATAGAGTTTCCAGAGTAATGTTGTTTAGGAAGTGGATGCCACTCCTGCTTCCAAACCTGGGAACTCCAGCAAACACTGTCCACCATGGGTAACTGTTATGGCATTTGACATCCCAATGGCACAAAGTTCAGCATCACAGCAGCCCCAGGTAACCTCAGTACAGCATAATGACAGAATAGTGTTCCTCCAAAATATAACAACCACCTAATACAAAGACTCTCCCTGAGGTCTTGTTGACTCTAAACATGAGGCTTAAATTGAAAAACAGCCAATATAGTATGTTTTTGAGCTAATTAATATTAAATCATTATTTTAGGGGAAGTTAATCTCCTCTGACCACAACCTTTTCTATATAGTACCCAAACTGAATCTACTCGAATTATAGTAATTCCAATTCCTAGTGATCCTATAGGATGGAGTGAAAGCACTTCATAAGATTGCTAGACTATAAACCTTTATAGTAGCAGATTGCCACATCTTTCTCCCAAAAAGCAACTGATGGGTTAAAACCACCAACCTTTTGGTTATTAGCTGCGTACTTTAATCATTGCTACACCAGTGTTCCTTTGTACAGTACAGGAATGTAAATAAAGTCCTGAGGTAAAGGAAGTGCTAACAGATTAAGCAATTAAAAGATGATGTTGTTGTTGTTGTTATGTGCCATCGTCGCTAGGGACCCTATGTACAAACAGCCCTAAACCCTGCTCTATCCTGGGCCAATCACATTGCCTCTGACACACCCATCCCAATTACCCCAGTCACT
>NW_006399782.1:1570204-1576494 GCF_000299155.1 Elephantulus edwardii | reverse complement strand
ACCCCTTCTAAACCCAGTCTGGAGTTTTGGCAGTTCTCTGCTGACGTGCTGTTCCAGTTGTTTTTGGATAATCTTCAGTAGAAGATAAAAACATTAAAATCTTCCCTTCAGAGGGATCCTTAGAATGTGTGATGAACTTGGTGAAATCACTCACCCATGAAGACAGGATTCATGAACCATTTGCTCTTTTTCATGATAAGTTACCCTTAGATGTCTTTTCCTGTATTAATACTTAATGTTAAATATTTTTTAATAGCCTCCTGGTCTGTAGAACTGGCTTGGCCTTCAGATTTAACAGCATAACCCAAAGAAGAGGTGGACATTTTCTTATGCTGGATAACATGACTATAAATTTCTTTGACTTACAGCTTCACAACAGTTCTATTTTCTTTCCTTTTTAAGAAATTATTTGCTACCTAATCTACAAATAAATAAAATACAAATCTTTTTACAAATAAAGGTGTCTTTCATAGCTTTATGGTGCACTGTAGATGTTGCCTTTGCACTCTAGAGCAGATCATTACTTTCCTTTTTCTGGAAGCACAGTACTATAGGGGTTTTGTTTTGTTTGTTGTGGGTTCCCCCCCAATACTGTTTTAAAGAAAACAAAAATCCTCACAGCTGTACCATGAAGCAGTGTTGTGATCAATGGAGAAAACATTGACTTCTTTAAAGAATTTTTTTTACTTAAATCCCCATTTAACATTCATGAAAGGAGCAGCTTAGAAATGAAAAGATGTATTATTACATTGGGCAGATTTGCTGCCACAGTTCTCTGTGTAATGCTGAAAAGCAAGGTCATTATAGCCTAAGGCTTGACTGACCCAAGGCATGATATTTTTCATTCACCTCATGTGCATGTGAAAGTTAGACAATGAATAAGGAAGATATAGGAAGAATCAGTGCCTTTGAATTGTGTTGATAGAGTACTAAATATCCTATAGACTGCCAAAAGAAGAAACAGATCTGTCTTAGAAGTGCGATGAAGATGTTCCTTAAAAGCAAGAATTATGAGATTTTTTCTCCCATACTTTGCACATGTTGTCAGGGAAAACTGTTACTTGGAAAAGGACAGGCTTGGAAAAATTAGAGGGGCAGTGAAGGATAAGAAGACCCACAGTGAGATGGATTGACACAGTAACTGCACACTGGACATAATGACTGGAGATTTTGAGAGTGATACAGGATCAGGCAAGGTTTTGAGCTGTTCTGCTAAAGATTGTTGTGAATTGGAGTCAGCTCCATGGCCTCTACCAACCATATTGTTGATCAGCTAGCATTGTATTCTTGGTTGAACAGGGTCGAATAACGTTTGCTGGAACAAAAACTAACATGATTAATAAGACAGATACATTACAACCTCTGGCACTTATAACACCAGACAGCCCTTCATCTTGGAGAACCATGGTGAAATCAGCAAAATGCACAAAGGTAGAAGACTTGGAGCTAAGACTGAGAAAAGGATACTTGTTAATAGTGCAAGAACTGGAAAAAAGACTGTTCCACCTCAGATAGGAACATGCATGTCAGGCAGCTAATTTTCTGCTGTTCTGCATGTGTCTGAGTTACTACAAAAGTGCAAGTAGGCAAATTCACAAATACAGAATCCACACATAATGAGGATTGACTGTACCTAGAATTGCTGAGTTGTTGAATATTCAGAGATTTTCAGCTTTACAGGACAGTAGTACTAGATTGTTTTCTGAAGTAGTTAATATCAGTTTATACTACTGCCAGCAGCATATGAGAATTGTTTTTGCTCCATTTCCCCTGTTGTTGGTTTTGTCAGCTTCCTTAATTTTTTCCAGTCTATCCAAACCACTGCCACGAGTCAATTCTGACTCACAGTGACACCTTTGGAGACTGTAGAACTGTCCGTAGGATCTCCAGGGCTATAACATATTACAGAAGCAAACTGTTTTATCTTTCTCCTGTTGAATGCTTGGTGAGTTTGAACCACTGACTTTGTTGTTAGCAGCCAAATTTTGAATCACTGTGTCACCAAGTGTGTTTCCCTCATTCCACAATCTTAATAGGTGTTCTGTAAGTCAGAGTGTCCCTAAACTTACCCTCTTTAAGATGTTGTTTAGGAGAGCCTTCATAACCACTGGGGCTCTGGTGACGTGATAGGCAAGAAGTTGCACTGGCAACCCAAAATATCCAGTTCATATTAACCAACTACTGCACAGGGAGGAATATGCAATTTACAACCTCCAAAAACTGCTGGAAGGTCAGATATGACTGAGTTGTGAGCTAATGAGTCTGAGTAGGTATAAAATGTTGCCTTTTCATGGCCTTGATTTACATTTCCATTATTACTAATGAAGGTGCCATCTAGTCAACTGTGACTCATAGCAATTCTTTGAACAAATCAGAACTTTCCCAGTCTTAATGCTATCCTCATGATCATGCATGGGCCCAGTGTTGGAGTCATTGTACCAGTCCATCTTGAGGATCTTCATTTCTTTCTCTGTATTTAATCACTGTTTTACATCTTTCATGACTTGGTGGTTGATGTCATGTTAGTTTCTTTTGAGTGTATTCTGACTCATGGGAGTTCCATGACAGTCCCATATACAACAAAGTGAAATGTTGCTTGGGTCTGGGATGACTCACAATCATTGGTACATTAGAATCCATTGAATCCGTTGTTGCAGCCATTGTGTATTTTTAATAGCTTTCAGTCTGTGGGCTCATCTTGTAGCACTAGATCAGACAATCTTCGGTTGCAACTCATAGCATTTTTCATTTTTTGGTTGCCAAGCTTTCCTTCCTAGTATTAGTCAGAAAATTCCATTGAAACCTGTCCATTGTGGGCGACCCTGCTGTTACTTAAAAGACAAGAGGTTTAATTATTAGTGTCCTAGCAACATGTAAGCCACATGGTAAACTAACAGCTGAGTAGTGGGCCTTTTTCTCAGTATTGATCAGATTATCTTTTGGAAGACAGTTATTTTTTAGGAATTCTTTTTCTCTTCTAGATAAAATTTATGTCAGTTACTTTTATTGTAACAGTCTCTTGGTTTGTGACTTGTCTCTTCATTCTGTGATATCACACATATTGATCTTTTAGGATATGTTCTCTGTTAGAATAATAGTTGTTATTCCTGTTGTGTACTGTAGAGTCAGAGTCAACCCATAGCAGGCCCGCCAATGGGATTTCAGAGGCAGTTAATTGCATGAGAGGACACTGCCCATCTATCTACCACAGAGCGACTGGTGGCCTCGAATCACGTGCCTTCAGGACTGCAGCACAGCTTATTTCCACTAGACCAGCTCCCTGTTAAAATATTAAGCCTTAAAAATATTCTCTTATGTACTGTATAAAATTGATGCCTTTGAGCTTTGGTGTTGGAGAAGAGTTTTGAGGGTACCATGGACTGCTAAGAAAACAAACAGATTCATCTTGGAGAGGATTAAACCGGGCTGATCCTTGGAGGCAAGGATTCTGAGGCTTTTGACATACTTTGGTCATGTTGTCAGGAGAGACCGGTCCTTGGAGAAGGATATCATGCTTGAGAGGGTGCAGGGCAGGCGCAGGAGGGGAAGGCCCTCTAGACGATGGATTGATTCAGTAACTGGGGTAATCGGGATGAGTGTGTTGGAGACAATGAGATTGGCACAGGACAGAACAGAGTTTAGGGCTGTTGTCCATAGTTTTGCTATGAGTCGCAAGCGACTTGACGGCACTGAACCACAACAACAACAACTGTATAAAAATTAAAATTTTGTATTTCACGTTAAATTAGAATTCCCTGGAATTAAAAAAAAATTGTTGTGATGTGAGGCAAGGACCTACTTTCACCTAGTTTCTGCACAGGCATAGCTTGATTTTCAGGTTGTGTAAATAGCATGGAAGGAGATAGCCCATCTTTCTCCCTCAAAACAACTGATGGATTTGAGCCACATGCCTTTAGGTGACTAATGCAGCTCCTTACCCACTAGACTACCAGGTCTCCTTGAGCCAAATATGAGAGGGCAGTTTAACACTCAATTCCATTGTATTGTACCCAGGAAGTTGCAGAGAAGAAATTACAAGACTGTTCTACACAAAGTGGGGAAGGGAGAGGGAAATCTATCCATCTGAATCACCATGGATCAGAGAATCACCCCTGAGTTAATTCCCCTAAATTATCAAATGGCACATGTGGATATCGTGACATTTAGGTAATGTGCCGAACGGGCATGAAGTGAAGTAATGTATTTATTTTGCCTGTATCAGACCATCAGTATAGCTAATATAGAGCTTGTTGCCTCTTGAGGGTGAGACAGATCAGTCCAGGAGAGCCTCCTGAATAGATTCATCAATGATATATGCCTGTATTGTTGTTGTGTACCATCAAGACAGAACCCACCCATTAGGTGACCCAGCAGCAGGTTTTCAGAGGCAGTTAGTCACGTGGGAGGAGATTGCCCATCCTTCTCCAGCAGAGCAGCTGGTGCATTTGTACCATGTGCCTTCCAGATTGCAGTGCAGCTTTTTGCCACTAGGCCGCCAAAGCTTATCAGGTCAAGTTGTTGCATATTATTAATCAAGAATGTCTTTGCTGTTCCTGGGCCTTTGCTCTTCCATTTTAGAGTTGACTATCAATTCTTCATAGATCTTTTAGGGAATTTGATTAGAATTCTGTTAAAGCTATAGAACAATTTGAGGATGTATACCATCTGTGTAATATTCAGTCTTCAAATTTATGAACATTAGTATCTCTGTATATGTCGTTAGTGTTATTTAATACATTTCACCCCTTATGTGAAGATTTTAGGTTCACTGTTCTCAGACTAGGAAGACACCTTTGGGTGCCCCAGTGAGTTTCAGAAGCCATGTGGTAGTATAAACTTTGAAGAAAACCATGACCAATATCTCAACATAGTTCATAATTTTAACACTGGCGATAAAATTTCACATTGCCTGTCTTTGTAAATCAGATGCCAAGGTTCAAAACACAGAAATGGGGAATAGAAAATGAGAGTGGGTAGTGTCCAAGAATTGAGAAATTAGGCATTTGTTGCCATTTGTATTTTTTAGAAAAGGTATTTACAGTGGATATACAAAATACGATGATTCTGCTTTTTTTGCTTCATTTCTGCCACGAAGTCCATACTTTCCATGATTTCTTCTTCATTGTTTCCTACTCTTGCATTCTTGTCATCAGTTATTATTAAGGCATTTTTATTGCATGTTTGGTCAATTTCAGACTGAAAGATTTGGTAAAAATTTTTAATTTTTGTGTTCTTAAGAAGTATGTTATATCTTATATAACTTTCCTTGGAAAGAAAATCATATTCTGTCCTGTCAGAATTTCAGGGAATGGGGGGATAAATATAATGTCCAACAAAAATAGAAAAAAGAATAAAACATGTATTTGTACATTTGTAAATATTTGCTCATACTTGCACTGAATTTCATTGTAGTGTTAACTTACATGTTGGCTTTTCTAGCCATTATGTTAGCCCCTGCTGGTCTCCACCTACCTTAACTGTGGAAATCTGGTCTTTCATATATCATCAACTGCTGTGGAACTAGGATAAGAGTGAGTGCTTCCCACACTGTAGAGTGAGAGCTACAGTGGTGGTGGAGAGATTGTGGGGAGACTATGGCAAGTTGTACCTTGAGGCTTGGCCACAATTAAAAGGTTTTATTTGCCAGATGCTTGAAGGAGAAGCTGACTTATAACTGCTCTGAGACAGACCTTGCTGAGTGATTGAGGAAACCAGACGCTTGAATCTGTGTTGCTGAACTGACACCAGGACTTTTATTAATTAAGGAATTGTGTATTTTGTTGTGAATCTGGCTTGCGACTGCTGCACTAAACCTTGACTTGCATAATAAGATATTCTTTGTCTCTCCCACTCCCCAACCTATTGCCCTAATAAACCCCGCTCTTGGTACTACAATTGTTAAATAGAGTCTGAGTCAGCAACAAATATTGAACCCATAATGTTTGGTAGAAATAGGTGTAGGAGCATGGGAAATGACATGTCTAATAGAGTTGTTACTTGTTGGTTACGGATATTATCCATGGAGACAATTTCCCTTTATGAAGTGGTTAGAAGTCAGACTTGACCATCACCACCCCTCACATTACGTCTGTTCCTCTTGCATTTAAAAGCATTTATAAACGGGCTCAACTACAAAACATTTTCTTCCAGGTAACTGCCATAGTGGAAAAAACCGCTGGAGAAGCTCAATATCAGCTGTGAAAACTAGGCCAGGAGCTGATTGTGGAACAGACCACCAGCTACTCATATGCAAGTTCAAGCTGAAGCTCAGGAAAATTAAACCGAATCCA
>NW_006399782.1:1564838-1568309 GCF_000299155.1 Elephantulus edwardii | reverse complement strand
CAGCGCAGGAGGGGAAGACTCTCTATGAGGTGGATTGATTCAGTGACTGGGGTAATCGGGATGGGTGTGTCAGAGGCAATGCGATTGGCACAGGATAGAACAGGGTTTAGGGCTGTTGTACATAGGGTCGCTATGAGTCGCAAACGACTCGACGACACATAACAACAACAACAACTGCCATAGAATACTGTGCCATGTCTTGTTTATTTATCAGGGAGTAAAAGTATATATAGCACAGTTGCTGCTTCTGGGAGATGGTAGATTTTTTTTCCCTTCTTTGAACAATTCTAGAAAATCTTTATCTGTGTTGTTCCAAATTTCACTGAGACATGGCCAGGTGTAGATTAGTTTTATCTTGTTTGAGATTCATTGGGTTTCATTTTATGGACTCTGGTATTCTTTAGTTCTTCAAAGTGAGTCAGACCCTCTTTTAGTCCTTTATCCCTATCTGGAACACTAACTAGTTGTATGTTATATACCATTTGTATTTAAACTAATTTATTTTTCTCTCTTTGTGCTCCATTCTAAGTACTTTGTGTGTTATATATACATACACACACACACACACACACACACACACAGTTCACTAAATATTTCATACACTGTTTTTACTGCTTTTCCCTTCAGATGCTGAATCTTAATCTTTAGATCTTTTTTTTGTATGGGGGTGTTCAATTTCTTTTTTGTGCTGGTATTTTCACCTTTCTGGACATCTTATGTCAGTTTCACTAGTCTCTTGTTTGAGCTATTACTCATGATACCTTGTTTTTCTTGTTTGTTCTACTTTCAACTATGAAGTACTTCTTTTCTTTAGAACCTTATCTTTGAATATTATTTCAAGCTAGTATTCAAGTTGATTTCTCCTAGGGAGACTTTATATTAGCTTCTGCTATTCAGTTGGGAGTATTAATAATTTGAGACCACAGTCAATTAAACCTGTTTGAATTTGTTTTTTGGCATTTTGTTTTATTTTTGACTCCTCAGGGAGAATTGCTTCAGACTATAAATCTGTATGGGAGCCATTCTGTTGTTAGGATCTTGCATAGTTGCAGTTTCTCCTCCCCCCCCTCCCGCCCCCTTCTTTTTACCTAGAGAGTTGATTTGTTGGTGTTTTTTTTGGTTGCTGTTATGTCATTCTCCACCCCTACACACTCAACACTTGCCCTTTTGTCTCTGCAGGTTATAGCCTTGTAGGATCTATCCTACATAGAGAGGCTTCTAGAATTTTCTCCTTAGGCAAATTCTGGGTTTTATCCTTTTCCTCTGCCATAGACATCAGTGTGGAAGCTTAGACTCTCCAGTATTTGGCTTAAAGTCTCCTAATAACAACACCAGGATTAGTAAATTAGTTACTCTCTTACATTCCTCACTTTGTGTTGAAACTTTTTGGAAATGTCCCCTTTAATTTACTAGCTTATCCATACATTTTTAAAGGGTTGCTAATGATGTCAGTATAAAATAAAAATAAACATGTAAAGCATAATTGCCCTTTTAAAATGATCATATTTCTTTTCAGTATACTGTTAATATTAGTCCTTGTAGACTAGAATAAAGGCAGTGGTTTCCACTGGTTGAACTCATTGGCTGTAGACATGACTACTTTCTTTTCCCCTTTTCATTTCTGTAGTACATTATTTAGCTAGCTATCCCTAGTCTCTTCCATGAGTCAGAATCAACTTCACGACAACTGGTTCTAGACAATAGAGGAATTGTTTATGTTGAGTCATGTCACCATTGAACAATGGGCCTGTTAGGAGAGTACAGTGTGTTTTGGGCACACTTTCTGTTTTGCCCACTTGTTTTTCACTGAAAAGTAGCAAAAAAGTGGTTGAATAGATTTGGTTAGCAGCACTAATCATTTACTCATTATTTAGAAAACATTTTAAAACAGTGGTAAAAGAAAATAGGATAAATCAGTATTTTATCATGACCTTTTTTTATTCATTGTTTATATTAAAAGTATAACATGAATGCAGAAAACTTTCTCACAACTTTGACACTTTTCATGCATTTTGACAACGTACGTAGAAACTGAGCACACAAAAACTGCTTCATGGAAAATACAAAATGAAGGCCACAGATCAGAAAATTAGAAATGTTTCCTAATTTTTATAGGGTAGTTTTAGTACAGAATATTTTTAGTGAGTTGTTTAATAAAAAGAATCAGTGAATGAATGTAGGAAGAATAATGCTTCATCTAGAGGACTGAATATGGTATTGTGAATCAGTATGCAACTGTGATATACATAGGAGATAGTAAAAGATAATTGTATAATTTCTGTGTTTGAGTTGCATAATTTCTTAAGTAAGAAAAAATTGTATCAAAATTTTGGGTATTATCATATAACTGATGGGACACAATTGTATTTCATAAGCAGTGTATTGGTAAGCTTTTAGTTATAATGAATAGATTTTTTGGCAGCAAATATAAGTACCTGCTTCATAATACAATAGAAATGTAAAACAATTTTTGTATAAGCAAAGAATTAGACTATAAAAGATGTCTTGTAATTACATTTAGAACTTTATGTTCATCTCATGTAAATGGTGGTTAGTCTCTCTTTTCCTAACCCAGTAAAAGTCACTGGTCTTCCTAAGTGTGTAACAAAACCAGTATGACATATATGGCTTTATAGGTAGTTTGTACATATAAGGGATTATTTGGGGTTTTGTCCTCTTGCTTGGAAATTTGGCCATTAATTATTTTCACTATATTAAAATGCATTCTTCAGAGAGTAGGCTAAAATAAGAAAGTTTTTGGACTTTCTACCTCTTTACTAAGAGCTCAGAACAAATTGGAGACATACAGGTGAAGTATGGAGGGACAATTTTCAAGAAGCAGTTATCAGTGGACTACAAAAGTTTCGGAATCCACGAGGTTAAATGGTTTATATTTTAAGACTTTTTCCCTGTGTTCACATAATTCATTGATGGTGTAGAAGAAGTGTAGGTAAAAATTCCCTACTTGAGGACAGTGCAAGGCACTGACAATGGCCAAGCACTTAACAGTTTTAAAAAATCCGGTATCACTTAAGAATGTACTTCACCAAAAAAAGTGCTTGATGAAATAGTTAAAATTACTAATCTAATTCAGTCTCTGCTATAGAGTTCATCTCTGTATGAGTTGGAGCTGATTTAATAGCTAACAAATACAGCATGCCTTTGTTGAGAAAAGATGTTGATGAAAGACTTGCCTGACCTTATTTAAACAAGTGTGTGGTGTTGGTTTTCCTCCCTAGCTTATGAACTCTTGGAAAGGAATTTAAGAAACAAATAGAAACCCAACTCAAGCCCATTGCCACAGAGTCAGAGCCTCCTCATAACTGACTCTTCCTGCTGGTTGTCAGTGTTTGTAAATCACATGTGAGGAGATTGCCAGATTTCTCCCAGAGTCGTTGGTCGATTCAGACTTGCTCCCTTTGAGTTATCGGCACAATTCTCTCCAGATTGTTTTTGTTGTTGTTATGTGCC
>NW_006399782.1:1556929-1564278 GCF_000299155.1 Elephantulus edwardii | reverse complement strand
TCACCACTGGACCAATTGGTAGCATCAGGATGGATGGTGAAGAGATTGAGATTGTTCACAGCTTCAGTTTGCTCGGCTCCACGGTCTCTACAGATTACGTCCTCTTATTTTTGCCATATCTACCATTGTTATTGTTATTGTTATTAAGTGCCAGCACGTAGAGTATGACTCATAGCAACACCTGTGAATAATAGATCTGAACTGTACCCTGTGCTGTGCCATCCTTATCCTGACACATTTAAGCCCATTGCTATAGACACACTATCATTCTATCTTATTGAAGGCCTTTCTTTCTTGCCAAAAGAACAAAGATGCTGAAGCTTCATCTCCCATGCTTTAGACATGTTGCTAGGAAAAGTTAGTCCTTTTTTTAAAATTTTATTATTTTTGTGTGAGTGTACCATCAAATCAGATCTGACTGGTACAGGAGGCGATTGTCCCTCCTTCACCCGGCAGAGCATCTGGTGGATTCGAACTGTGCGCCTCTGGGATTGTAGTTGCAGCTCCTTGCCACTAGGACACCAGAGCTCCCGAAAAGTTAGTCCTTGGAGAGGGATAACATGCTTGGAAAAAGTGGAGGGGCATTGAAAGAGGAATACCCTCAACTAGGTGGGCTGACATTCAAGCGTCAAAGATTATGAGGATGGCAAAGGACAGGACAGTATTCAAATCATTGTTCATAGGGTCGCTTTGAGTTGTACTCACCTTGACAGCACCTAGTAACATGTCCACAATTTGTGAGACAAAGCTTTACTGTCCTTGCCTCCAAGGAGCACTCTGGTTGTGCTTTCTACAAGACTTATCTGTTTGTTCTTTTGGTAGTCCATGAGATAGTCAGCACTCTTCACCAACATCACACAATTCAAAAGCATCACTTCTTCTGTCATCCTTCTTCGTTGTCCAGCTCTCACAGTTATAGCAGGTGATTGAAAAGACCATGACTTGAATTAGGTGCTCTTCAAGATGGTATTTTTTTTTGTTTTTTAATTTTTAATTATTTTGTGTGTATGTATCAGATCTGACAGATACAGGAGGAGATTGCCCATCCTTCTCCAGCAGAGCATCTGGTGGATTTGAACCACATACTTGTGGGATTGCAGTACTGCTTCTTGCCACTGGGGACCAGAGCTGCCTTGAATTAGGTGCTCTTTAGTCTTTTAAACTAATGATGTTCATTGCTCTTCGGTACTTTGGAAAGATTCCTGACAGACTTTTCCAATGCAAAATGTCTCCTGATCTGACTGCTAGTACCCAGGGTGTTTGTAGATCCAAGTAAGACAAAATTGTTGACATCTTAAATTTATTCTCCATCTGTCATGATGTTTGTTCCCTGTTGGCTCAGTGGTGGTGATTTTTTGTTATGTCCTTGCTTGATCCTCTGCAATAAATGCTTCAGGTCCTCTTCCCTTTTAACAAGCAAGAGTATGTCATCTGAATTACATAGGTTGTTGATAAGTCTTCCTCTAATCCTGATGCCACATTCTTCATAAAGTCCAGCTTCTCATATAATTTACTCAGCATCTAGCTTGACTAGGTATGGAGAAAGGATAGCCCTGACACATACCTTTACCGATTTTAAGTCCTTTGTTGTTTCCTTGCTTTGTTCAGACCACAGCTTCTTGATCTGGTTATAGATTTCATATAAGCATAAGTAAGTATTTGAGAATTCCCATTATTCCCATTGTTAGCTATAGCTTGCTATGATTCACACAGTCAAATGCTTTTGTACAGTCAGTAAAAGACAAATAACATTCTTCTGGTATTCTCTGCTTTCATCCAGGATCCATCTGGCATCAGCAGTGATCCTTGGTTGCACAGCCTCTTCTCAATCCAGCTTGAACTTCTGGCAGTTCTGTCAGTATACCATTCTAGCCATTTTTTAAATGATCTTCAGCAATATTTTGCTTGCATGTGGCATTAATGATATTATTTGATAATTTCCACATTCTCTTAGATTACCTTTCTTAGGAATGAGAATAAATATGAATCTCTTCCAGTCAGTTGGTCTTGTAGCTAGCTATCTTCCAGGATCCCTGACACAAACTGAGCATATTCAGCATTATATCTGTTATTTGGAACATGTCAGTATCCCATTGATTCCTGGAGCCTTACTTCTTGCCAATACCTTCAAAGCAGCTTGAACTTCTTTGGTCATCACCATTGGCTCTTTATCATATGCCATATCTGAAACATTTCAGTGTTGACCACTTCTTTTTATACAGTGACTGTGTTGCCTCCATCTTCTTTGGATGTTTCAAGGTTTTTCCCATAGTGTCTTTCAGTATTGCAACTTGAAGCTTGAATTGTTGTTTTTCATTTCTTTCAGTATGAGAAATGCTGAGTGAGAAATACTTTCTGGGATGTGATAGTATCTTTATAATTAAATCTGCCATAGTATCTTACATTAATGATGATGATAGTAGTAGTAGTAACAGTAAGAAAACACAGATATCTAGATATTAATTTCTTTTCTTTTGAGATACAATTTATATAGCCTAAAATCCACTGTTTTGCTCACACAGGAGGAGATTGCCATCCTTCTCCCACAGAGCCGCTGGTGGCCTTAAAATGTGCTTTTGGGATTACAGTGCACCTTCTTGCCACTAGGCCACCAGAGCTTCAATATTTTGTGTGTGTGTGTGTTTATTTATTTTTTATATTCTCATGTTTGTGTCTAATTGCAGAACATTTCATCACCCCAAAAGAAACCTTGTTGCTGTTAGCAGTCACTCTTCATTCCTTTTTCCATCAAGCCCCTCTGACCTTCAACCCCTGGCAGCTATTAAGCAACTTTATGCCACTGTGGATTCTTCTGTTCTGAACATTTTGTATGAATGAAATCATACAACATGTGGACTTCTTTGTTTACTTTCATTCACTTAATGTTTTTAAGCTTTTTCTGCATTATGGCATCTATTACTATGTCAGTCACTCCCTTTTTTGTTCTGTTTTTTGTTTTCATCCATTGTTGGACCTTGTAGTTGTATTCACTTTCTGTGTAATATGAGTTATGCTGTTAAGAGTATTTATGTACAAGTGTTTGTGTGTGTGTGAGAGAGAGAGAGAGAGATGGATGATCGATAGAGAGAGAGACATAGATATAAAGAATTGCTGGGCTCTTTGATGATTGTTTTGGAGTATGTTGTAAATTTCTTCTTTAATAGACTTTATTTTGGAATACTTTGAGATTTACCGAGAGCTTTGCAAAGATAGAGTTTCTATATACCTGACACACACATTCTCTTACTTTTAATATCATATATCTACCTATCTTGAGCCATATGCCTTTGGATTGGCCAGGCAACTCCTTTCCACTGAAGCACCAGAGTGAGAAAGAGGTTTTTGTTTTTTCTTTCTTTTTTTTTTGAGAGAATGTCAGTTTTTTCAGCATTTAAATATGATGCTAAGAACTCAGATATACAGTTGGTGGGAATGTTTTACTTTTTGTGCCATTGTAAAATCGTATAATCACTGTGGAAAACAGTTTGTCTTTTCTTAGAAATTGGGATGGAAATACCATTTCATTCTGCAGTCACACTACTAGATAAAAATTCTAAAAAGCAATCACATGAACAGATATGTACACACCTATTTTCATTTCAACATTATTTGCATTAGCAAAGAGATGGAAACAACCTAAATGTCCATCAGTGGATAAAGAAACTATGGTAGTTGTACAATGAAGTACTATGCAACACTAAAAAAAAATTAAGATAACTTACATTGTATAACGTGGTTGCATCTGGAGTACATTATGCTAAACAATGTAAATCAGCTATAAAAGCACTATAATGGTATAAGACCGTTATTATAAAAAGTAAGGAAATGGTTATGTAGGGATGAGAAGGAAGAGAGGTAAGTGAAAATAAGTTGAGTGAAGGGAAAGACAGTATACTATTAGGGGTTCATCAGACGTTACATTACACTAATTAGTATTTGTATTCTAAAACAATGTATGAACGTTCAAATTAACATTATAAGACAGATGCATGAATTATTGAATGAAACAGTATATAGAAACTTACACTAAAATTTTTTAAATAAATAGAGTGAGAGATGTAGTTTTAAAATATCAATAGAAAACAGAGCACAATAATTTAATATAAACTGATGGCAAATTCTATCACAAGCTTAAGACAGAGCAAATATGACTAAAAAGTGGATCTTATTTTTAAAAATCAGATGCATGCTGTCCAAAATTGTAGTTAATAAAATGAATTCTAGAATCAGGTTCTGTAGTCCTTTTGGTTTTGCCATTTGCTTAACTGTGGGGCTTTGAACAAATTATCTAATACAATTCTAAATGTGTTGGTGTACAGTTTTATTTTATACAGATTGATCAGAGTCTATGAGAGGTTATCTGCAAAACTCACAAGAGAATATAGACTATCTATGGATTATAAGAATTTCAGAGAAATTAAATTGCACATAAGTAATAATTTTATTTTTTTTAAGAAAGTATATCAAAGCTGCACTGTTACCAGAAGGCTGTCTGTTGAGCATGCATTTGGGGAAAAGGAAAGATTGGTTGATCTCTTCCGTGGTGAGCAACAATCTCCTTAAAAAAGGATCTCCTAGACATAGATCTTGCAGTTGACTGCTCAGGGCACATTTTTTCCTTTTTGAGCTTCTGTTTTTCAATCCATATTATTGGTCCTTGTGTTGGACCATTCTCTTAGGATCAGTTTAAGTGAGTAACGTTCACTATATTACTGAAATCTTTCCAGAATTTACGGCAGTCCTGTGAACTGGACTTCACTTATCAAATGATGCGCAGCTATCCATTTACTAATTTTCTTAAGGTGGCATTTCGGATGTTTTTAAATAAAACTTTCATCTATTAAAACCAAAACTCACTGCCATCAAGTAGGACAGAGTCAAGCTGTCCCACAGGATTTTCAAGGCTTTACATCTTTATGGAAACAGACTGTTTCATCTTTGTCTAGTGGCACAGCTGGTGAACTTGAATTACTGACCTTTTGGTTAGCAGCCACATACAACTATTATGACATCCAGGTCTCATTTCTTACACATTGAATTTTACAAATATTATCCTAAATTGATAACATTTTCTAATTGGGGCTACTATTTCTGCTTTTTTGCCTGTATTTGTATGCATTTTTATAATTTTTGTATATTTTAGAATTTTAACTTTTTTTCATGGTACTTTACTTTTACAGTCTCGTTATGTTAACACTGGCTTGTTAGGTGTCTAGAATTTTAACTTTTCCCCCTTGTTATTTAATGTACTTTTTATCCCCTCTATCTCTTTCAGGCCGTTTCCAGGTTCTGAATCATGTCTGATAACGGAGAACTGGAAGATAAGCCTCCAGCGCCCCCTGTGCGGATGAGCAGTACCATTTTTAGTACTGGAGGCAAAGACCCTTTGTCAGCCAATCACAGTTTGAAACCTTTGCCCTCTGTTCCAGAGGAAAAAAAGCCCAGGAATAAAATCATCTCTATATTTTCCAGCACAGAAAAAGGTAAATTATTTTTGTGGTTTCCAAAGTCCTACTTGGTTTAATGTTGTATTACTTATGTTGATACCTTTTTAATTGAGTCTATAGTATGTTGGTATCTCTTAGGGTGAACAAAATAAGCAAATTCAAGAAAATAATTGCTATGCTATTATAAAGCCTTGTTTTTTTTAAAAAAAAAAAAACAAGGCAGGAAAGAATAAGAGTACAGATTTGGTGCTTATCTTACTTGTTGGTATATAGTGAATTTTTTTATTCTTTTCCTTCCAAGACGGTAATATATGACTTTCCAAAGTTAATGAAATTTGAGAAAGGCTGTAAGAATTGTTTAACAGTAGTATACATGATCCTCTTAGAATTTAATTTTTCTCATTTTTTTGAGCAGTCATACTTTGTTTTTTCTTCTTTTTACGAAGTATGTGTTGTCTAATACCGTGAGCAGCATCTGAGGGGTTATCCATAATTAATATGCATCTATTTTTGAAATGTAAGTCTAGTCCAGGGTTTTTCAGTGATATTGACAGTTGACGTCTAATAGTTACTTGTTGCAGAAAGTAGTATTACTAGCCTCTATCCACTAAATATTAATAGATGTTCCCACATATTTGTGGCATCCAAAAATTACTTTAGACATTGCAGATAATCCTGTGGGGGCAAAATTGCTCGCTGTTAAGAATTTCTGGTCTAGGCACACAAGTGGTGTAACCATAAATAATGTTATATAGTTTAAAATAACTATTAATTCATTTTGATCCCAAGCATAAGGGAAAATTTTATGTTTTAAAATATTTATTTTAGTTTTTAAATTGGAAGTAGGATTATGGACTCTAATGAAGTTTAGAATACGAATACTTAATATCCTCCCAGAACTCATTTGGCCTATGCTCATTAGTGCTCAAGGCCTCAGACCTGTTCCTGAGATGGTTTTGAAATTAAAGTGGGATAGATCAAATTTTGGTTCCCATGGATTTGATTTAATTTTCCTCAACTTCAGCTTGAACTTGCATATGAGCAGTTGGTGGTCTGTCCCACAGTCAGCACCCGGCCTGGTTTTCACGGCTGATACTGAGCTTCTCCACCGAGTCTTTCCATAAATGTAATCTCTTTTATTCCTATGCATTCCATCAGGTGAGATCTATGTGTATAGCTTGCGTTTATGTATCTTACAGAAAGTATTTGCAATGAATAAATCATTGAATGAGCAGAACTCTATATCTCCAGTGCATTTCTGTCACCGAGCCTGTATTCTCCTTCTTCCCTGTTCCCAACTTTTGCGTTCCAGTTACCCATTATTGTCAATATATCTTGATTGCATGTTTGATCAATTTCTGACTGGAAAAGTTGGTAGAAATCTATTTCCTCCTCTTTGGCTCTAGTTGTTTGTGCATATATTTGAATTATAGTGGTATTCACTGGACTTCCTTGTATGTGTATGGATGTTATCCTGTCACTCACCACACTGTGTTTCAGGATGGATCTAGAAATGACTTTTTAAATTATGAAACCAACCCCATTCTTCCTCACCTTTTCATCCCCGGCATAGTAAATCATATAATTGAATACACATTTTAAAGAATATTTTAAATAAAACACTCTCTTAATATGGAATTTTATCTGTACATGCACTTTTGAATCCCTCCTCTAGTCTGCCACACCCCATCCTGCCCTCACCTTTTCAGTAATCACCATTCTAAATTGTGCATTTTTATTTTGTTCATTACAATTTTATACCATCTGTTTATTCCCAAATAATACATGATTGACGCTTTCTGTTTTGCAATCTTGTTTTGTTTGTTTTGCAATCTTTTATTAACCAAATTATGCTACATATATTTCCCCGGAATTACATTTTCCCCTCTGCATTGTTTTGTT
>NW_006399782.1:1552974-1556714 GCF_000299155.1 Elephantulus edwardii | reverse complement strand
AGAGCTCGCCTCTGTATTGGTTTTGAGATTCATCTTGCTCTGTATAGCGGTAGTTTGATCTTATTCATTGTTGTGAACTGTGACTCTGAATAAGTTATACTGCAGTTGATAGTTTGTTTTCATGAAAAGTGCTACAGTGGTTAATCTTGCCCAAATGCGTGTGGAATCATTTTTTGTTTTTCTTGATTTTATACTGTTGAATTGGATCCAACTGGAATAGGAGGAGATTGTCCCTCCTTCTCCAGCTGAGCTTCTGGTGGATTCAAACCATGTACGTTCAAGATTGCAGCACAGCTTTTTGCCACTAGGCCACGAGGACACCCTTTTAATCTTAACACATAACTTTAGGCAGACATGCAATTAATTTCTCTAAAGTTTGCTTTTCCAACACCAGATGACACTTTAATTTACATATTCCCATCTAAACAGTTCTGACTTATCAAAATCCTACAGGACAAAGTAGAACTGCTAGCTGGGTTTCCAGGCATACATTTAATCACTATGCCACTAAAACTTCTGTTGTTGTTATGTGCCTTCGAGTCGTTGTGACTCATAGTGACACTATGTACAAGAGCCTTAAGCCCTGCTTTATCCTGTGCCAATCTCACCATCTCCAACACACCTATTCCCATTACCTGAGTCACTGATTAGACCTGTCTCATCAAGGGTCTTGTCACTTGCGCTGTCCTCCACCCTCCCAAACATGCTGTTCCTCTCCCTGCTTTCAGCCAAGATCCATCTAACATTAGTTATAATATCCCATCCCTAGTACCATGACCTCTTCTAAACCCAGTCTGCACATCTGGCAGTTCTCTGTTGACGTGTTGCTCCAGTCATTTTTGGATAATTTCCAGCAGAATCTTGCTTGCATGTGATAGTAATAATACTGTTCGATAATTTCCACACTCTGTTGGGTTACCCTTCTTTGGAATGGGAACAAATATTGATCTCTTTCAGTCAGTTGACCAGGTGGCTGTCCTCCACATTTCTTGGCATAACTTAGTGAGCCCTATCCTTGTCTGTTGAAATACATCAATTGGTATGCCATCAACTCCTGTAGCCTTTTTTTTTGCCAAGTCTTTTAGAGCAGCTTGAACTCCCTCCTTCACCACCACCACAGGCTCTTGCTCATACGTTATTTCGTGAAATTCTTCTCTGTCAGCCAATTCCTTTTGGTGCAGTGACTCTGTATACTCCTTCCATCTTCTTTTAATGCTTCTTGGATCAGTCAACATTCTGCCCAAAGCAACCTTAAGTATTGGCACTTATGGCTTGAATTTGTTTTTCAGTTCCCTCAGCTTAAGAAATGCTGAGCGAGTTCTCCCCTTTTGATTTTCTAACTCAGGCTCTTTGCACATTTCATTGTAATACCTTGCTTGGTTATCCCAAGCTACCCTTTGAAATTTTCTGTTTAGCTCTTTTAATTTCTTGATTACTTCCTTTAGCTTTGGCTTCTCGGCACTCTAATACAATATTCAGAATCCCATCTGACATCCAACTTGGTCTTTTCTTCCTCTTCTGCCTTTGTAATGATCTTTTGCATTCTTCATGGATGATGCTCTTGATATCTTCCCACAGCTCATTTGGTCTTCCCTTTGTTAAAGGCCTCAAACCTGTTCCTTAGATGTTTTAAAGTTCGAATGGGGTTGACTTAAGGTCTAATTTTGGTTCCTGTGGATTTCATTTTATTTTCTTCAGCTTCAGCTTGAACTTGCATATGAGTATTTGGTGGTCTGTTCCACAGTCAGCTTCTGGCCTAGTTTTCTTCATTGATATTGAGCTTCTCCAGCGATTCTTTCCACAGATGTAATCTATTTGATTCCTTTGCCTACCATCAGGTGAAATCCATGTGTATAGCCTGGATTTGTGTTTCTTATAAAAGGTGTCTGAAATGAATAAATCATTGAATGTACAGAATTCTATCTATCATTCTGTCTCCAGCTTCATTTCTGTCACAAAGATTATGTTTTCCAGCTACTGATCCTTCTTACCCTGTTCCCAAGTTTTATATTCCAACCACCCATTATTTTGATTGCATGTTCTATTTCCTCCTCTTTGGCTCTAGTTGTCAGTGCATATATTTGAATTATATCTGTTCCTGTCTGTAAATTGCTTGTCTGTCAGATACTATTATTAAAAAAAAATTAATACAGACTAAGAAGGAAGGATTGGCCAGCCACTTCTAAAAGAATAGGCCTTCGAAAACCCTGTGTACAATAGGGCACACAAACTAGCACTTAGACTAGCAGACATGACAGTTGAGGCTGAGATCTCAGATATGGAAACATAAGAAGGAGGAACAGCTGTAACTAGACACTAGGGATTGGAAGTTGTAATGTGAGAAGCATGAGTATAGGAAAATAGAACATTGTTAAAAAAGAAATGGAATACATAAATATTTACATACTAGATACTGGCTAAGTGAGATGGCTTGACATAGGACATTTGAATTAGATGATCTACTACTATGCTGGGGATGAAAAGGTAAGAAAAAATGGGGTTGCTTTCATAATCAAAAAAGTCAGCCAAAACTTCTGCACATCTGTTTAATCGTTCTTAATCCTAGTTACTTATTAGAATTAATTTTGTGAAGCTTTAAGAAATAAAAAGAAAACCAGTGATATCTGACCAGTTGAATCAGTTTTAGGGATTTGGCTGGGCCTCATTCTTTTGTCATGTTTTAAGTATTCAGCGATTACTAACATGCAGCCATTGTTAAGAACCACTGCCTTATGTAGTGAGTTATAACACTAAATGAAACAAAATAGAAATAATCCTATTATATTTAACACAATAAAGTAATTATTTCATGAAATGTTTGTTTCAGTTATGTAAGTCATATATAAAAAGTTCATGTTTGTGTAAATTCTGGTCAAAGATTTAAAAGGTGCGAGTTCCAAATACCTGTTATTCTGATATACTTACACTAAGGAGTAAAATAGTTGGATTTCAGGATCATCCCACATTTTATTTGGCTGTTCACCATATTGCTTTGTGGAGGATGGGGGTTTTTTACATATTTTTGCACCCACAGAGGGTGAGATGTCCCATTTCTTAATATGCTTGCTATGTCTTTATAACTTTCATTTTTATCAGTCTTGGAAATATGAAAGAATCTTTGTGGTTTTATTTGCATTTCCCAGATAATTTATGAAATTGCTTGTCTTTTCATATGCTAGCAAAGATTCTTTTGTATTTTATTTCCCATCATTAATTCATATTTCTTTTGGGTCGATTTTTTTCCCTTATCAATAAACATTGCTTATCCAAGTGTTCTTAGAGGAAAGAATTGTTAAACTTTATCTCATATACTTTAGGCATGCAAGAGGGACCAGTCCCTTGTAAGAAGGCTTTATTCAGGGAAAGGTAGAGGGTCAGCAAAAGAGAGGCATCCCTCCATTTGATGGCTTGACACACTAGAAACTGTAATGATGGGCTTGAGCGTTGGGGAGATGTGAGGCTGGCTTGGATAGAGCAGTAAGCTTCCTAGTGATCAGAGGATTTCTGTGAGTGGTCATTTTGACAGTACCTTACAACTAATTCTTCATCAGTTACATTATGTGTCAGCTTTGAGGTTGCCCTGTTGTGGTAGCTTTTTGAGGAATCACTCAAATTCACTTCTGTTAAGTCAGAACCTCCTTATAGTTGATCCTCCAGCAGGTTTTCAAAGGCTGTGAATCACACAAGGAGGAGGGTGCCCATATTTCCTTTGAGGAGGAACAGGTAAATTTTTATTTATT
>NW_006399782.1:1536566-1551734 GCF_000299155.1 Elephantulus edwardii | reverse complement strand
AACTATCCCCTTCGACATATCAAAAACACAAAATCAATTCTCATGAAGTCACACATGTCCACCATTCTCCCACACCTCTTTCTTCTCATCTCAACACCAGTCTTACTGTTGTTCTGGACCTGAAATCCGTTGTGATAGCTCACAGACCACACCTAACTGTATTAAGAAGTTAAGAAGGTTATAAGTTAGGTTGACAGCAAGATACAGTCATTCAGTCAGGACAGCTTCTGAATGTGCTCAGGCACCTCAGCCTCGAGCCTCACTGTGTTAGGTCAGTGTTACAAAGCTTTCAGTCCTGCCAATTATGGATCTTCCTACCACTCTTTCCCTCTCCATCCCTAGTTGTCCAGCAAACTTGGGCAAAGGCTTCTAGTTTTGATTCTATGGGTTAGAAGTTTCAGGGTCCACTTTGACTTCTATGAGGTCGCTGGTTCTCTGCAGCTACTATGGTTGCTGTGTCTGTAGGTCCCTGTCTGACTGGAGTAAGAATCTGTCTCAAAGGACACTTTGCATGTTCTTGTTTCTTCTATGCTGGTGGTGAGGGTTCTCCCATTCTGCTGCTGCTGCTGTTGTCATGTACTGTTGACTCAGAACTGACTCATAGCTGACCCTCCAGTGGGTTTTTAGAGGCAGTTAATCACCCAGGAGGAGATTGCCCATCCTTCTTTTGTGGAGCAGCTAGTGTATTTGAACCGTGTGCCTTTGAGATTGCAGCACAGATCTTCCCAGTTTAACCATGAGACTAGCCAATCCACCTGGCAAAGTTAGTCAGTATCTAGGGTAGCCATTTAGAACCATAAACACTTAACACCACACATGATTAATCATTTTCTATCATTTTTCCACTGAGTTGTTGTCTCACCTGTTATTTATCATATTTCCCTGTATAATTGAGTCTGCTTTTCTGTGAACTCTGTTCTTTTTCTTTGACTTATTTTTGTGTACCTAAAATAGTAAGACCATTCTGCCTTAGATCAGCCCATAGTGATTCTTAAAATGTATATTGCTGTGTTCTTATCAGGAGCTTATTAATTTGACCATTTTTTCCTTTTATATATACATTTTTGCCCAAGCTCAAAACTCACTGCCATTGAGTTGATTTCAATTGGGAGGAGACTACCCCTGGTGGACTTCAACTACTAAAAACTTATAGCCTTTGTTTGCAAAGCACTGCTTACTACATACTATACCACCAAAGCTGCCCTTACTCATTTTGGAAACCATTTGTCATGTTCTTTGATAAACTGCCGCAAATGACGGCAAAAAAAAATGTGTTTGTAAGCATGGTCTCAATTTAAAAATGTGCGGCAATGTGTTAAAAAATCCTTTGGATAGTTTTATTAAAAATGTATCAGAACTATTCTCTGTTGATCTACTGTTCTAGCTTTTTGGATGATCTTCAGCAAGATTTTACTTACATGTGATGTTAATGATATTACTCAATAATTTCCACTTTCTGTTGGATTACCTTTCAGGCTGTATTTAGACAAGGCTGAGGCAGCAAGGATATCATTACTGATGTCACATGAATCTTAGCAGAAAGCAGATAATGCCAGAATGATGTTTATTTGTATTTTAAAGACTGTGCAAAGGAATTTGACTGTTTGGATCACAGTAAACAATAGCTTACATTGGGAAGAATGGGAATCCCAGAAAACTTAGTTAACTCATGTGAAACCTAAAGCTTGACCAAGCAGGGCAACATGGTTACGTCGGGAATGTTTCCCTTCTGCATACTTACTCTGTCTATATGCAGAGCAAATAATTTGAGAGGCTGGGGTTTATGAAGAAGAAGATGGCATCAGAATTCAAGAAAGACTTATTAACAGATGACACAACTTGGTTTGCTGAAAGCAAGACACTTCAGAAGGTAAAAAACTAAAGACTTAACATTAAGAAAACAAAAATTTTTATCACAGATTAGATAGACAAACATGACAGATGGAGAAAAGATGTCAATGATTTCATCTTACTTGGCTTCACAATCAACACCTTTGGTAACAACAGTCAGGTGTTACACTGGGGAAGTCTGTTGTTAGGGAACTCTCCGAGGTGCTGAGGAACACCACTCTTATTTTGAAGACTAACGTGCTTTTTAGTCAAGCACTTTTAATTACTTTTAATGCATCTGAAAGTTGAACATTGACTAAGAAGATGCCTTTGAGCTGTGGTGTTGGAGAAGAGTACTGAATATCTCATGGACTGTTAAAAGAACAAACATGTCTCGGAGAAAGGTATAGCCAGAGTACTTATTTTTTCCTATTTTTAAATTTTTTTATTGATTATAATGAAAGTTTACAGAGACTTTGGATTTCCATTCATTCATTCATTGTTGCACTTTTCTCCTTATACAATCCCTCCCCCAAGTGTACTCCACTATGCAGCTTTCCTTCTAGACTCCTGTCATGACAATGATACCTAATCATATATCCCTTTTAAACAGTTTTCTCCTTCATCTGTTTCAGTGCAGTATACATTATTTATCCCTTCTTTCAGTCTCCTCTCAAACCCATGTCAGTCCTATTTTACAACAGTGGCCCTGTGCAATATTTGTCCTTTTGTGACTGAGATATTTCACTCAGCATAATGACCCTCCAGGGTCGTCCATTTTGCATAATATTTCATGAATTCCTTATTTTTCAATGCTGCATAGTATTCCATTCTGTGCATGAATATACCAGATCTTCACTATCCATTAGTTTTTTGATGGGCACTTGGGTTGTTTCCAGCTCTTTGCTATTGCAGATAAAGCTGCAATAAACATAGGTGTGCATATATGCGCTTGAGTGGCGGTTATAGTTTCTCTAGGGTGAATGGTAAATATTTAATCAAGCTTTAGTCCTTTAAAATGAGGACCCTTCATTGCAAGTGAATGAAATCCAAGTTGAATTAGCTTATATACAAAAGACATTTTTAAAGAATCACTGGATAACTTAATATGCCCAAGTTGAAGCATATGATGAGGCCTCAGACAGCATTATAAGCAGGGGTTCTTTAGCTGTGTATCTGTGTCCTTTCTGTGTACCTGCTTCATATTTATGTTGCAGAGTGGTATTCTCTATGTTGGGGAATATAGCACTCAACAGTTCCTGAATTTCATTTTCTTTTTTTTTTTAAGTTGTTATTTTTTATTGTAGAGGGGGAAAAATATCCTAAAATATCTGTTAAATAACAATTCTTAACAAAATAGCTCTCAGCATCTGCTGGCTTCACGTGGAGTCAGATAGAACGAGTGGCCATGTGCTGAGCCCACGAACGTCCCCACAATCCATAGGGAACCCTATAACCTCCAACATGTCTTCCAAAATTCTGCATAGTTGTCCATATTTGATCCAAAGGTGAACAGTATACAAGCTGGCAGAGAAATTAGGACAGCTAAAAAGAAAAAGGTTATCCACTGTTGACTTCAGAACAAAGGCCAGGCAGGAATTCACTGTAATGTCCTTTCAACTATTCTTAGTGTTTGAAATTTGAGTTACAGGCAGACTGAAAAGCTGCTTGCATGTAGTTCATGCTTTCCCCCAGATCTGCCTAAAGAATACTCTGGATTTTTTTTGGTTTTGTTTTTCAAATCAGAAATAGAAAATCAGTTCTTCCCAATTGATGTCTGATTTCTGTTCTGTCTGAAAAAGGCCTCAAGGCAATCTTAAACCATGGGGTACAGTACACTGATGCGGTGTTAACAGTTCCTGGGAGGAGATGTCTGGTTCAAAAGCTCGTCGCAGGTTTGTGATGGTCACTGGTCTGTCCACAACCGTCACGTGGCTGCAGCTACAGAACAGAGGCAGATCCTTGCTGTGGGGATGGAATCCTTTCTGGCGACAGGAAGAAATCTCCTCTAGTCCATGGTCAGTTAGTTTAAAGAAGCCAGTTTCCTGGAACTTGGGGGAGCAGACGATGGCTATCGACTCAGGCAGCAGCATCTGATAGGAGCAGTGAGTGTGCAGGTCACCGCTGGACAGGAAGGCGGTCTGTGTGGGGTGAGTGTGAATCCAGCCCAGCGTGATGAGGCCCTTCTGGTCCTGGATCAGGAAGAGCTCTTCTTCATTCTCTGTGTTTCAGTAATCTGACCCAGCGCTCTGCTTCGGGATGAGAATGTGGGTGATGGTAAACTCGTTCTGCGTCAGTTTACCACAGAGGATCCCACACGTCTCCACTCCCCGGGCAGTGTTGGCACTGGCTAACTGGAGGAACTGCGGGTAGAGTCGGGCGGGCACCATCATATGGCACAGGCCGTCAATTGTGGGAATACTTTCTGAGCTGGTCAGCACCCCAGGCTTCAAGGACCTGTCCACCAGCGGTGGCTTAGCTGGCTTCACGATTGAGTTAACACTCTGAAGGCTGTGTGGCTGAGGCAGGTGTGGTAGGGAACACGTCTTCGGAGGCTTTCTCCAAGTCAGGCCCCCGGGGACCGCCGGGGCCCGGGTCCACCTTCCCAAACTCCTGTACAGTCTTCAGGTGCTCTTTTTCGAGCTCCTGGTTGCGGATCATCTCCTGGAAGGCGTGGAACTGTTCCTGCTCCAGCTGCTGCTGCTGCTTCTGCTGCGTGACCCTCTGCCTCTCCTTCTCCAGCTTCTGCTTGATGTCAATCCCTGGAGAGAGACTGCCTTAGCCTTACCTCTGTATCACATACTGGGGTCTGCATTACACCCTGGTCAGCTGCCAGGCATTTGCTTGGTATTCCCCACTTTTTTTCTGCTGTGTTTGGACATTATTCCCAGGTAGGCTTTTAGTTTTGAGGCCATCAGGAAAATGATATATTTGACTTTACAGAGAATGCTATAAAGAGACACATGGCAGAAATGTTGCTAAAATAATTGACAACATAAAACAACAATATGGGTTGAAAATTGCTCTAGAAAATAAATGGGTTTGTTGTAAATTGTCTTTATGGGGTGTAGTGTTAATGTAGTCATAGCAGTGTAACCACTGCCATCAATGAGAAGTCAACTCCTAGCTACCCTGTAGGATTTGGTAAATTAGAATGCCCTAATCGTCATAAACAGACTGCCACCAAACACTTGCGCACTGTACTACGAGGGCTCATTGGATGTGGCTCAGGAGGGACCAGTCAGAATCTAGAGAAGGACTTCATACTTAAGAGTGGAGGTTCTGTGAAAGAGACGACCTTCCTCAAGATGAATTGACACAGTCACTGTAATGAACTCAAACATGGCAACTGTTGTGAGGATGATGCAAGACCAGGCAGTGTTTTGTTCTGTTGACATGAGGCTGCTCTGATTTGGAACCAGCACCTAGCAACGACAGATTTATTCTCTGGATGAAAAGTAATTGGATGGAAGTTGGTTCTAATCTCCTTTGTTTTCCAAATTGCTCAATATCCAGGGTGTCTCCCTTTTTTTATGAAGAGAACCTTAGCTGTAGAAGGAAATCTCTTCTGCTCTGTGCCCTTTGGTTTGGGGCTGGTGCTTTTCACCCTGTGCCTCTTTATCAGGACATTGCTGCTTCCTCGCCCTCCATCTTTATATAATGGATACGCCTTCCTTCCCTGTGTAGTCTAGGTTACTTTCTGTCTGTTTTTAAATGAAATTTCTTTTCTAAAGTAACTTTGTTCCTAATCTGTTTATTAGCACTTCTCTGTCTGATTTAACCTTATTTTAACAGCCTGATTCTTTTTTAATACCTTCCAGGAAGTAGGAAGAAAGAAAAGGAAAGGCCAGAAATTTCTCCACCATCTGACTTTGAACATACCATCCATGTTGGCTTTGACGCTGTCACTGGAGAATTCACTGTAAGTTTACTTTGTTGGGGCTCGTTTGTGAGTTTGCAAACCTGCCCTTTTCAGTACTGAGTTTGAAATTACTTTTCTGCTTATATACAATTGAATTATTCTGCTGTTTTACTGTTTATGAAAATATAGTTGGGTGTATCTTTTTTCTTAGGGGTGCTGAGCCTACTGATTTATAATTTTGCAAAATATGTTTAGGATGAAAATAAAAGACCTTTTAGAAAACCATAACTTCTAGGATTTATTCAAACCTACAATTGTCTAGATTGATTTTTTGATGTGTTTTTAAAATCATTCATCTCTGAAAATTTATTGAATCATTTTTTAAACTAGTTTCTGAATGTGTTTGTCTTAGGGTATGCCAGAACAGTGGGCTCGGTTACTACAGACCTCCAATATCACCAAACTAGAGCAAAAGAAGAACCCTCAGGCTGTACTGGATGTCTTAAAGTTCTATGACTCTAACACCGTGAAACAGAAATACCTGAGCTTCACTCCTCCTGGTAAGACATCAGAAAATGGTGAAAGGCTGATTTAAATGGATTCCAGAATTTTGAAACACTTCTCGATAAAGAGATTGAAAGGAAGGATGATGAGATTGCTAAGCCATGCCTCTTGTTTTTGTTTTTCCCCTTCATACACTCTGCTTTTTATGATTTGATTGAGGAAATTTATTTGCATAGTTTGAAACCTGAGGGTTATATCAACATCTTAGTTTTGCCAAAAAAATGGAACTATGGATGTTTTGACCTTATTTTTTATTTTTTCTGATTTCCTGTTGCCTTTGAAAGACTAGTGTTTGAATGATTCTAGAAGGAAAGAATACTGATTTACAATAGACGTTTTTAAGAGGAAAATTGATTACAGAGATACGTAGATTTTGAAATAGAAAGTTCATTTTTAAAAATCAAGTGTATAAATGCATAAAATGAGCATTAGAACCTAAGAATAGTTATACCTCAGTTGGAATATGAGAAAACACTGATTTTAATCAGGACCAGACTAAAATGTATATATTACCGAAGTCAATTATCAAGTCTGGTTTGACTTCTGGTGATCCTGTGTGATATAAATTAGACTACTCCACAAGTTTCTTCGCTATATTCTTAATCGAGAGGACCTCGTGAACCCTGGGGGCATAGTATGTAATGCACTGGGACTGCTAGCCCAAGGGTTGGTAGTTCAAAGCCACCAACCACTTTGTTAGTCTCTTCTCATAAAGATTGACAGTCCCTGAAACCTGAGGATTCCTGAAAGTTGAAAACAAGTTAGTGGCAGTGGCTTTGGTTTTGTGGTTTTAAAACTTAAAGGACCTGGCTTTCTGCATCTTTCTGGCATTGTACCACTGGGTGGGTTCAGACAGCCAACATTTAGTTAATCTTCTATCTACATCCTTAGGAAAAGGTCAGCTTTGTCTCTGGAATTTCTTGGTCAGCTGGTCAGTCTATGGAAATCAGTGGTATTTTTATTTTTTAGTCAGTTTATCTAGGAAATACTTAATTCTTTTCATCCAGTAGGAGCCTTGGCAACACAGTTGTTAAGCTCGAAACTGTTAACAGAGAGGTCGTGGTTCAAACCCATCAGTCACTCCTTGAGAGAAAGATATGACTGCTTCTACAGAGATTACAGAAATGGTTCATAATTCCAGAGTGCATATTTTAGCAGTTAGCTGTCAGTAACTGCTCAAGGATTTCCTCTTTTCTGGTTCAAGAGTTATGTGAAGAGTTTTATTCTGCACAGTTGTCATTTTCTGATGCTTTTACATTCCTTAATAGACAGTTTTCTGAAGAAAATATATGCTTGAATAAACTTCTGGTTTATTTTATCAAATAGAGATTGAGAAGTATTTTTTTAAAGATTATTTTAAAAATTTCATTGAGGTATAATTGCATGTCATTAAATTCATTCATTTCTTAAATACAATTCAGTGATTCTTAATGCATTATATCTATTGTAGGATTTGAGATTTGTAGCCCATGGTCTTGTATTAAGGTATTTCTGAGTGCAGACTGATACTGTCCTTTTTCCTCTAGATTTAATTCAACATGAAGTGAAATTCGTTTAAAAATATTTTACTTTTCCCTCCCTTTTTTTCATGATGTAGCAGTTAGGTTTCTTGAGTTAATTTAGTATTATTTTCTGTTTCATATGCAGAGAAAGATGGCTTTCCCTCCGGAACACCAGCAGTAAGTTGATATAATAATTCTTGTAGCTCTTGTTTTAATTTAGGTGATCTAAACCAAATCTGTTTTTCTCTCAAATAAATTATAGTCATTAGAAGTAAATAACTAATATTAATATGTGTCTTTAGCCATGTGATTAGTTGAAGAAGCCATATTAAGTAAATAAAATTCCTTTGAAAAGATACTTGGAGTGATTAATGGTATTTTAGAGCAATTTATCTCCTTTTAAGAAAAATTTTTGACATGTTTTCACATTTAAAACATTAACACGAAGAACTTGATAGGATTCTCTCCTCTTTTTCCTTATCCTGTCTTCTTCATACTGTTATATTGAATTAGACTATAGAAATACATTGAAAATTGTCGGCGTCCAGAATTCTCTGAAACTCAGTCTGGGTTATCCTTTAAACCTAGTTTTCTCTTGGAATGACACATGTGCTGATTTCAGTTCCTTAGTTAGGAGGAAACAGTCTCCTGGAGTTGTATGAGAACTAAATGAGATAACATACCTAGTACATTGGCTCTTCGTAAAGGTTCGTTTCCCTTAGTTTTACTAGGGAACTCTGGTGGCAGAGGGAGTTATGTCTCAAACTGACACCTCTAATTTTTAATCCACCAGTCACTCCTTGAGAGAATTAATCTCTTTATATATGATTTCCAATCTTGAGAACCCAATGAAGGGTTAGCTGTTGATCTTATATTACCAAATACATTGATTATTCACTTAGAAAAAGTACAGCCAGCGTGCACCTTAGAGGCAAGGATGGCAAAGCTACATCTCACAGACTTTGATCATGTTGTTAGAAGGGACCTGCTTTTATTCTTGGAAAGGTGGAGAATCAGGGAAAGAGGAAAACTCGCAATGAGATACATTGACACAGTGACTGCACCAGTGAACGTTAAGTATGTCACAGATGCTGAGGATGGCACAGGATAGAACAGGGATCAGATCTATTGTTAATAGGGTCATTATGAGTAATACTCAACTCACTGGCACCTAGCAAGAATATATGATCTTGTGTATTTACTTCATAAACTCCTGTATAATTAAGTTTTAAAATCAATGAGGCTTTATAATTTTGAAATAAACATTTTCACAAGTATGTTTAAATGATATCTAGTTCATAGGGTAGCTATGAGTCCTAGTATACCTGATGGCACATAACAACAACAAGAAATCATATTTTAACTTGTTGTATTTGCTCATGTGCTAACTATAGCTGAATACAAAGAGTTCCGAAACATCCACGGCAGTAAACGAGGAAGAAGATGATGATGAAGAGACTGCCCCTCCTGTCATTGCTCCACGGCCGGACCATACAAAATCAGTGAGTTTGTGAGCAGTGTATTGGCCTTGTATGTGTTTTAAAAACAAATCTTTGACATTAGAAGCTTTAAGATGGCCAGACTTAAAATACTTGATATTATAAAGTTTAGCTAGGAGATCTTCAAAATCATATATCAAAAATTAAGATTTTAGGGGAGCTCTGGTGGCTTAGTGGCAAGAAGCTGCACTGCAATCCCAGAGGTGCATGGTTTGAATCCACCAGATGCTCTGCCTCGGAAGGAGGGACAATCTCCTCCTGTACCAGTCAGATCCAATTTGACGGTACATACACAAAAAATAATAAAATAAAAATTTTTTTTAGAAAAGATTTTTATAAAAAATAAAAATCAAATGGTTGACATACTTGACTTTTTTCCCCTTTCTGCATTGCACCATTTCTTCCAAAAAGAGAAGTCTGATCCCCTTTTTGCTTCCTCTGTTCTTAGCCTTTATAGATAACTACTGTATCTAAAGCTTAGGTCTTACCTCCCAATTTACAGTTCGTTCAAAGCCATGATATTATTCAAAAGACTTCTGAGAGTAAATTTTCTGAACTTCTATGATAGGTTTTTGGGATTTTTTTTTGGAGAGAGATGACTCAATTTATTATTTTGACCTTGACTCCATCAGTCCTGCTTTAGGCTCCAGCATTGCTAGGAAGTGCCACCTCCCACCCTGAGAACAGTCATGCCCATAAGCATGAAGGGGGTAAACTAGTCAGGGCTCTTCAGAATAGTCAGGGTTGCACACTCATCACACAAGGAAACTACAGGATGGGCTCGGTAACTGCACAGTGAGTGTGTGAGATGGGCAAAGTTCCTTTCACTGTGGCGGAATGCCTTAGTCTCCAGATTCCTGGACTGGAACATGGTACCAGATAAGTAAGGTCATCCAAACAGTGAGCAGGCTTCCCTTTCTACAGGACTATAGTGCATCAGTCACCATGTGAAGGAGCTCCAGCAGGCTGGCAGTGCCCAGGGTCCATATAGTTCAGAAGCTCGAAGCTCTTGCCATGGCTCTGGCTCTGGCAGCTTTGGCCTCGTCCTCTAGCTCATTTAGGAAACATTCCTGTGACACTGATTAGAAGGTATAACCATAAATAGCAAGCACTAGGGCCCCGATGCCCAGGCCTGTCATGATGTTCCGGGTCTGCTGCTATGGCAGCGTCTTCAGCCACTGGGCGAGTTGCTGCTGCTTGGGAGTCAATTTTTCCTGAGTTGGGTCGATGCATTGAGCCACTGGGTCCTTTTTACTCTTAGCATTTAGAGTGTCTCCTGCTCTGGGTGCTGCCATGTTGCTGCTACATCTTTTCCTATGGTAGAAGTTTTAATAGTCGCGGCCATAGGTAGAGACAGAAGAAAGGAGGTACCTCTGTGAGTCCATCTTTCTCCCTGTTCGGTAGTTGATGGTAAAGTGTGGGGCAGGTTCTGTGCATTTGGAGTGTGATGAAGTGGCAGTACGTTTGATTGCCAAACCTTTGAAGACTTTAATGGAACCTGAGTCAGTGATTGACAACCCTCTTGGCTTTATCCTTTGGAACTAATTGAAAGGAAGTAGTGGAAATTATATTTGTGTAAAAACTAGTATTTTCTGTGTAGCTGAAAACGTGACTTTTAAACTTTGTGTTTTTATTATATTGTTAACATATCATATGATGTGTCAAGGAAAAAGTGCTTCACATTTTTCCTTTTCATAGTCAAAATGTTATTCTCATACTTAATACTGGAAGGGGGAAAAAAGAATACTGAAAGAAACAATTTTGATTTGGTTACAAACCAGAGAACTCAGTAGTGTCACAGTAAGCAGTAATGAGCACTCTTTCTGCAGATTTACACACGCTCTGTAATTGACCCTATTCCTGCACCAGTTGGTGATTCTAATGTTGATGGCGGTGCCAAGTCCTCAGACAAACAGAAAAAGAAGGCCAAGATGACAGATGAAGAAATTATGGAAAAATTAAGTATGTTGACTACATTTTGCATTACTTTTTTTTTACACATTTTGCATTATTCTTAATGTCAACACTCTTAAGCCTGACCCATATGCATTTTCACTGATAATTGCATAATTTGACCTAACACATAAAGGATTAATTATTTAACGTAGTAATATTTTTTAAAAAATGTTTTCTTGTAAGAGCAATAATGTCAATGAAAATTAAAAGCCAAAATGATACTTTTCCTTGTTTGTTTAGTAACCAGCCCACTGCTCTTGAGTTTCAAGTCGTAGTGACCCTTCATCCAATTTCCAAGATTGTAAATCTTAAAAAGAGGAGACTGCCTATCTTTTCCCCAAGGAGCATTTGGTGGATTTGAACTGCCAACCTTTTGGTGCCAGCCTATTGGTTAGCAGCAATACATCCCACATTGTGCCTCTAGAACTCCTTGCTTGTTTGGTAGTACATTTGACAGATATCTTTAGTTGAGTAATTAGTAGTAGTATCTCTACAAGGGTCAGTACCTTTGAGAATGGTACTTTTTCTTTAAGGAACAATGTTTGGAAATGTCACAAGGAGAGATGGAGAGGAACAGTGTTGTGTGGGTTGGAATCCGGTTGAGAGGAGTGGATTTGATTTGAGTTTCTGTACAAATTTGTATATGGGCATAAAACTTACTCAGAGGCTATCTTTTTCTCTTCTCCTTTTTAATCTATCTGTGTTAATGTTAATTAATCTGTGTTAATGTTCACAGTGCCAGAGAGAGGGTAGAAGTTAAATCTGATGGCAAATCTACTCAACTGTAGCTAGAAGATAAGGAATGTTAACTGAAAAGGATCAAGGAAAAATACTTTATAGATGAATTGTGCAAAACATTTATACACTCTCCATTTATCTGCTCTTCACTTCTCAGTCCTTTTTCATATAAGTCTTTGTATCCTGTACCACTCTTCTTTACCATTACCACTAATTGCTTTAAATTCCTACTCAAAGGCGACCCCTTGTGTGTGCGACTAGACCTGCTTCACCGGTTGTCGGTAGCTGATAAGTTGAAGGAAAAGTGCCGTTTTACGTCCAGCATGCTGTTCTTTGTGCACTTCTCTAAAACAGATGTCTGATTAGATTTTATTAATTTTTCTAGTAATAAATACTTTTCTGAATATATCCTAAAGACGTAAGATACAATCAAAGAATGTGAAAAGCCATTTAGGGTTTTATCATTTATTTGAATAGCATTCTTATATCTTACAGTAAATAGTGTTTTGCATTTCAAGCAAATACTATTGATGAAACTTAATATAATGTTTGAAAAATCACTGTCCTAAAATAAATGAAACATATTAAGAGTCTTAGTGATATAAAAATTAATTTCTGGTGGCCTAGTGGCAAGAAGGTGCACTGCGATCTCATAGGTGCATGGTTTGAATCCACCAGATGATCTACTGGAGAAGGAGGGACAGTCTCCTCCTGTACCAGTCAGATCTGATTTGACGGTACACACAAAAAATAATAAAATAAAAAAAAATTAATTTCTATTTTTAAATGCTTGACTAAGCTTCCGAATTTTGTTTTAAAATAGGAACTATCGTCAGCATAGGTGACCCCAAGAAAAAATATACACGATATGAAAAAATTGGACAAGGGTAAGTTTTTGTGACTCTATTGCCATGATGTTCAATATTTAGTACTTGTGCCGCTTGATATCTCTGTGACCTGCTGATTGTGAGCACCTTACGTTATAGGATTGTAAGTTCCTTGTAGATTCTTTAAATAAAGTTATTTCTAAGTACATTTAATGAAAAGATTAGGTTTTTAGATTTTACAATACTGTTACTTTTTAAATGTTGTTATCCCTTGTTGGTAAGGGGTACATGGATGGGGAAGATGGCCATTATATTTCTTTTAAAGACTTCTAGATTATATGAATAATGAAAACAGTCAGATTATAGAGTTAGTTATACTAATCCTCTCATTTTTAAATCCAATTTTATTTGTTAAATTCTCCTAGCTAAACTTGGGGGCTCTGATGGTTTAGTGCTAAGGAATTGTGCTGCCAACCCAAAGGCAGACAGTTGTAATTCATAAACAGCTACACAGAAGAAAGATGGACAGTCTCTTGCACTGCAGTTTACAGCCTCAGAAACCCTCAGGAGGGTCAGCTATGAGTTGGTTCTGACTACGGCACATAGCAACAACAGAACTTTGTTTCTTCTTTTTGACTTGGGGGCTATTTTTCATTTCCTGCTGTTGCTGTGTCAGAAATGTTACAAGTGGTATTTAACAGACAAATTTATTTTCTCATAGTTTAGAGTCCAGAGTAGGATAGAAGTCCAGAAATTGAGAATGCTGCTTCTACGGCAGGGTTCCTGTCTCTGTTCTCCCTCTGTGGGCCTGGCGTCCTCGGAAGTCCGTGTGCCTTGACATCAGTTTTCTCCTGAGTCTAGGGAATTCTCAACTCAGGAAATCCAGATCCAAAGACAAGTTTAAAATGTTGCAAATAGTCATGAAATATGATGGTAGATAAATTGTAGTATGTTCATGTCACAGTGAAAATGAATGGACAAAAACTAGAACATGAACTGTTAGAAATGTAATTTTAAATTAATGCGAATTACAGAAAAGAAAATAAAAAATGAAACCCCTTGAAATTAAATACTACATTTTTAAATGTTCTATACTATTTCCTTAGTTAAGTATAAAGTCCTTAGCTATGACATTATGATAATGATCTTGAAACTTTAAATTTTACTGTGTCTCTTTCTCTTTAGGGCTTCTGGTACAGTTTTCACTGCTACTGACGTGGCATTGGGACAGGAGGTAGCCTTTTTTCCGTATTTTTTTATATTTTTGAGGTATAACCATTATCTTTTAGTATAGAAGGAAACTTAACAAAGCTGAGAATAATCAATAAGAACTTTTTAGGTTTAATATTTTAAATGCTTAGTATTTAGGGCATGCCTTTGACTAAGGGAAACCATTTGTGTCATAGACAAATAAATACAAAAATTCCTTTTCACAACTTGAATGGAAAGGAAATTAGTTCCTGGAGCTAGGCTGACATTGTTGTGGTTGATTAATCAATTTTAAGGCAAATCTAAAAATAAGTTGACTGCATTGCAAAGCGTTATGTATGAACACTATGGAAGTAAAAGTATAGGTATGTTGTGACCTCATTGTATAATACAGAATTGTCATAAAAGAAATAGTTAATTGGTTGATGTTTATAATATTCTTCTTTTGTGTGTTTAAATTTTCTAAAAGAACTAGAAAATCTGTACTGAATTTTGTTTTTTTTCACCATCTTTCCTTTGTAGGTTGCTATTAAACAGATAAACTTACAGAAACAGCCCAAGAAGGAATTGATCATTAATGAGATTCTAGTAATGAAAGAATTAAAGAACCCCAACATAGTTAACTTCTTAGACAGGTAAATATGAGTATTTCCAAAATAATAAGGATAAAATAATAGATTTTTTTAAAACTTTGTGATTTAGAAGATTAGCTGCATTAAGTCTAACTAGAATAGAATGTCAGTGCTGAAAGGGAAGTTTGAAGGAAGAAGATACCATGTTGTTTTAAGCACATGTTTTTTTCTGCCTGAATATTATTTTAGCAGAGAGAAGACAATTGTTACTACTAACAACACTTATATTTGTAACAAATAATCAAAAGCAGAAATGGTTTTCCCCTTAGGAGAGATGACTGGCCACACAGATTTTAAGCTTTTAGATTAACTTTTAATTTCAAATTCTGCCTTTCATGAGCAAATAGTGTATTTATAGTATAACTTCATTAACTTAGAAATTGCTATTAAATAGCAGAACTTGAAAATAGAGAATTAGATGTGTTATTTCTCTTTTAAGCAACTGCATATGTGAATGAAGGGAAAAAAAGAAAGTAATGAAAAATGAGGACTAGTGGCTATATTGGAGAGCAAGAGAAGTATTGGATGGTTTTATTTGTGGTTTTTTTT
>NW_006399782.1:1530495-1533986 GCF_000299155.1 Elephantulus edwardii | reverse complement strand
TTATGTTGAACCATCCTTGCATACCTGTTATGAATCCCACTTGGTCATGGTGGATTATTTTTTTTATGTATCGTTGGATTCTATTTGCCAGTATTTTATTTAGGATTTTTGCATCAATATTCATGAGAGATGGTTTTATTTGGATGCTTCTGTTTGTTTAGAATGACAAAATAATGTATTTCAGACTTTAGTTCTGTTAATCATAAGGAGTCCTAATGGCTTAGTACGTAATGTATTAAGCAGATGACTGCAAAGACAGCAGTTCATATCCACTTGCTGCTGCTCTTTAGAAAAAAGATAGGCATTCTCTTCTTATAAAGATTTTCAACCTCAGAAAGAGGCTTTATGAATTGTAACTGACTCAGTGGTACTAGATTTCATTTTATAGGTTTATGGGACTATGTTCATAGAAATGAAGTTTCTCAATACTCAAAATATTTAGAACAAAGTTAACCTTTTCTTACTGTTAAAATAGTATTTCAAGTTAGTATAGTGTGGTTATTAAGATAAAACATAGGCTTTGAAACCGCTCATACTTTGCTTTAGATTCTGATTTTTTTTTTTTTTCCACTTAACATTCACTATTTAGCACAATTGAACAAGTTATGCTTACCAAGTTGGGTAAGTTATGTAGCTTCTCTAAGCTTGAGTCTCTTTATCAGTAAAAAAAGCACTGAAAAGTGTTACCCTGTAGGCTTATTTTAATTGAAACACTCCACTTTAAATTGCAGGCATAATTTTAACATTTAAATTATTTAGGGTAATCCTGAAAACTATGTTCTTTTTCTTTGCTGTTACCTAACAACTTTGCGACTTTCATAGTATCTCTCAGGCCCCATTTTTGTTATTTGGATGCCTACCATTTAAATGCTTCCAGCTGCTTCTGCTTAGCTGTTTCTAGTCTTCTATATGAAGACCAGATAACTAGCATTGTTAGAACTTTATGTGAATGATCTTTCTGTTCAGATTACTTGACCCAGTGTCCATATGAGCAGTGGTCACAGAGCTTTCTGGCAGCTATATGATTGGTCCAGGGGTCTGTTTTATTTACCTACATCTGCTGCCAAGTGTAGTCTAACCATAACCTGTGCTCCCCAGCTTTGAAAGAACTTCTTTTATTTTACTGACTTTACTGATCTTCAGGTTAGAGGAAGGAAAGATTTAATAAAGAAATACTAATTTAGCTGACTCTTATTGAAGATAGCAGAATTAAAGTTGACAATGAAATTCTTCAGTAGAGTTCCCTGTATTTCTTTTTAATTGTGATTTGAGTGAAAGTTTATAAAGCAGATTGATTTTTTTAATTCAACTATTCATACACATTTTGTTAAAAATATCCACGATTTTCCCATATTATTCCTGTAATTCTTACTCAAGAGTTTTATCCTTGGGCATAAGGAATGAGTGCCGCCTGGTGTTAGGGGCCACCTTTTTTTTTTATTGTTATTTTGTGTGTGTGTACCTTCAAATCAGATCTGACTGGTACAGGAGGAGATTTTTCCTCCTTCTCCAGCAGAGCATCTGGTGGATTCGAACCGTGTACTTCTAGGATTGCAGTGCATCTTCTTGCCACTAGGCCACCAGAGCTCGCCGTTAGGGGCCACCTTAACAAACCTGTCTATTATTTGGCAAAAAAGGTGAGCCATGAGTGGGAGTTTTGCTCACCTTACTAAGAGAGACTAAGGTCCACATAGGCTCACCAGTCTCTGGCCTTTTTATCTTTCTTAATTTTTCTCCACAGTTCCCCTCATTTCATCTTAGATCTTCTATTGTGACTCCTTTTAGAATAGTTGGTGGTAGACTCGTACTGTGTGGTTCTTCAGGTCGCAGGGTTGTGTAAATTGACGTTTACATCATTCATTAATGCTTTAGAATACTTGTTTCAATACATCTTAGCTTTTCTTGCCTCTTCTGTATTCCAAATAGCAAGAGACTAATAGTTGCACCTTAAATGGTTGCTTGCAAACTTTTTAGACTTTGTAGACTATGTTATATGCCAGTTGATTTAATAATCCCGAGGAATGCCCAGAGTTTACAAGAAGTGAATCTGTGACTGTATTTTGTTCATTCTGTTTGTAGTTACCTGGTGGGAGATGAATTATTTGTGGTAATGGAGTACCTGGCTGGCGGGTCACTTACTGACGTCGTAACAGAAACCTGCATGGATGAAGCCCAGATTGCTGCTGTGTGCAGAGAGGTGGGTGTTCGCCACATCTAAAAGTAACAAATAATACTTTTCTTCTTCCATCTCTTTTTTTTTTTTTTTAAACAAACTTTGGTTAATGCTTTCATATTGTCATTCAGAATCAACTTCCTTTTATCAGGGAATCCTCACAGAAGGCAAATGTTATAAATCTATCTTGAGTGATAAGGTTTTCAGTGCTTGTATAATGATGGATACATGAATTAGAAACTTTTCGTGTAAGACTGGAATGTATGTTTGCTTTTTTCAACCTTTACCGAAATATTTAAGAAATATTCTCTGATAATTTTAATTCTAAACAAATTTTACTCTGAGGAGGAAAGAAGAGTAACAAATGTTTCTTTGGTTATAAATATGCTATTCTCTAACAAAGAAAAGTTAATGACTTCAAAACTGACATGAATGTAACCAGAATTTTTCTATCTGTACTTACTTTGCTTTTCTAATAGTTTTTCTTTCATAATTGGCTGTTAAGAATAGTGATATTTTTTAGGGATGTCTCTATTGACCATTATCTTTGGTATAGAAAATTTATAATGTATTTATCTGTTAAAAGCATTTTTCTGGCAAGCTCTGGTGGCCTAGTGGCAAGACGCTGCACTGCGGTCCCAGAGGTGTGCAGTTCAAATCCACCAGATACTTTGCTGGAAAAGGAGGAACAATCTCCTCCTGTACCAGTCAAATCTGATTTGACGGTACACACACACACACACACACAAATAATAAAAATAAAATTTAAAAAAAAAAGTGTTTTTCTGGGGCTTGTCCTTTTCAGAAATCTGCTTAAATGCCTAAAATATAATGCATGGTAATGCACAGTGTGCCTGTGTATTCATTTCTTAAATGAACATTAGAATATTTTGAATGAGATTTTTAGGCCAGGTGCTGATTATGGAACAGACCACCAACTACTCATATGCAAATTCAAACTGAAGCTGAGAAAAATTAAATCAAATCCACAGCAACCAAAATTTGACTTTAAATACCATTCTGAATTTCAAAACCATCTCAGGAACAGGTTTGAGACCTTGAACACTAATGAGCGAAGACTAGATGAGTTGTGAGAAGATATAAAGAGTATCATCCAGGAAGAGTACAAAAGGTCATTACAAAGACAGAGGAGGAAGAAGAGACCAAGCCAAACCAGGGGAAGAAATCAAGATATTAATGAGTTAAACAGAAGATTCCAAAGGGTAGCATGAGAAGACAAAGTAAAAGTATTACAATGAAATGTTGCAAAGAGCTGGAGTCAGAAAATCAAAGGGGCTGAACTAGTTCAGCATTTTTT
>NW_006399782.1:1524793-1530395 GCF_000299155.1 Elephantulus edwardii | reverse complement strand
CATTGTTGTACTTTTCTCCCCTCCCAACCCACCCCCCAGCACACTCCCCTCTTGGAAAAGTAAAAGAAAAATTCTTTCATTATTTTGCAATCCTTCCCCCCAGGTCCACTTCACTATGCAGCCTTTGCTCTGGACTCCCATCATGACAAAAATACCTAATCACATATCCCTATTAAACAGTTTTCTCCCTCATCTGTTTCAATGAAGTATACTTTATTTATCCCATCTTTCTCAGTCTCTCCCCAACCATGAAGTCAGTCCTGTTTTACAACAGTGGCACCATGCAGTATTTGTCCTTTTGTGACTGAGATACTTCACTCAGCATAATGTCCTCCAGGGTCACCCATTTGAAATAATATTGCATGAGTTCCTTGTTTTTCAATGCAGGGTAGTATTCCATTGTGTGAATATGCCAGAGCTTCTCTATCCATTCGTTTGTTGATGGGTCCTTAGGTTGTTTCCAACTCCTAGCTATTGTGAACAAAGCTGCAATAAACATGGGTGTGCATATATCTGCTTGGGTGGCCGTTCTGGTTTCTTTGCGGGTGTATTACCAATAGTGAAATTGCTGGGTCAAATGGTATTTCTATTTGCAACTTGAGAAAAAGCCATATTGCCTTCCATAGTAATTGCACCATTTTACACTGCTACTAGCAGTGAGTAAGGGTTCCAGTTTCTCCACAACCTCGCCAGCATTTGTTGCTTGCTGTTTTAAATACTGACTGTGAACTTCTTTTAGACTTTCAGGGACTCTTTGTTGATGTGTATTCTTCTTCTGTTCAGTGTTTACAGGCACTAGAGTTTTTACATGCCAATCAAGTGATCCACAGAGACATCAAAAGTGACAATGTGCTTTTGGGGATGGAAGGATCAGTTAAACTTAGTAAGTAACAAAAGACCAAGTAATATATTTATCTTAATAATATCCTGCCTTTTATTTAATAAAATAAAATTATTCTGCTGTTAATATTTTTGTGCTTTAATCTATGGCCAAGTGAAGGGCAGGAGTGCAATAGTAAAAAATCAAGAACTCTTCGTTTTTTTACTTTCGGATTTTTTTGGGGGGGGGTTTACTTTTGTTTTTTTAATGAAAGTTTATAGAGACTTTGGATTTCCAGTCATTCATTGTTACACAATTTCCTCCCTGCCCACCCTTCTCCCAAGTTCGATTTTCTCTTTGAATAGTTAAAAAAAAAAATTATTTCATTGTTATACAATCCCCCCATCACTCTCCTGCCTCGTGCAGGCAGTGCCCCGCCCCGCCCCCACCCCCCACTCCACTATGCAGCCTTCATTCTGGACTCTTGTCATGACAATAATACCTAATCATGTTTCTCCTCAACAGTTCTCTCCCTTATCTGTTTCAATGCAGTATACATTATTTATCCCCTTAGATTCCCCCCAACTCCGATGTCAGACCCACTTTAGAACAGTGGGTGGCCCTATGCAATATTTGTCCTTTTGTGACTTGAGATATTTCACTCAGCATAATGTCCTCCAGGGTCACCCATTTTGTATAATATTTCATGAGTTTCTTGTTTTTCAATGCAGCATGGTATTCCATTGTGTGAATATACCAAAGCTTCTCTAGCCACTTCCTTTGGGTTTTTTGTTTTTTGTTGGTTTTTTTGTTTGTTTGTTTGTTTTCTCTCAGTTCAATGAAAGAGACTTTATTGAGGGCCCAGGGTCATGGAGCTCAGAAGAAGGCCACCTGCAAGAGGCAAGGGAGCCAGTGAAGAGAGGGCTCTTATTTGACCTTCTTCTTGGGGCGCAGGTTGTTGGTGTGCCCATACTTCTTATGGCAATTGACAGCACGGGGATGTAGGCGAGCATAACACTTGCAGCAGATCATCTTGTCACAGTTGTATTTCTGGGCGAGCTGACGCAAGGAAGGCTCAATAATGCCACCACGAAGATGCAGCACCAGATGCAGGGTGGACTCTTTCTGGATGTTGTAGTCTGAGAGTGTACGGCCATCCTCTAGTTGTTTGCCCGCAAATATCAGACGCTGCTGGTCAGGAGGGATGCCCTCCTTGTCTTGGATTTTGGCTTTGACATTCTCGATGGTGTCACTGGGCTCGACCTCAGGAGTGATGGTCTTGCCAGTCAGGGTCTTCACAAAGATCTGCATCTTTGCGTCTGCCGCTCGGCCGCCTCGCTGTAGAGAAAGAGGGCGACCGCCGCTTCCTTTGTTGATGGGCACTTGGGCTCTTTGCTTTTGGGTGTGCATATATCTGCTTGGATGGCAGTTATGGTTTCTCAAGGGTATGTTCCCAGTAGTGAAATTGCTGGGTCAAATGGTATTTCTATTTGCAACTTTTTGAGAAAAAGCCATATTGTCTTCCATAGTAATTGCACCATTTTACACTGCTACTAGCAGTGAGTAAGGGTTCCAGTTTTTCTACAACCTCACCAGCAGTTATTGTTGCTGTTTTGTTAAAGTTTGCTGTTCTTACTGCGGTGAGATGATAGTTGTTTTGATTTGCATCTCTCTCAGAGCTAGGGATTTTAAACATTTCCTAATGTGTTTGCTCACATTCTGAATGTCTTCTTTAGTGAAGTGTCTGTCCATATCCTGTGCCCATTTTTCAGTTGGGTTGTTTTCTTTTATCTTGTTGTTGTGCTCGAGTATTTTATAAATTCTAGATATAAGTCACTTATCTGACATGTCATTCCCAAATACTTTTTCCCAGTCTGTGGCTTCCCTTTTTACCCTGTTGGAGAAGTTTTTGGATGTGCATAGGTATTTGATTCTTAGAAGGTCCCACTAATCTATTTTATCCTTTACTGGTTGTAGGTTTTTCAGGATACTTGGAATACTGTTTATGTTGTGGATTAGGGCTTCTAGAGTTCTTCCAAGATTTTCTTGAATGAAGTTTATTATAGTTCTTGGTTTTAGTCCTAGGTCCTTGATCCACTTTGAATTGGGTTTTTGTGTATGGAGTTAGGTGAACTCTCAGTTTTAAATATCAGAATTATCACTACTTGCTAAGTAATTTGGGGCAGGTTAATCTCTGTGTTTTATTTCCTTATTTGTAAGATAAGGAAATTAAGAGTACTTATCTCCAACAATCCTTCAGATGATTGAAAATGTGAAGCATTGAGGAACAGTGCCTAGGACTGTCCTTGTGATGATGGTGCGTTTTAGAGATGAATTTGTGCTGTCCATTAGAGTAGTTGCTTGCATCATGATGTTAACACTTTTTTGAATGAACTCTGTAGATAATGGCCTAACCAGACAAATAATATGTGATCCTGATCTTAGGAATGACAAGGAAAGAAAATTTTACATAAACCGTCTTCTTTCATAATCTTGTCTCAGATGTAGTAGTGGCATCTAATCATTTTGAATTCTGTGTTGTTCTCTTTTCAGATCCAATCATACTAGAACAGAAATACCACAATTGGATGGCTAAAGCAAAAAGAAATGAACTCTCTCACAGTTCAAGGGGCTAGAACTCCAAATTTAGAGCATCAACTCCAGAAGCACGCTTTGTCTCTGGGCTCTGGGGGGGTGGGTGGGGGTGGGGGTGTCCTTGTCTCCTTTCAGCTTCTGTGGGCCAGCATCTGGGACATCACAGAGGTGTCTCTATGTCTTGGCTCCAGTCCTCCCCTTTGTCCAAAGGGCATGTGCCACTCCTGGCTCTTGTGAGATAAAAGGTGACACAGACTCCAGGAAAACTTCCCTTATATTAAATCTAGGCAAATTGGAAATCCACATTCTCATACAAACAAATGAAAAATAAATTGGACCTTTTTTTAAAAAAAAAAAAAAGGCTCTTTCATTTTATTGCATGAAAGTGTTACACTAGTCCAAGTTCAAAGTGGACCCCAAATGGTTACGTTAGACAAGCTGTGAAGTTTTAAACTTGTGACAAAGGACAGAAGGGAAATTTTCTACTCATTGCAAGGAAATCCTCACTTAAGCTTCAGTGAGCCACAAGCACTTAAAACCCATGAACCTTCAGCTGGTCGTCCTTAGCCAGTCCAGTCTCCACAAGGAACTGGCATATGTTCTTGCGCTGGTCACCCTGTAGCTGAATTACTTCTCCATATTCTGGATGCTCAATTACGGAACCATTGCAGGCAAACTTCTTAAACGCCTTCACTAGTTTCTTTTTAGCATAATCATCAGCGATCCTTTGGACATTGTACAGGTCTTCCTGCCATTTCTCTGTTGAATTCTTACATGGATATAATCCTCAGTCCCAGCAGGAAGCAGGTCATCACCCTGGGGTCGAAAGAATGGAGGTTCTGGATAACGGACGTACCATACGGATTCCTTTTCCTCGGTGGAAATGACCTGTGGAAGGTGGTGGTGGGAGAAGGCAGGTGGGGGATACGAAGCATCGGGAAGCAAGGGGAGTCAAGGGGGAGGCAGCTGAGTCCTCGGTGGCAGCTCAGTGATTGGGGCCTGGACATTTTTTTATAGTTAACAGGTTTTTTGTGGGGTTTGTTTTTTATTTAAACAACAGTTTGTTTTGTTTTTTAGCATTTTTTAAAATTTATTTTAATGAAAATTTACAGAGACTTTGGATTTCCATTCATTCATTGTTGCACTTTTCTCCCCACCCACCGCTCCCCCCAAGTATACTCTTCTCTTCAAAAAGTAAAAGAAAAATTTCCCCATTGTTTTACAATCCCTCCCCCCAGGTCCACTCCACTATGCAGGCTTCGTTCTGGACTCCTGTCATGATAATAATACCTAATCACATATCCCTCTTAAGCAGTTTTCTCCCTCATCTGTTTCAATGCAGTATACTTTTTATTTATCCCATCTTTCTCATTCTCCCCCCAGCCCCAGTGTCAGTCCTATTTTACAATAGTGGCACTACGCAGTATTTGTCCCTTTGTGACTGAGATACTTCATTCAACATAATGTCCTCCAGGGTCACCCATTTTGAATAATATTGCATGAGTTCCTTGTTTCTCAGTTCAGCGTAGTATTCCATTGTGTGAATATACCAGAGCTTCTCTATCCATTCGTTTGTTGATGGGCACTTGGGTGTTTTTCCAACTCCTTGCTATCGTGAACAAAGCTGCAATAAACATGGGTGTACATATATCTGCTTGGGTGGCAGTTACGGTCTCTCTGGGGTATATTCCCAGTAGTGGAATTGCTGGGTCAAATGGTATTTCTGTTTGCAACTTTTTGAGAAAGTACCACACCACCTTCCACAGTGGTTGCACCATTTTACACTTCTACCAATTTCCCCACAACCTCAGCAGCATTTGTTGCCTGCTGCTTTATAAAATTTTGCTATTCTTACTGGGGTGAGATGATACCTCATAGTTGTTTTGATTTGCATCTCTCTTAGAACTAGGGGTTTTTAACATCTATTCATGTGCTTATTGGTCATCTGAATGTCTTCTGTGGTGAAGTGTCTGTTCATATACTGTGCCCATTTTTCAATTGGATTGTTTATCTTGTTGTGCCCAAGTATTTTATAAATTTTAGATATAAGTCCCTTATCTGACATGTCTTCACCAAATACTTTTCCCCACTCTGTGGCTTCCCTTTTTACCCTGTTGGAGAAGTTTTTGGATGTGCATAGGGATTTTTTTTTTTTAGTTTATATTTCAATGAACATCTACAGAGATT
>NW_006399782.1:1514432-1514970 GCF_000299155.1 Elephantulus edwardii | reverse complement strand
TTAGGGCTGTTGTGCATAGGGTCGCTATGAGTCGGAAATGACTCGACGGCACATAACAACAACAACAACATTCTTGTGTGACTGGTTAATACAGGGAACATCACAATGCAAACAAGAAAGGACAAGATTCTCATTGTAAAATGGCCATCTGGCCCCCCTTCTCTGGATGGAAAAGCCGCTTCCTTGGCCTCATGTCAGTGTAGAGGGACCACACAGTGGAGGTTCTGAGCCACATGTGACACAAGGTGAACATTCTGTGCAGAATGGGGCCTGCCACCTTGCATGGCCTGAACTCCCTGTGCAGAGAGGGTGGCAGGGAGCAAGAGCAGAATTTTGGGGCTGTATGATTCACTTTACTTTTAAAGCATCCAGCACGTCAAGAATGCTGGAATAATCCTATCAAAATTTTTCAAGTTTGGGGTAGTTACCTCTTTTTTCCCCCTTTCTGTGGACTGCTTTTTGAAACTCCAGCATTAATCGAATGTTTTTTTTAATTCTTTTCTGCTCACCGTCTAGTTTGTTGTTGTTTTTTTTTTTT
>NW_006399782.1:1501319-1514332 GCF_000299155.1 Elephantulus edwardii | reverse complement strand
CGTGTACCTCTGGCATATTTTATTAATTTTAATGAACATTTACAGGGATTTTGGATTTCCAGTCATTTATTGTTGCACATTTCTTTCTGCCCAGCCCTCCCCCTCCCCCCCCACCAGTTCCCCAGTTCGCTTCTCTCTTTGAAAAGCAACAGAAAAATTCCTTCTTTGGTATACAGTCCGCCTGTACCCCTCCCAGTGCCCCAAATACACTCCACTATGCAACCTTAATTCTTTTGTAAAATGGGAATTACAACAAATGTACTCATTTCATAGGGTTTTTAGGCTTAAAGAAGTTCATTATTGTAAGGCACTTGAACAGTATATGACTTGTTTTACCTAGTTGTTACGTGTTTATGGAATCATAATGATTCATAACTGACCCTTCAGTGGGTTTTCAGAGGCATTTAATTACTTGAGAGGAGATTGTCCATCTTTCTCCCTTGGAATAGTTGGTGGATTTGAGCCATGTATGTGCCTTTGGGTTGGCAATCCAACTCCGTATCATTAAGCCACCAGAGCTCTCTATTTTACATTAATACTATTATAATTATATCTTTGATAGGTTGCAGCTGGAATGAGTGCTCTTTGGAGGCAAGAGTGATGAGGCTTCACCTCATACACTTTGGACATGTTGCTAGGTGGGGCTATTCCTTGGAGAAGGACATGGTGCTAAGGAATGTGAAGGGTTGGTGAAGGAGAGGAAAACTCTTAACCAGGTGGATTGACACAGTGCTCCAGTGGGCTTTAGTATGTCAGGAAGTGTGAAGATGGCATAGGACAGAACAAAGTCAGATCTTTTGTTCATAGGGTTGCTATGAGTGATACTCGACTCAGAGGCACTTAACAACAGCTGTTCTTATTTGATCAAGTTCCTCTTTTTGGACTCAGTTTTTTATAGGATTGCTATACAAAGAAATACATAGCAATAAATGCAGTATTGTTTAAAATAAAGGAAAAATTGAAAATACCCTACATGTCAAACAGTCAGGGAGTAGTTAAAGAAATGGTGGTTTTTCTATCTGTAATAATTTCTGGTTATAAAAATGTATTAGATAAATATTCTAATATGGAAAGAGCTCCAAAAATGCATTCATTTTGAAAAGAATAGTTTACAAAATACCTTACTTAGGCAACACAAACCAAGCAGTTCATGGATTTTTGTGTATGTGCCTAATTAAGTACATAAAAGAAGTTCTAAACCTTAGCAGTATAAACTTTAACAATGGTTACAAATGTGATAGAAGAAGGGCTTTAACAGTGGGGAAAAGGAAAAGGGCCTACACTGTCTTCACTTTTGTACTCACTTTACGTTGGATACTAAACAAGACCTCCACCCCTCAGTGATGAGATCAGTAGATCAGTACTGGTGAGGACTTCAGAACGATGGCAGTTCAGTGCAGCATTTTTCTAGGATGACTGCTAAGTGGAATACTTAAGTATTTTTTTTTACTTAAGTATTCTTAATACTGCTAAGTGTTTCTCTCTATATTCACAAGTGGTTTTCATTTCCTAATTTTTGTTGATTCCGTTTAGTCTGACTTATTTTGTCAATAACATACATAGCAAGAGGCTCAATAGTTTTTAAAAAAAAAGTATATCATTTAAATTGAATTCTTATTAAAGCAATCCAAAGAAACCATTAACTCTAGACCATTTCTTTTGTTTTATAGCTGACTTTGGTTTCTGTGCCCAGATCACCCCTGAGCAGAGCAAACGAAGTACCATGGTTGGAACACCCTACTGGATGGCACCAGAGGTGGTCACGCGAAAAGCTTATGGCCCAAAAGTGGACATTTGGTCTCTAGGCATTATGGCTATTGAGATGGTTGAAGGAGAACCTCCGTACCTCAATGAAAACCCCTTGCGGGTAAGTCTAATATTTATTTTATTTTAAGGAAAATTCCTTTTTTTGTGGAAAATACTTTCTTTTAAAAAGTTTATTAGAACTTGCTTATGCTAGTCACTGGCCAGGTATATTATTTGTCTACAAAAAGGAATGAAATACTGATACCAGCTATGAACCGTGAAAACATGTAAGTGAAGGGAGCCCAGACACAGAAGCTCACATGTTGTATAATTCCATTTGTAAGAACTCCAAACAGGCAAGTCTGTAGACAGAAAGTAGATTCATGATTGTCAGGCCTCAGTGGAGATTCAGTGGGACATGGGGAGGGAAGAGATGCAGTGGGATATAGGGAGGGGAATGTGAAATGACATCAGAAAGCACAGGGTTTTTCATTTTGTTAGGGTGAAAATATTCTTGAGTTAGATAGTGGTCATACGTGGTTCATGGTTACACGTTCCTGTGAATATCCTAAAAACCACTAAATTATACACTTTGGAAAAGTGATTGTTTTGGTTTATTAACATTTGTCAATAATGCTATTATTAAAAAACAACAGTACTGTATTTGAGTATAGACTTGGTGCACTTAAAATCACCCCCACATCCCCCAATAAGTTCGGCATAAGCTGGGATACAGATGCCAAAGAATTGATTATGTGAAAGGAATCAGGGCCACTGGAAAGAGTAGTGGGATTTAAGATCCTGTAGGATCAAGGATTGCTCCACTTGGAGTAGAAAAAGTAAGAAAGTGGAGTAGAACTGATGGCTGCATGCGACAGCACGGGTGAGTTGTAAGGAAAGTGTGTGGTGAAGGTGTGTGGTAGCACTGTGGTTATTAACCCAAGGCCAGCAGTTTGAATTCCTAGCTGCTCCTTGGGAGAAAAAGGTGGTAGTCAGTATCTGTGAAAGTTTCTGCCTTTGAAACCCTGGGGGGCAGATCTCTTCTTTAATAAAGTCAAATAGATAAGCTTGGCTTTACTAAAATTCAAACCCACTTTGCAAAAGACCACTTTATTTTTCAAAAGACACATTTAAAAGAATGAAAGGCCAACAGATACATTCTGCCTGTATGTATGTATACATGCAAAAACATACCTGATGATGGACTTACCAGGAACCTTTAAGATCTCAAAGACACAGTCAATTTAAAAGACGACAAAAGATCTGAGCATTTATCAAATAAAATACATAGAGGACAAAGAAAGTGTATGAAAAGATATTCAACAACATGTCATTAAGGAGTTGCAAGTTGAAACCACAATAAGATACCAATACTCACCTATTTGCTCAATAAAACTCACTGCTATCAAGTTGGAACGGACTCATAGCTGAACCTCCAGTGGCTTTTCAGAGGCTGTAATTAGTGCAGAAGGGTATTTCCCATCTTTGTTCCATAGGAGTAGCTGGTAGATTCGAACCACCTGCCTTTGACGTTGACAGCCAACTCCTTGCTCCTAGGTCATCCAGACTCCCTCTAAAAAGGTAGTCTGTTAATTGGATAATAATAATTCCACTTCTCAGAATTGAAATCAGATTCAGAAAAAAATACAGTGAAATTTGGATGAAATTACAAAGCATTCAAAGAAGATACTAAAATAATTATGTAGATGTAATCAGTTATTAGAGGACCTCTGGTGGCTTAGTGATAAGGAGCTGCACTGCCACCCCAAAAGCACATGGTTCAAATCTCCCAGCTGAATAAATCTTATTGTTTTGAAATGTTCATCTGTGACTTGAATAAAGTAATGAGAAAAGAAAGATAATATTACACTATGTATAAGTTGATAGTTAAGTTATGGTAATTTTTCCTTATGCCTTATTTAAGAGAACTCTGATGGCCTAGTGAGTAAGGTCCTGCACTGCCAACCCAAAGGCAGGCAATTGGAATCCCCAGCAGATCCACATTAGAAATATCGGTAACCTTCCAACCTCTGAAAACCCATCGGCTGTGAGTCAATTCTGACTCAGTGACAATGCCTTGGTGTTTTATTCAGTATCATTTTGGTTTTATGTATGTATTTTGAATCAGTATGTATTGCATTTAAAACCTCTCCCTAAAAAAGAACACTAATTCTCTTCTTGAAAAGAACTTGTGTAGATGTAAATCTAAACATTAGAGGAAAAATACCAAATGTAAGTGGATAGAAACAATAATGACCTCACTTTAATACTTTAGTATAGTCCTTGTCTTTAAAGAAGTAAAGGATCAATTAAATGTTCTAACATAAGAATGACAATGATGCTTTATTTTTAGGCCTTGTACCTGATAGCAACTAATGGAACCCCAGAACTTCAGAATCCAGAAAAACTTTCCCCAATATTTCGGGATTTCTTAAATCGATGTTTGGAAATGGATGTGGAGAAAAGGGGTTCAGCCAAAGACTTGTTACAGGTGAGTTTGGAAATAATGCCATTTTGGGGGAAAAAACTAACCTTTTTGAATAACAATCAAAAAACTTACGTAGGGTTGACTGATTATATTTAACTATTGATCCCATCAATGTGACAGCTACTGAATTTTTAATACTTACCCACTAGAAAATAAAATGCCTATTAATTTGACTCCAAATAATAACATTATAATAATGACTTCTATGTCTTACCAGTTCTTTTTTTGGTAATAATTTTTAATGGTTTGCAGTCGAATTACTGGTATGTAGTAATTCACGTATGTTGTGTTTCATACAGTCATTCATTATGTTTTCTATAACTTACTGTTGATCTGTGCCTATTATTACCCTGTCTTTTCAAATAAATTATTAGACCTGTCCACTGCTAGCAGATGTCAGAAAGTCAAAACGAATATTTTATAAATTTTAGGAAATTTTTTAAAATTGCATTTTCAACATTAAAAGTGATATATGCTGCATGGGATTGTACAATTTTTTTGATGGGTGGGGAAAATTGGAAAAATCTGGTGTGAAAAACAATGTTTTCGAATTTTATAAATAAACTAGTGTAATTTTTAAAAAGTGATATATGTTGGACTTTTTTGCATTTAGAATAATCTGTAGTTTATTCAATTACTACCCAAAAGTCTTCTTTTGGTCTTAATTGAAAGAAAATACTATGTGTTTCTAAGTTGATGACAGTTGCTCATTCTTCTTCCTGGCAGCATCCCTTCTTGAAACTTGCCAAGCCCTTGTCTAGCTTGACACCACTGATTATGGCAGCTAAAGAAGCAATGAAGAGCAACCGTTAACATCACTGCTGTGGCCTTGTAATCTTTTTCCCATTTTCTAAAAGAAGTCTTTTAATATATGGAAAATATTACGCTTTTAATGGGGGTTTGAAAGAAATGGTCTGTACAACATAGAAGAAAGCAAACTACTCCCTGAGAAGAAGCCCAAGAGAAGATTGGAAGGGGGAAAAAAAAATTATGACTGAAAAGAACCCCTTCTTTAGGGTCCAAAAGGAATTGTGGACTGAATCACTAGCCTTATATCTTTTGGCACACAGCCAGCCCTTCAGGGCCATTTATCATGCTTGAGATTTGTATTTTTATTTTGCTGACTTTGTTGTACTAGCCCCACCCATTGTCCCCTTTGGGGTGTGTTCAGTACTTGAATGGCACATTCGAGTTTCCGAGTATTTGTTTCATCTGCCAGTTGTATTTCCTCTCTTCTTCACAGTTTTTGTTTTCCATGACTTGCTCCTTTGGAGTTGCATCGAGAAGTTTTTCTCATGCCTAAATTCAAGGCAAGTGTGATAGAAATTTTGTAGCTCCTTATATTGGCTTAGATAGGGATTAACTTTATATACAAGGTAGGACCGGCTATAATGTTCTATTTCAGCACAGAACTTGAACTGAAGGAAGGGAAGAGTATGTGATTTTTACCTTTTTTTAACAAATGTGAAAAAGTCCGTTTTAGAAATTTCATGATAGTCAGTTGTTTGGCTTTTGTTACATGTATAGAGAGAAGACTAATAATCTATATTTATAACTAAATCGAATCTGAAAAAGAATCCCATTCACTCTTCGTCCTCACTTTTTTCTTACTGCCTACTTCCTCTTCATACTCGGCGTCAGGAACCAAAGTGCTTTGTTCTTGTTCCACCTTGGGCTTTTTATGACTTTGGTGGGTGCCAGTACCTTCTCTCCCTCCCCCTTTCATTTCTAAAAATAAGTTTCTGTATATGTTGTAATTTTAAGTTTAGATTGTTTTTTTATTAACCCTTAGTGGCAAATAATAAATTAACCATTGAATTTCCAGAATTTAAAAGTAAATCTGTCCTTTCCTTTCCCCTCCTTAGAGGAGAAAAATATTTGAGGATAGCAGAGAGAGAGTGGAGACTTGAAACCTTGATGAACCAAAAAGTACTTAGACTGTATTCATAAAAAGTAAGGAAACAAGAAAGAGGAGGATTTGTTACCTAGAGACGCAGTATAGAGATTAATCACAGGTTCGGTAGTTCCCAACTCATCAGCATCTTAGTGGCTAAAAGAATTTAAGTAACAAGCTCCTTCTCTTGATAAATCCATGGGATCACTTTAGATGCTGCATTATTTTACATTTTCTTTTTCAAATGAATAGATAATATTCCAGTTTTTAAAAATGGACAAAAGAAGATAAAATAGAATATGCTTGATGATAGTGAATACTATTTTAAGTTTAGAGGAATAAAATGGTCTGTGACCTGTAGCATCAATTATTAGTGTGAACTCTTCTCTCCTGTCCTCTCATCTTTCCTCTTGTCATTTTTTTGTGTTCGAAGAGGGATTCTCCCTTCTGATACGCCAGTCAAGAAAAAAAAAAAAAGAAAATAAGAAAAAAAAAAATACAAAACAGCCTGGCACTTTGTTTCTACCATCCCTTCTCAGTGCACTTCACCCTTCCTAGCCAGCCTGCAGTAGTACAAATCATGCGTGAAGAAAAATTTGATAATTTAGGGTGTGTTAAGGGAGCTAGCAGGGCTTTCTGTCCTCTTAGTCCCATGTAATATGTATTAAGATAATATGTATAAGGATAGAAATGGTTATTTTAGGAAGTTTTTCACAAAATTTAGTAAAACAGTGCAGTATAATCTGGAGCACTTAGGGTCTCTATTTTCAAATGGTTCTTGATCTCTGTTTTCCTCTGGATATTATTGGCGTTCTATAGCTATTTCTAAATTACTTTGTGGAACAAGTTGGTTTATTTCTGATGGGAAGCTCCAGTGCCTCTTGGGTTCCAGATTTGCACATTCTTTGTATAAAGTTGTCTGGATGGATGATGATGAAGAAGAAGATGATCCTGGTGAAGTAGAACCACTCTCTAGACAGTAAGACTCTGATCAGCCATCATCAACACCCAAGAAGGCACTCCCAAGTACAGATTATAAGACCGTATTCATTCAGTACAGTGCCAATTACCCATTTCTATGCCTGTAACTCATCAAAGGGCTTTGCAGTTTGGAATTTGTATTTACAGCTTTTGATGGTTACCTGCACGTCCATTGCTGGCAACGGACTTTGTCATTAAACCTGACTCCTAGGTTAAGAGAGCTATACTGTGGTTTATTCTTTACTTCCCTGGATAAACTAACCTGTAGTTGAAATAGGCTTTGGTTAATTTGAAATGTGTTCTTTTAAAACAAAATAATCTTAAAAGCAATATGGAATTGTGATTTATTAGTTTATTTTAAATTAAAATGTTCAGATCTTAATGAAATAACAGTTACATCTGAATCAAGATTAATTTTTTAATAATTGCCTTTGAATTCACCTTTTATGTCATCACTTTAGAATGACAATTCTCATTTAATTCTAAAATTTAGTCTTCTGTTCTTAGGATAACATTATGTAGTATTTATTATATTTCAAATTCTCTGGCAGTCTTAAAGTCACCCGCTCCTCTTGTTCCTTTTGCTGCCTTTAAGACAGCTAAAACTGGGAAACTATGAAAATGTTATTTTATCCCTCCATGAATAGTAAATGAGTAATTGTGTTCGAATAAGAAACAAATACTGTCATACTCTGTCTTCATGTGTTGAATGCCTGGCACACAGTAGGAATTATTTTTTTCTTTTAACATAAAAATATTAAGCTGCTTAAAATTTATCTAATAACAGTCATAAATGAACCTGTGCCTTTTAACAAGCAACTTAAAACTGCTTATGAGTATCTTTTTAGGGCTCATTTAAATATATGTTTGTATATTCTGTATTTTAGTCAGAAAGATCTTGAGTCAGATTAGGCACTAAGCAACAGTTAGAAAAAAGAGTGCTTATAGAATTTGCATCAGTTTTTTAATCTAAAATTTTAAAATACTGTATTCAGGTTGGAATGTTGCAAATTCATGTTAGATGATAGCTAAAATCTGATTTCATATTTTTAGCAGAAGAATGCCATAGTAATATAAAAAGACAGATTGTCTTCCTTGTCTCCACTGCTCCCACAATAAGTATTTAAGCAGTTTTTACAGTATATGGAGGGAAGGAAAAATACGTACATACACACACATTTTTTTTTCCTTGACACATTCATTGAACAGGCAGAGATACTGTGATAGTTGTAGGAGTTACAAAGAAGAGTCTAGCATTGGCCTATCCCCCACTCCTTTATTTTGGTAGATAGGAATGGAATTTTGTGAAAGTGGTTTGTCTTTTTTCCTTCAAATTTTATATTGCCTTTTATTTTTAATTTAATCCTGTTCTATTTAATTGTCATTGATATTAACTGCTGTATTTGATGACTTTACTCAATAATTTTGTTCTTTCAGGGCTAGAAATAAACTTTTTTCAATGTTTATTTTCCCTTTTCTAAATGTTAATTCTTTATTTGGATCAGAATACCTTGAAAGAATAAGTGTTACTGTTTCTAATACGTTTTCAACTAATGTAGGATTTTTAAGGATAATTTTTTTAACATGTATGGTATCATTTTTAAAAACATTGTAGAACTCCCAAGTTAGAAGTATTTTTAATACAAACATGAGCTGCCGCTTTTCTTAAACCAGGTTCAAAATAAATTTCTTTCAGGCCCAGAGTAACATCTTTTTGAACACATTCTGGAATGAGGCTTGACATTCTAATGCTTACCTGGCTGAACTAACAAGTATATCACCACATAGTCTTTGTTAAAGGCACCAAGAGATGTATAGAGTATAATATTTTGAGGCATTACTTCATTACAAATTTATTTTGGAATCTTGTCTACCCTGGCATTCATAACAGCTGCCATAGTTTTTTAAATGTTCCTGTTGAGTACCTTTAAAAAATTAGTAGACAGATGCCTTCTTGAAATAGTCCTTAAAAACCGAAAAACTAATGACTGCTTACAAAATGCATTTGTTAAGCTATTAAGGCATATAATGATGTTATTTTTAATACTTCTATTTCCTTAAATTAATTGTAACAGATGCTTAAAATTGATACTTTTTGAAAATTGCCTAAGAAAAGTTTAAAGATATTTGGATGGTCAGCTTGATAAGTAGCATTAACAGGAGCTTAATATCTATATACTTAGATATTAATGTTGATTTTTAAATTATTTCATGCTAATTTAAGTAATTTCTCTTTTGTGAATGAGATTCGTTGAACAATGATGGGGCAGTCTCTTGGGTTTTTATCAAAGTAATGCATATAGTTTTAAAGCTTAAATCTTTAAAGTAATGTAATAAACAGTGCTACTCCCTGACTTTAAAGTTTCCCATTGCCAAGCCCTTCAGAGAGGCTTTTAATTCTTTTTTAGCTGTTTAGCACATTGCCGCACATTTTTAAATTGACGACCATGCTTAGAAACACTTTTCCCCCCCTTTGCTGTATTACAGTCATTTGTGGTAACGTGTTAAATTGGGTGGGCAGGGGAATGAGGTGATGTGAAATAGGTACCATGAGTTGATTCTGACTCAGTCAAATGCCATGGTGCACATGGATCAGTGCCTGAATGCTGAGTGAGAGCTTGGCAATTTAAACGCACCCAGAAAGTCATGCCTTAAAAACCTTCTGCAATGTGGTTCTTGACTTCTGTTTTGTCTTGCTGTATCTAGGGACTTCCTGCTGTATAGGTTGAGTATTTGAATATTTTACCATCCCATTCTCACATTGCATCTTCCTCAAGTTACCAAATTAAGAAAAGTGCCATTATTTTCTTAGATTAATTGCCATTGAGTTGATTCCAACTTACAACATCCCTGTTGCATAGGATAGAACTGCCTCGTGGGGTTTCCAAGACTACAGACTTAAAGAACAGACTCCCATGTCTTCTATAAAATGACTGATGTGTTCAGAGCATTAGTAGTAGTCTTTGTTGATGTAATGACTACTGTGTTTAAGTGTTACTTGGCTCAAATAATTTGTTATCATTGACATTTTATTTCTCATTCAACTTGCTTTCCCTGTTGTTAATTTTCATGTCTTTTGTTTCTAGCTCTATGTAATCTCAGCACACTGCTAACTCAAAGGTGGTGCTTCTGTGGCAGTTTGAATCCATCAGCGTTTCTGAGGGAGAAAGATGGGCAGTCTTCTGTGCAAATCACAGCCTCTGACAACTTGCTGGAGGGTCAGCTATGAGTCAGTTCTGACTACATGGCGATGAGTTTTGGTTATGTTGGGGTCTTTTTTCTAAAGTTTTCCTGAGCTAACCACAAAATTAGATATTAATCTTCAGAAGACTTTCCTATACGATCTGATGTTTATTTTTTTAAAAAATATTTAATTTTGTTTGAGTTCACAATCAGCACATGGTAGCAGTCATCAAGAAATTAAAAGATAGGTTGCATTATGCACATCAACCCCCAAATACCTTAATTTTTTTTTACAATATATTGGTCCCATTTAATTTTTTTCCCATTTATTCATTGTTGCACATTTTCTTCCCTGCCCACCCTTCCCCCCTGAGTTAGCTTTTCTCTTTGAAAAGAAAAAAAATTATTTCATAGCTATACAATCCTCCCTCCCCTCACAAGTCCACAGTCCACTTGACTATGCATTTCATTTTCTGGAATCTAGTCATGAAAATAATACCTAATCATATATCCCTTTTAAACAGTTCTCTCCCTCATCTGTTTTAATGTTGTATACATTATTTATCCCCTTTTTTCTTATGCTCCCCCAAGCCCCAATATCAGTCCCACTTACAACAGTGGCACTGCAGTATTTGTCCTTTTGTGACTGAGATATTTCCTCCAGGGTCACCCATTTTGTATACAGTTTTGTGAGTTCCTTGTCTTTTAGTGCTGCATAGTATTCCATCCTGTGATATATCACAGCTTCTCTATCCATTCATTTGTTGATGGTCACTTGGCTTGTTTCCAATTCTTTGCTATTGTGAACAAAGCAGCAGTAAACATGAGTGTGCATATATCTGCTTTGGTGGCAGTTCTGGTTACTTTAGGGTATATTCCCAGTAGTAGAATTGCTGGGTCAAATGGTATTTCTATTTCCAACTTTCCAAGAAAGCGCCATACCGCCTTCCACAGGGGTTGCACCATTTTACACTCCACCAACAGTGAATAAGGGTTCCAGTTTCTCCACGACCTCGCCAGCATTTGTTGTTTGCTGCTCTGTTGAATCTTGCTATTGTTACTGGGCTGAGATGATATCTAAGAGTTGTTTTTAAATGACCTTTTTTTAAGCGATCTTTTCTTTCCTGGAACTCCAATTTGGGTTGTTACTTTCTAGGCCTTCTGTAGCTCTGACACTCTGACTTCACACCTTTCTGAGTTAGATTCTTTTTCTGAACATCATTCATTATCTTTGCTTGGGTTAATCCTTTGTTTAGGAAAGTACATTCTAGACCAGCTTCCTGGGAAGAGATACATGGGAGGTAGAATTTTGTATGGCCTCGTAAATTTGAACTGTCTCTTAATCATAGAGGATTTTAGCTTGAAAATTGTTTCCCTTAAGGATTTTGCAACCCTTGCTTAATTGTCTTATAACTTGTCATTTCTGATGATAGATCACATCCCACCCCTTGAATTTTTTGTTTTATATTTGCAAAAGGAACAGAAAATGGGCAATAAGGGCACAGGACAATGAACATCTTTGTGCAAGAGCCAGAAGGAGTGAGAATAGCATAGCCACTCACCGCCTCAGAGTAGAAAGCATATAAAGAACCCATAGCCCAGCCCCATGGTACTTCTAGAGCCACACCAGCAGAAAGAGGTTTATTTATTCATTGTTGACTCACAGACTTTACTCACAGTTGTGGTACCAAGAGGGGTTTATTAGAGAAGTAAAGAGGCAAAGAAATCACCCATTCCGAGCCAGATTTTAGCCCAGAAGTTCTAGAGCGCAATTCCTCAATTAGTCCAGGCTCTGGTTTCAGTTCAACAGTCAGCTTTTCCTTCCATCTTCTGACAAGAACAGCAAACTTTTTTAACTGTGGCCTTTATCTCAGGGCCCCTCTCGTTACAGCTTACCACAGTTTCTCTATAGCAATGTCATAGTCTCTCCACCACCACCACCACCACCAGGTTCTCGCTCTCACCAGGGTCTTGGTTCAGGCTCCCTCGAGTCTGGCTGCACGATGTGGGAAGCACTCTCTCTTTTACACTAGTCCCACAGCTGTTAATGATTTTTCAAGACTATATATCTACAGTTAAGGGAGCTGGAGACCAGAGTGAACTAAGGTAATGGCTGAAAATGCCAAATTTAGGCTTGGACCACAATGTTTTACCATTATGTGCCTCCGAGGAAGTGTCTATGTTTTGACTTGGGCATTTGGCAGGCTGCCTTTGCTACAAACTCATTTCCTTCTGTTCTGGGAAATTGTCTTCTCTTGGTTTCTTGATGATGTTGTTGATTTCCATTGAGTTGAGTACTACGTATATCAACCCTGTGGAAAAAAAGACCTGAAGTCTTTCTGTAACTGTTATTTCTCAAAGTTCATAGTTTCCAGAGGCATTTTGTTTAGGAAGTGGATGCCACTCCTGCTTCCAAACATGTCTTAATATGGTGCTCCACCATGGGTAACCATTATGGCATTCAGAACCCCAGTGGCACAGAGTTCAGCATCATTGCTACTCCACATTACCTCAGTACAGCAAATTGACAGACCAGTGCTGCACCACTGTGAAGAATATTCTAGTACCAATTCTTAAAACACATACCTACACTTAATATCTAATTTTAACCCCTTGTATTCTTGTGTGAAGTCCAGGCTGGGTTTAGAAGGGGTCGTGGTACTAGGGATATTGTTGCTGATGTTAGATGGATCTTGGCTGAAAGCAGAGAATACCAGAAGA
>NW_006399782.1:1481487-1499154 GCF_000299155.1 Elephantulus edwardii | reverse complement strand
CGCTATGAGTTGCAAACGACTCGACGGCACATAACAACAACAATATTTATTTCCCTCTTTAAGCAGGAGTGGCATCCACTTCCTAAACAACATGCCTCCGGAAACTATGAACTTTGATAAATGTCAATCGACAGTTGTAGAGGAGCTTCAGGCCTTTTGTTCATAGGGTCACTGTGAGTCATACTCTACAGGAAGGCAGTCATCAACCACAACATTTCTTTTGACTATCATTTTTCGTTTCCAGAAACTCGTTTCGTTCTTTCTGATCATCATTTTTTTTTTCAATAACCAGCCATTTGTTCTTATTTCAAAAGTTTTAAGTATTAATTATTAGTTCATATTTTTTTTTCCTGTGGCTTCTTTTTTTCCTTCTTCATTTCTTTTTTCCTTTGTTTTTAACTATGTTTAACATCAAGACCTGGCATGTTTGACGAACATCCACAGATAAATGCTGTTTCTGTAACAACACTAGTACAGATTAGGTCAGACACTATACTAAAATGCTGCCTTTTTTATTGGGCTTTGGCTTTGTTTTTTCTTGTGATTTGAGTGAAAGTGTACAGAGTGCATTGGTTTTCCATTCATATACATTTATGATGGTAATAACCATGGTGTAACCATACTCTTTGCAGTTTCTCCCAGTGATACTCTTTTTCATTAACCCTTCTGTCCTACTCCTTCCTGCCTTCTGAGCTTTCTTTGGGCATATACTGCCTTTTTCATCTTGTATAGTTTATTCTAAGCAGTGATGTTACTGATGATGTTACTTATTGTACAGGCCTGCCTTTTGTTTTACTAAAAATTGAGTCAGAGTGTTGCTGAAAAAGTAACTAAAGGGCATAGTTTCAGAGGATTTCACCAGCCTCTATGAAAGCAGTAAGCCTGGCTGTTTCTACAGGTTGTTTGGGGGGGCGGCGGTGTTTGTTAGCTTTGTTCCACACTTTTCACCTAATGTATCCAGAACAGGCAGCTCTGGTGGCCTAGTTAGGGTGTAGGGAGTTGTGCAGCCAACCCAAAGGTAAGTGGTTTGAACCCACCAGCTGTTCCAGAGGAGAAAGACAGTCTCCTTCCTTTTCAGAGGTCCACAGCTTCTGAGAACTCGTTGGAGAGTTATGAGTTGATTCAGACTCCACGGCAGTGGCTTTGACTGACTTTTTTTCACCCCTTTTAGAGCAGTCAGTAGTAGTAGTAATCTAATCACCATCTAATTCTTGCGGTCTCAGAGTCTAGAGAGCTCTGGTGACAAGAAGCTGCACTGTGATCCCAAAGGCACATTCAACTGATTTAATCTACCAGCAGCTCTGTGATAGAAGGATGAGCACTCTCCTCTGCCATTTACTGCTGCTGAAAACCTGCTGGAGGGTCACGTGTGGGTTGGTTCCTACTTGATGGTACACAAAAAAAAACAGGGTCATGAAGTTGAGGTTTGCATGGTTCATTAGTACCTTAATGATTTCTGTGCAGGTTTGCTTTACTTCCCTTTCTTGGTCTGGACAAGGAGAGACTCAAAGTTGCATCTCTCCTTAACTAGACCCCAGTCTACTATTCAATGTAGGACATTGTCTTTGTGGGCTGGGTTATGCCACTTGATCTTGATGTCCCCTACAGACTGTGGTCCTGAGTTCCTGGAATTCATTCCCTCAGGATGTGTGGTTACGATGAAGACGCTTACAGAGCTTTGCCCCTGAAATGCTAGCTCATTTACACATTGGCTGTTCTCTGTTCTCAGGCTTTTAGTCCTCTCTGAATCCTAGAGCTTTTTTCCTCCCATTGTTTTTACCCAAAGCTGCCTCATGACTCTGAGCCCTTTATTCCACTCTCTCAGCACTTTTCGTCTGGCTTTTCTGACTTCTTGCCTTCACCGCCTTTCTTTCAGTCTCAGCACAAGATGTTTCCCTTCCTCTCAGAGTCTAACCCCAGTGAAGACCAGCTCTGTCACCTCCCGAGTCCTCGGCTGCTCTGATTTATCCTGGCCTTCCTGTACCTGCTGTCCCTCCAGCTCCAACCCCTAAGCAGAATAAAAGCATTTTCTCATCTCTTTCAGTTAAAAAAAAGGCCTTTTTCTCAGCTGAATTGCTTGGAAAAGGAGACTGTTGTCATCATTCTGCTCTTAGTATGCCACTGCTAACTATTTTTACAAATATTAACAATAACCACTGTAGATGCTCATTGAAATTAATAATAAAAATTAAAAAAAAAAAACCAACGAGCCTGATGTGGTTAAGCATTTGGTTACTAACTCAAAGGTTGGTAGTTCAAAGCGATCCAGTGTCTCCATGAAAGACAGCCATGGTGATCTGTTCCTATAAAGCTTACAGCCAGGAATACTTTGGGTAGTTCCCCTCACATACCGTCACTCAACAAATTCACTAGACCCTTCTCAGTTCAAAATGGTTTGTGCAGCAGTGCCTCCTTGAAATGAGCCTCTTGCTGTCTGTGCCACCATTCTTTCAGGGGTTTCCCCTTGCATGTCTGCCCAATCCTCAGTCTGTCTGCCCATTTGTTTCTCTTCACAGCTTGTGTGAATTTTAGATTGTCTCATCCACTGATAATTTCTAAAGTTCTTCACTTGGACCTTGCTTTTTTTGAGCTTCAGATAAATGTGGACATCACCACAGACTCCTCAAATTACTATCTATAATTGATGCCCACGCCAGCCTTGCCCTGCCCTGCCATTCTATGTGGGAAGATGACAACTGGCACCACCAGCTGGAAATCATCTTTGGGCATGCCCTTACTCTCACCTCACTAAGTCTGTGTGTCTGGTGATTTTACCTACTTACTCCTCCCCATCCCTTGTGAGGGTCAAGTTCTGCTGTATTAGGCTGAGTAGTTACTGCTTCAGTTTCATAACATCCATTTCAGTCACTCTCCTGCCTCAAATTCTTCAGTAGTTCAAACTTCTCAGTACAACTGAAGATCACTTTTCACAATCTGTACTTGACTGTGGCTCAAGTTAATTTTAATAGTTGATACAGTTACAAACAGGAATAAAGTGAACTAACTTCCTCCTCTAAGAAAATGTTCAGGTAGATGTATGATTCCACATCTAAGGAAGGTGACTTCGCTTCACAATTGAGGGAGGCTGGGAGCTGAGGAAGCAATGGTGCCCAAGATCATCTGGGATGGGACTAAGGCAGCTAGAGGCAGAAGTCATTGATACACTTTCCTGGTAACTGGAGTAAAGATCTTTATGAAACAGGGTAAAGAGCTTTCGTAACAATAAGGTTCAGATAAAAGCAAGAACAGACTGAGTACCTGGCAGAGTTAGTCTCTGGCTATGGCTTGCACGGTTTTTAAGGCTCCTCTCACTGCTGAGTGTGCCTGTAGTACATTCCAGTAAAGTTGGTTCCCTTTGCCCTTGTGTTTCCTTACCCACCAAAGACACCTGTTGCATTTGACTCCGTTTCAGCCCGTAGCTGTCTTGCACCGGATCTCTGAGGTTGTAATTGTACATCGGGAAGACTGCCCATCTCTCTCTCTCTTGAGCAGCTGGTGGATTCACACTGCCAGCTTTTCGGTTAGTACCGTATGTGCTTTTCCACCAGGGCTTATCATAAATACTTGAAATCCAAAGAGCCATTGTAAAGATATAGGGCTTTATTTTGCATTTCATAAAAGGATTAACACATTTTTATTTGCCTTGTATAGTTTATTTCAAGCTTAAAATTGTTTAATAGGGCTTTGCTAACTTTTTTTTTTTATTCTGAGAAGTTGCTGAAGCGCTCCAAGGGAAATAATGTTGGCATTCCTCAAATAAAAACTAGTTTCATACCCTCATTTCTAGTGCTCCTTTAATTCTACCCCCGAGAGAGTCAGAATGACTGCTAAACCCTCAGTAAAATTTCAGAACTTTTCAAAAAAATGTTTCTGCCAGCACCGTGTGCAGTGCGAGGAGCACAAGAGTAGAGGAGGATCAAAGAGGCGGTTTGACTGGTAATCAGACTTCCTCCTGAAAGAGATTTATTTTTTTATTTTATTCCTGCCTCTTAAATATTATGGGCAGAAGATTAACTTGAGTTAAGGTCCTGGTCATGATGTCCATAGGGATTTAGAAAATCTTGTCTGTTGTTAGGTTCCATTGAGTTGAGTATGACACCCAGCAACCCTGCAAACAGATCTGAATGCTGTTCTACCCTGTACCACCCTCATCATCTCTGACATACTTGAGCCCATTACTGCAGTCACGGAAAATCTATCTCGTGGAGCATCTTTCCCTTTTTACTGACCCTCCACCTTTCTGAGCCTGATGTCCTTTTCCAAGGAATTATAGCATTTCTGAGCAACATGCCCAAAGTATGTGAGAGAGCTTTGCCATCCTTGCCTCCAGGGAGCACTCTTGTTGCACTTTTCAACCAAGAAAGATCCATCTTACTTGTTTTGACAGTCTGTGGGATAGTCGGTATACCTCTCCAACACCACAACTCAAAGGCATCAGTAATTCTTCTGTCATCTGTATTTATGTCCAGCTCTCCAGGCATAGCAAGTGATTGGAGATGGCCTGAATCAGGCACACTTTAGTCTCCAAAACTGGCCCGTGGAAAGAATGGAAGGTGGACAAGCCTGAGATCGATGGTCACAGGACAAGAGGACAGTGAGAACGGAAGAAGAGAGCATCTGGAACCTGCTAGTTTGACGCAGCAGTTGTGGCTGAGTAGTAGTAGCATTCTCACCTTCCACGCAGGAGACCCTTGTTCAACTCCAAGCCAGGGCCGCTCTTGTGCAGCCACCACTTGCCTGTCAGCAGAGGCTTGGGTGTTGCTGTGATGAACAGAGTCTAGCACGTGTAGAAGGAAAGGCCTGGCAACTTAGTTCTACCAACAGTATTGAAGCCAAGGGATGGAGCCTAACAGCCCCAGCTGATTTGGGCACTGGGTGGGGTTGGTTCTGTTTTGCAAGGAGTTACCATGAGTTGGGAGCCAAATTCACAACTAAGACAACAGTAAATACAGAAAACCCACCTCCATGTTTGCTTTGTGGGTAGAAACCCAGTTACTTGGAGAGATGCCTGACACCAGACTTGCCCAGTGGAATGCATCTTCTGACTACTAGTATCTAAAGTGTTGATTATAGACTCAAGTAAGATGAAATCCTACCCATCTGTAATGATGCTGCTTATCAGTCCAGTGATGAGGATTTCTGTCATCTTAATGTTGAAATGCAATCCATATTGAAGGCTGTAGTTTATTTTCTCCAGCAAGCACTCTGAGTGCTTTACTTTCAGCAAGTAAGGTGGTGTAAACTGCATACTACAAGTTGCTGGTGAATCTTCCTGCAATCCTGATGCCACATTCTTCATAGAGTCCACCTTCTTGAATTATTTGCTCAGTATACATATTGAATAGTTTTGGAGAAAGGATACAACCCTGATGAACATCTTTCCAGGTTTTAAACAGTGGAGTGTTCTCTTACTCTGGACAACAGCTTCTTGGTCTAGGTATAGGTATAGATTTTGAATGAGTATAATCAAGATCCAGTAGTAATGAAGGAAGAAATTAAAGCTTCATGGAAGGCACTGGCAAAAAATACCCCCAGGAATCAGTAGGATAACAGCTGACGTTTCAATGAACACATGCAACCCTAGGCAGGCTGGCTGGCTGAAAGGAATCCATATTTTCCCCATTCCCAAGAAAAGTGGCCCAACAGAATGTGGAACTTACTGAACAATATTACTAATATCAAATGTAAGTAAAATAATGGTGAAAAACATTAAAAATAAAACACCAGAACAGTATATTGATAGAACTGCTAGAAGTTCAAGCTGGGTTTAGGAGAAACTGTGGCACCAGCTGATATCATTGCTGATAACTGATGGATCCTGGCTGAAAGCTGAGAATACTAGAAAAATGTCTATTTGCGTTTTACTGACTATGCAAAAGCATTTGTGTGGATCATAAATGATGGCTAACAATGAGAAGAACAGGACTTTCAGAACACTTAATTGTGCTTCAAATTTATCAGTAGAATTCCATTTTTAACCATTGAGACAAGAAGACCCACTGCTTTTGATGAACTTAGCAGGTGAACAGTCCGGAGGATGAAAAGAAATAATGTTAAAACTCCAAACTTAAATTCAGGATGTATTCTGAATTTATTCAAGTTATACTTGAATGTATTCAAGTAACAGATTTGCCTTCTTGACAATTTTAGTCATCTATTTATACTAATTCCTTGAGCACATATATTAACATGGGCAAACAAAATAGGAAAGCATATCTAGGAACGTGCTGCTACTGCCATTGCTTGGTATATGCCATTACCAGCTTCTCCTAGCGAGCCTGTGAGCAACACATCAGAACCTTGCGCTGTCCTACACCATCTTCACAATCTCCAATGTGCTTGAGCCCACTGTTACAGTCACTCTTGTTGAGGCTTTTCCTCTCTGACCCTCCACCTTTCCCAGCATGAGGTCCACTGACTGCTGAAAACATGTCCAGTGTGTGAAACAGTTTCCCCACCCTTGCCTCTAAGGAATACCTTGGTTGTAGTTCCTCCAAAGCAGACTTGCTTGTTGTTTTAGTAGTCCATGGACTATTCAGTACTCTTCTCCAACACTGCAATTCAAAAGCATCAGTTCTTCAGTCATCCTTATTCACTGTCCAACTTACAGATGTATACGAAGCAATTAAAAGAACTTGGCTTGGGTCAAGCACACCTTAGTCTTGTGTCATTGCTCTTTAGCAATTTGGAGAGGTCCTTCACAGCAGATTCCCTCAGTACATCACAGCTTTTGGAATGCCAATCCAGCCTTAAAAACTAATTGTAGAATTGTGTTTGATAACTAAGCTTTGAAAAATGCCTGTTTTTATAACGCAATTATATTTTACCTATACATGACCTATGAACAATATTGCCAGTGTCAGATGGATCTTGGCAGAAAGCAGAGAGTACCAGAAGAATGTTTACCTTTGTCTCATTGACTATGCAAGGGCATTTGACTGTGTAGATCACAATAAATTGTGGATAACCTTGAGGGAAATGGGAATCTCAGAGCACTTAATCGTGCTTACATGAAACTTATACTTGGACCAAGGAGCAGTCCTCAGAGCAAGGAAACACTGCATGGTTCAAAATAAAGAAGGGAGTGTGTCAGGGATGCATCCTGTCCCTGTACCTTTTCAGTCTGTATGCAGAACAGATCATCTGGGAAGCAGGGCTTTATGAAGATGAGTGTGACATCAAGATTGGAGGAAGACTCTCATTAACAACCTACAATATACAGATGATAAAACTTTGCTTGCTGAAACTGAAGAAGGCCTGAGGCACTTGCTGCAAAAGGTCAAGGACTGTAGTCTTGAATATGGATTGAAGCTCAACATTAAGAAGATAGATTCTCACTACTGGGCCAATTGGCAGCACCACAATAGATGGAGAAGAGATTGAGGTTTAACAATTACAGCTTGCTTAGATCCACAATCAAAATGTAGTCAGGAAATCAAAAGACAAATTGCTTTGGGGAAATCTGCTGTCAGAGACCTCTCCAGAGTGCTGATGAGAAACTATATCATTCTAGAGACAAAGGTGCGCCTAATCCAGGCCATGGTTTTTTCAGTTACCTGTTAGGCTTCAGAGAGTTGGACAATGATGAAGGGTGACAGAAGAATAGTAGATGCCTTCTAGTTGTGGTGCTGGAGAAGGGTTCTGAACATACCAGGGACTGCCAAGAAAACAAATTGGTCTGTCTTGGAGAGGGTGAAAACAAGTCTCTCCTTGGAGGCAAGGATTTTGAAGCTCCGTCTCACTTTGGGCATGTGGCCAGGAGAGATCAGTCCTTGGAGAAGGACATCATGCTCAGAAGGGTGTGTGAACAGCACAGGAGAGGAAGACCCCGGGTGAGATGGATTGATTCAGTAACTGGAGCAATGGGGGTTGGTGTGTCAGAATTAGACTGGCTTCGGACAGGGAATGGTTCAGAGCTACTGTACATAGGGTCACTATACATCGCAGGCGACTCAACAGCACACAATAACATAATATGACAGATTTGGAAGCAGGAGTGGCATCCACTTCCTAAACAACATACTTGGGGAAACTCTGTAGACTTTGATAAATGTCAATAGTTGTAGAGGGGCTTCTCAGGCCTTTTGTTCATAGGGTCACTATGAGTTGTGCTCGACTTGAAAGCAATCGACGACAACATCTTTTTTTTGTTCTGGGAAACTAAAATTCCATTTTTAGAAAATAGCATCTATTCAATAAATATAGTTTTAACAAAAATTTGTAACCTGAGAGGCTATTTTTAAAAGTTTTTAAGAAGTTCTGTTTTTGTTTTTTTATATTAATTTTAATGAACATTTACAGAGATTTTGGATTTCCATTCATTCATTGTTGCAGTTTTCTCCCTGCCCCCCCTCCCAGTTCACTTTTCTCTTTGAAAAGTAAAATTCCTTCCTTGGTATACAATCCCCCCACCCCGGGTACACTCCACTATGGAACCTTCATTCTGGACTCTTATTATAATCATAATACCCTATATTGCTTTTAAACTGTTCTCTCTCTCATCCGTTTCAATGCAGTATACATAATTTATCCAGTTTTTCTCAATCCTGATGTCAGCCCCATTCATTCTATAACAGTGGCACTAGGCAGTGTTTGTCTTTTTGTGACTGAGATATTTCACTCAGCATAATGTCCTCCAAGGTCACCCATTTTTATAATATTGCATGAGTTCCTTGTTTTTCTTTTTCCTTTTTTTAAAATTTATTATTAATTTCAGTGAAAATTTACAGAGATTTTTGGATTTTCAATCATTCTTTGTTGCACTTTTCTTCCCTCCCAACCCTCCCCCCCCCCAGTACATTACTCTCTTGGAAAAGTAAAAGAAAAATTCTTTCATTATTTTACAATCCCTCCCCCCAGGCCCACTCCACTATGCAACCTTCGCTCTGGACTCCTGTCATGACAAAAACATGTAATCACCTATCTCTTTTAAACTATTTTCTCTCTCATCTATTTCAATGCAGTATACATTATTAAACCTGTCTTTCTCAGTCTTCCCCCAACTCCGATGTCAGTCCTGTTCTACAACAGTGGAACCATGCAGTATTTGTCCTTTCGTGACTGAGATACTTCACTCAGCATAATGTCCTCCAGGGTGACCCATTTGGAATAATATTGCATGAGTTCCTTGTTTTTCAATGCAGCGTAGTATTTCATTATGTGAATATACCACAGCTTCTCTATTCATTGTTTGTTGATGGGCACTTAGGTTGTTTTCAACTCCTTGCTATTGTGAACAAAGCCACGATAAACATGGGTGTGCAGAACCAAAGCATTTTCAATGACTGATTCCCCTTCCCCTGCCCCAAGTTAATTTCCAGCCTATTTTTCTACGGTGTCTCTTCGTAAACTCCAAACTTTTCATTAGTATCGGAATAGTCATTTGTACTGCTCAGGCACTCCCAAACATAAAAGTACAAACTGTTAAAACATACAAGAAGTGCAAATGCCTATGGGTTATCCTGGGGGTAGGGAAGACAGTCATATTTGGTCTGAGATGAGAGAGAAGGACCAAGTGCCTGCCAAGGAAGAGGGAAGTTATGAGCCTAGGAATTGAGGAAACCAAAGTTGTGAAGTAAGGAAAAAGGACACATTTGAGAAATGAAGAGAAGGCTAGTGTGCCCAGCTAAGAAAAGAAGAAAAAGTAAAGAATAAAGAAGAAAACCACAGGGAGAGCCACTCTAGTGGGCTTTTATGGACCATTTGAAAATTTCGCCTTTATTCTGAGGGTCATGGGAAACCTCTAAAGGATCTTAAGTAAGGTGGAAAAGTGAGTTTTGATTTCCAAGAAAATTCCCGTATTGAGATTAGAGCAAAGAGTTTTATTAGCAAATAAACACAACAGCATAACTTGGGAAATGGAGTACACAAATTAAAGCGAAGTGCTCCAACATTCTGAGGAAGAGGTGAGCTTTCATACAGAAAATAGAGATGAGAGTAAGTGACCACAACCAGAATGGCCAAGGATTAGAAAAAATGAAAAAATAATGTTGTTAAGTGTTGTTGTGTCAATTATGGCTCATAATGACCCCAGACACAATAGATCTGAGCCCTAGCCTATCCTGTGCCATCCTCATCATATCTATACACTTGCACCCATTGCTGCAGTAACTGTCAATCTAGCTCATTGAGGGTCTTCCTCACTTTCGCTGATTCTTCACCATCATACTTCTCCAGCATGTTGTCCCTTTCTTTTTTTTTTAATAGCATTCAGTTTATTACAAATATTTAGTATTGGCTTCCCATATTTTCCCCCTTTTGTTTTTATTATAATTATGTTATCATCTAGATGAGCATCCTTTATACACAAATTAAGCATAATAAACTCAAAGAAATACTTTTTAAAATCTCCATATGATCAGAAGGATTCAGGTTGAATATTCCTTGAAAGTTTGTTTTAACTGTCCCATTGCCACAGTGTTTGTCAAAACCAATTCTGATTAATCTCCTTTGTCAGTGTGTCCTTTGCCATTCCCTATCACCCCTCCCTGAGAGAGATTTCACCCTGATTCATAAGGAAAAGGGGATGGCGTATTCTCTTAGCTACTTCCTGCTGAGAAGGGATGCTGTAGGTTTCAGGGTGAAGATCTTTTCTCACTACTCTTAAAGGGCCCCTGTGGCAATAGGAAACACGTAGACTATTGTGGAGATTGATTTTGGAGAGTTCCTTGTTTTTCAATTCAGGATAATATTCCATTGTGTGAATATACCACAGTTTCTCTATCCATTCGTTGATGGGCACTTGGGTTGTTTCCAACTCCTTGCTATTGTGAACTAAGCCGCAATAAACATGGGTGTGCATATATCTGCTTGGATGTCGGTTATGGTCTCTTTGGGGTATATTCCCAATAGTGGGATTGCTGGGTCAAATGGTATCTCTATTTGCAACTTTTTGAGAAAGCACCACACAACTTTCAACAGTGGTTACACCATTTTACACTTCCACCAACAGTGAATAAGGGTTCCAGTCCTGAGAGGCTATTTTGATGCAAATATCACTCATGTAGATACATAATTTCTAACTAATTAAAGGAAACTTGCCACATAACCTGTGTCCCCACCAATTGCAAATTGTGTTCTTTAATGAATGAAAAGGTCTAGGACATAAAGTCCTAGTTATGCTTCCTTTTTTTTTGGGGGGGGAAGACTATAAAAATGAACTAACAGTACTACATCCATACATTCATGTCTTTTATTCTTAAATCTGTAGATGCATGCAACATCATGATTGTAGTGGGAGGAAAAAACTATTTATGGTCACTCTAACTTCTGTTGTACTTAAAAATAAAATTGTACCATTTCCAAAAACTATCTCATCTAAGTCAGAAGATTTTGGAACATGATGACATAATTCAATTCTGATTGTTTTAGGGTATTGTTATTAAAATAATTGAGACATTTTGTAGTTGAAACTAGAAGATATCCAAATCACATTCAAAATTCTTTCCATGTTAGAATATGTTAGAATTTGCTGCTCATAACTTTGCTGAAGAGATTTGTTTTCAGTTAACTCAAAAATAACTTTGTGTTGTTACTGTAGATGTTACTGTTTTGTTCACATTTTCTTGATGACACAAAAAAGGTTTAAATGTTTGACTGCCTTTGTAGATCTAGAGTATGGTCCAATATACATATAGTCCAAAATACATTGTTGGGAATGGCCTCTCTTTGAAAAAATACATCATTTTTAAAATAAGTAGAGGATCAGCAAGAAAGAAGAAGACTTTCATTGACCAACACAGAGACTACAGTGGGCTTGAGCAGGGCAGAGACTGTGAGAATGGCATGAGAGAGGGCAAGCTTTTGGTTTGTTCATAGAGTAGCAGTCAGTAGCAGTCAGAAGGGATCTCATGACAACCAAATAACTAAATAACCAAATCTGCTTTGGAACAAGTGCATCCAGAGTACTCTTTGGAGGAGGATGACTAGCCTGTCTCATAGGCTTAGGCATGTTGTTAAAAGAGGGACCAATCCCTGGAGAAGGACATCATGTTTAGTAAAATAGAGGGTTAGTGAAATGAAGGGAGATTCTTAATGAAATTGATAAACAGTGGCTGCAACAATGGGCTCAGAGCAAAAATTGTGAGGATGTTGAAGTACCGAGTAGTGGGGGGGTTTTGTTTATTTTTTACATGTTCTACTTTATATTATTGTTGCACATTTTCTAACTCCCTTTTCTCCCCACCTCCAGCTCTCTCCACAGTGCTGATTGTTGTCATACATAAAATACATAATCATATATTAGTGTCAGACAGTTGTTCTCATTTGATCTAATGCAGTGTTGATTACTTGTCCACACTTTCCCCCATTCTCTTCCCAACTCCCCTATGTTTGTCTTATTTTATAATAGCAGAGTTATGCAGTATTTGTCCTTTGTGACTGAGATGTTTCATCAGGCATAATGTCTTCCAGGCTCTCCCATGTTGGATATTGTTTTACAAGTTCATTGTTTTTCAGTGCTGTGTAATATTCCATTATGTGAATGTTTTTCTATCCATTCCTTTATTGATGGGCTGAGTAGTGTTTTGTTCAGTTTTATGTGGGGTGACTATGAGTCAGAATCAACTCAAGGGCACTCAACAACAGGTAACATGTGAAAGCAGGAAATAGTGGTAGAATTCTCTTTCACCCAGAAGACACAAGTTCCATTTAAATTCTGTCTTACTATAGTGCTGAACATGTTTCACCACTGGCTAATATGGACTAAGAAGAAGTCTAATTATCTATAACTTCAAAAAAGTTAGCCTGGGACAATACTCTATGAAGCACAGCAGTCCAGGGGCTGCAACATGAGGGTGGCCAAGTCTGATTTCAACCCACTTCATAAAGGGGATCATTGCTCATCAATAATATCCATAGTACCAAATTAGCTACAAGGTCAGACATGCCACCCCACATGCTCCTGCACCACCTTCTGCCAATCATTGGGTCCGATGGTGGTTACAAGACTCATAGACTTTACCCTCAGTTGTGTAGTTTAGTAGGGAAATAGATTGGAGAGTCAGGGAGGCAAAATATTTCTCACAATTCAAGTCCACGTTGAGTCAGCAGTCCCACGCCAGATTTAACAAGGCACGGTTCCTCAGTTAGTGAAATTTGGGGGACAGTCCAACAGCACAAATGCAAGAAGCCTCAATTTTCTTCAATCATCCAACAAACTTTATCTCAGAGGAGTTACAAGTCGGCGTTTTCTTAATTTATTCACCAAGCAAAACCTTTAACTGTGGCCTTTATCTCCAGGCTTCCACCTGGTTATACTTTGCCACTGTCTCTTCATATCTCCACGTCAGCACCTTTAACCGTGTGGGAAGTTCTTTCTTATATTGGTCCCACAGTTGATTTGCAAAACCATATGTCCACAGTTAAGAAGACCAAGCCTCCTCAACAGGGTCTAACACACTGGCTAGAAAAGCCAATTTTCAAAGGTTCTGATACCCAGGCGCTAACAAGAAGGTGGGGAGGACCTTAACTCATGGAGTAAGTGAGGAGAGTATCAAGTATTGCCTTTGAAAGCAGTGATAGAGCATTTACAAAGAAACATTGCCTCCCCAGTTTTCCTGAGGTAGGACAACTTTGATGTCAATGATACTCTAAAACAGTATTTTGAAAGCATAATTTTGGGGAGCTCTGGTGACCTAGTGGCAAGGAGCTGCAACTACAATCCCAGAGGCGCACAGTTCGAATCCACCAGATGCTCTGCCGGGGAAGGAGGGGCAATCTCCTCCTGTACCAGTCAGATCTGATTTGACGGTACACGCACACAAAAATAATAAAATTTAAAAAAAGCATAATTTTAGCCTATCCCAATTCAGATATTGTCATTCTGTTTAGGAGAGAGAGAGAAGAAAAAGTAAAATGATGAAAAGATTACCACAGAGCCATCTCTCAGAATTTGAGTTCTCACTAAGAATGTTTCAGATTATTGGGGAGTAATGATGTCAGTTTGAGGACTAAGGTGCATCTGATTCAGGTTCTAGTCTTTATGATCACTTGCTGTGCATCTGATAGCTGGACAATGAATAAGGATGACAGAAAAGAATAGACACCTTTGAGATGTGGTGTTGGAGAAGAGCATTGGACATCCCATGAATGGCCCAAAGAACAAACAGATATGTCTTGGAGAGGATGCAGCCAGAGTGCTCTTTGGAGGCAAGAATGATGAGGCTTCACCTCACATACTTTGGGCATGTTGTTAGGAAGTGCTATTTCCTTGGAAAAGGACATATGCTGGGAAGGATGGAGGGTCAGCAAAGGAGAGGAAGACCCTCAAATATGTGGATTGACACAGTGACAGCTGCAATGAGCTCTTGTGTGTCAAAGTGTGAAGATGGCACAGGATGGAGCAGGGTTCAGATCCTTTGTTCACAAGGTTGCTATGAGTCGTACTCAATAGCACCTAACAACAACACTAAGAATAAAGCTCTGGTGGCCTACTGGGTAAGGTGGTGTGCTGCCAAGCCAAAGGCAGGTGGTTCAAACCCACTAATGGCTCTACAGAAGAAAGATGGACAGTCTCCTTCCATGCAGTTTACAAAGTGAAAACCCACTGGAAGAGCAACTACTGTCAACTCCAACCCAATGGCTTATAATAACAACCAAATAGCCACCTCTCACTAAGTAAGAATAATAGTGTAAGAGGTTGAGCTTTTCACATGAATTTAAACAAAATTTATTTAGGGAGGAAAGACCTTTGCAGGGGGAGGTGTCAGAGGCCTAAATACTGCTGATTCAGATTGTGGAACAAGCCGGCTTTTAAAGGTTTTTGAGCGGGAGAAGAGCTTCATGTTTATTTATGAAAGGAGGTGGGGATTTTCAGAAGCTGGTTTATTATTAGGAGGAGGGTGTCGTGTTAATTCTTGGAAGGGTCTGAAGTGTTTCATGAGGGGTTGTAGTGAAGGGGTGCACGTGGAGCTGGTATTTCAAGATGGATTCTGCTGAGATTTTTGGACAGAGTTTTGGTTTACATGGGAAGATGCATGTTCACCATAAGCAGTGTCTTTTCAGGTCATCATTGCATATTATGGGGTGGGGCATATGCACTATTAAGCAATCAATGCCTTTTCAGCTTTGTCATTACTTATTATGGGCTGGTGCCCATGCATAACAGGTGATGTGTCTTGGTTTGAATTCTGGATCTGACTGATTTTTTGTTTTTTTAAAATTTTTTTTATTATTATTTGTGTGTTTGTGTGTATGTGTGTATGTGTATACTGTCAAATCAGATCTGACTGGTACAGGAGGAGATTGCCCCTCCTTCTCCAGCAGAGCATCTGGTGGATTTGAACTGCTCACCTCTGGGATTGCAGTGCAGCTTCTTGCCACTAGGCCACCAGAGCTCCCGATCTGACAGGTTTTGATTTTTTTAAATTTTGTTTTGAATTCTGAACCTTGCCATTTTATTTGGGAGGATTACCTCTTCATTATAGTGTCCCTCTGCACCCTCCAGGTACTGGATTAAGCTGATTTAGTTCCATCCTAGGTTTTAAGAGAGCAAGCCTAAAGAAAACTGCCTAAGAGAAGGGAGTGGGTTAGTCAGTAACAGGCAATAACAGGATGTTGGGAGGGGAAATTTTTCTGATCAATCTCAACGTTTTATATATCCGATTTCTTGCTCACTCTCTCTCTTTTTGTGAGAAAAATTTGTATTTAGAATTAGCTACCTGGACTCAGTTTAGATGATCCCAATTTTGTTGGCACCATCCAAAGCATCACAGTCAGGAGCAAGTCGAACATAGGCCTTCTTCTCTCCATGAGGACTAATCAAAGTGTTGACCTCGGCCACATCAATGTCATAGAACTTCTTTACAGCTTGTTTAATCTGGTGCTTGTTGGCCTTGACATTCACAATGAACGCAAGTGTGTTGTTATCTTCTATCTCCTTCATGGCTGACTCAGTGGTCAGAGGAAATTTGATGATGGCATAGTGATCAAGCTTGTTTCTCCTGGGGGCACTCTTCCAGGGGTATTTGGGCTGCATTCGGAGTCTCAGCGTCTTAGGCCGCCAGAAGGTGGGTGACGTGCGGATCTTCTTTTTTTTTTTTTGACTGTGGATGCCCTTCAGGACTGCCTTCTTGGCCTTTAATGCGTTTGCTTTGGCTTCAGTTTTGGGAGGGGCAGGGGCTTCCTTTTTTCCTTTCAGCTCCATCTTCGTAGAAAGGCTCTCTCTTTTTTTAAGAGTAGGTCAGTGACAGTTCCAGTATTCTGCACTCAGATGGGATCTTCAGTGCATAAGTGTGCCCACATTTAGGACAAATGTGTGAACAATCTGCAGCAATACTTTAGGACTAGGGTTTTTGATAGGTGTGTAGAGAAAGAAGGTGCAAAAAGCTATTGTGTAGACTGAGGTCCTGCACAGAATTGTAGAGGACCACAGACTTCCATGGTGAAGAATGCTTGAATTGTGTAGGCTAGACTCTCTCGGAGGGAAAAGAGATAAAACATGATCTGCACATTGTTGCAAAGACAAGAAAGTAATAGAAAACCAGTATAATACCTCTAGCAAAATAACTCTCTTTTTAGGAGATTAACATTTTATTAGGAGCTTTCGTGGCCTACTAGGTTAGGAGTTGTGCTACCAACCCAAGGGTAGACAGTTTGAATCTACCAGCTGCTCCATAGAGAGAAAGTAGGACAGTCTCTCTGTTTACAACCACTGAAAACCCACTGTAGGGTCAGCTATAAGTTGGTTCTGACTCCACAGCACATAACAGCAACAACATTGTTACAAAGTGACATAATGGGTTAGGGCCTTTACTGCTCTTAGGTCTTTTAGGAAAATAATGTTGTTCATCATGTCACTTTAATAATAATGTTGTTCATCATGTTGCTTTAATAATAATGTTGTTCATCAAGTCACTTTAATAAGTTGGCGTCAACTGAGCGTCATTAACAACATCTAAGAAATTTGAGGTCATGAGGGTTAACTAATCTCAAACAACCTCACTGTCAAGTTAGGGTGAAGACAAGTCTCAAACCAAATTCTGTCATTCACATAGAAGATAATTAATTAAGCAAACACTTACAAGCAAAAGTGTTCATTCAAGCAGTTTGTGAGAATCACTGTAACTCCAGTTCTCTGTTCTGCTAAAATGCTCCGTCTGCCCCTGTGCATGAAAGTCTCATTCTAGCCAAAGAAGAAAGCATCCACAGAGAGTAGGATTCTATTACCCTTAAAGATGGCATCATGTAACCGGACATCTCTCTAGCCAGTTCCTCCTCATAGGCCGTCCCTACGCGATCAGGTTGCAGGCCTCACTAGAGGCTTACACCCTGTTTATGCAAGGCTGTGGAGTCTCTTAAATTACTCCAGCCAATCTAAATATCTTGTACCCCGTTTATGTCACTTGTGTTTATTTCATAAAGAGCTATTTCTGATGGTCACTATGCTTATTAACAGAGCCTCTGGGGTGGAGAGATGGTGCCAGAAGTGCTTCTAGTGTATGACCTTTCTGAGGAGGCATGGACCATGTGGCTGTGTGAATTTCTGTTAGAACAATACATACTTAAACATTTTAAAGTAAATTGCAGATACTGCAATAGAGCAGAATTGGCCCTTGGCAATGGTGCTACTGATAATAAATAGAAAACTAGTACCTCAAGCAAAAGGACTGTCTTGTTAAAAAATTTTTTTATTGGTTTGCATATAATAATTTGTTTATGTTATGTTTT
>NW_006399782.1:1476266-1481387 GCF_000299155.1 Elephantulus edwardii | reverse complement strand
ATGTGAAATGTGTTCAAGTAGGAAGCAGTTTCTTTTTTTTCTTTTTATATTATTAATTTTAGTGAAAATTTACAGAGATTTGGGGTTTCCATTCATTCATTGTTGCTTTGGGGGGATTTTTATACTCTCTCCACCCACCAAATTCTTTTTTTAGGAGACTAACATTTTAATGGGGAGCTTTAATTTTAAAGTGCAGGCTTAGTGCCAATCCAGAGCCGTGCAATTTGAATCCACCAACTGCTTTGCAGGAGAAAGATGGGTCATCTTCTGTACAATTAACTGCCTCTGAAAACCTGCTGAAGGGTCAGTTCTGATTCAACAACACACAACAACATTTTATTAGGACCTCTGGTGGCCAAATGGGTAGAGAATTGCACTGCCAACCCAAAGGCAGGTGGTTCAAATCCACCTGTTGCTCAGAGAGAGAGAGATGGACAGTCCCCTCCTGCATGATTTACAGCCTCTGGAAATCAACCTATGAGTTGGTAGTGAACTAACATCATGGACCAACACCATCACTTCGATACAAGCTTTCGTGGTGTGGAGTGTTGTGCTGCTTAACCAAAAGATTATGTTGCTAATCAAATGGCCAACTGTTTCTGGGAGTTTGAATCTACCAGTTGTCCCATGAGAGGAAGTTGAGCAGTCAGTCTCCTTCTTTTAAAGATTTACAGCCTGAGAAACCCAGTGGAAGTCTGCTAGGAGTAGGAATCAACTAGTTGGCAGGATATTTAAACCAAACCTTTTAATGTACCCTGTACTCAAATGCAAACTCACTGCTGTGAGCCAGTTCCAGGTTCCAACTCACAGGGACTTCCTGTCAGGTTTCCAAAGCTGTACATTGCAACTGGAAGAGACTGCCTATCTTTCTACTGTGTGGCTGCCAGTGGATTTGAGCCACTAGTTACACACAGTTGTTGGGTTAGCAGCCCAGCTTGCCAAATACTATGCTGCCGGAGTTTCCCAATATAAGACTCTATTCTATTCATCACCCAAAGTCAGAACCAACTCATAGCTGACACTCTCTTCTATCTTCAAGGTTGTAAATCACCTTGGAGGAGATTACCCATCTTTGTTCAGAAGAGCCATTGGTGAATTTGAACCGTCAGAGAGGCATGGCCTTTGGATTAACAGAGCAACTTCTTATGGGTGAGGCCCCGAGAACTCCCTGATGTAAGACAGTACTGGTTGTGGTTAGCTGCCATCCAGATTACTTTGACTCATAGCAACCCTATTAACAGTGGATCTGACCCCTGCTGTATTCTGTGCCATCCTAACCATCTCAAATATACTCGAGGCAATTGTTAAAATATCTGTGAGTCCATCTTGTTGAGAGTATTCCTTTCTTTTACTGATCCTCCATCTTTCCAAATATGATGTCTTTTCCCAAGGAATGGCACTTCCTAGCAATATCCACAAAGTATGTGAGATGAAGTTTCACCATTCTTTCCTCTAGAGAGCACCCTGGTTATACTATCGCCAAGACAGACCTGTTTGTTCTTCTGGCAATCCGTGGGATATTCAGTAAGACTAGCATTTCATGATATTTTCAGGGGAAAAGACTTTCTCTAAATTTCGTACTTTTTTGGCTCATGTGTGAAGCAGTTGGATTCTGGATAGTAGGTTCTCTTGTTTTGGTTGAGGGTTGGGTGCAGACTGTTTGGTTGGGTTTTGGGTTGGTTTTTAATTTTTCGCAGTTGTGTGTGAGCTGATTGGATTTGCTGGATTCAGCTAACAATGAGGACAATGAGTTGTACACTGGAAGCCTCTTGTTTAGAGTCAACCAGAACTCGGTGGGTGGGCCTTTGTATTTAAGTCAGTTGGGTGGTGTTAATTATGTTTCAGGGGGAACATTCTTCTAATTGGTGTAACACTAGTCTGTTAGTTTGCTTAATGCGGTAACTTGGAGTTGCTGTGATGCTGAACTCTGTGGCACTGGTGTGTCAAATGCCGTAATAGTTACCCATAGTAGGCAGTGTTTGGTGGAGCTCCCAGATTAAGACAGACTTGAATGCAGGAGTGGTATCCACTTCCTAAACAACATGCCTCTGGAAACTCATAAACAGGGAAACGACAATAGTTATAGAACAGGGTTCAGGTCTTTGGTTCACAGGGTCTCTATGACTCATGCTTACCTTGGCTCTTAATAACAACAACAGTCCTAATCAGACTAAATTTCCTTTACTCTCCTCTTAAAATTCTTGTGTTGCTCCTTCTTGTCTGTTCTTATAAATTATGGCCAGATATTAGAATCTCCCCTTAAGCTGTGACAAATAAGTGTTGTCAATCATCTCTGAAATCTTGCTGAAAACCAGACTAACTGGTCCGAGAACATTGAGTAGAGCACCTGAGCCACTGAAGGGAATGTAAAAATTCCTCACATGCTGATATCCTTTCCCTCCTTTCCTAAACCCTCTGAGGTCTCTGAGACCAGGAGGCTGTTTTGAGAAGCTCATATCCCCTGCCTTATATCATTGCTCCATAAAATGCCGCTGTTCCACCTCACCCTCTACCTCTATTTGCTCTTAAGCAGCAGGGGGTTAGGTCAGAAACTTTGCAGTAACAATGGCAATCTTATGTTTGGTGGATTTAACTGACTTTACCAGCAATCTGTAGTTCTTCTCCTTCTAATAAGGTGAGAATTTAACATGACCTAGTCACATTCAGGACAGAGGGCCACTCACTGCCTGTGAGTCAGAAGTGAACTCATACCTGATCTTCCCTTGGGTCTCAAAGGTTGTCAGTCACACGGTGGGAGATTGCCCCTTCTTCCTCCCCCTGAGGTGCTGATGGATTCAAACTGCCACAGCATTGCTGCCTTGGTGTAAGTAGTGCAGCTCCAGGGCCAACCACGCTACCAGAACGAGTGAATTAAATGTAGCTGGTCACTCTTCTAGGGTTGGGGTTTTGTTGTTGTTGTTGTTGTTGTTTTTTACATGCAAGCACTAATCCCATTAATGGCAATTAAATTAGCAATTATACTGCAGGGCTCTTTCTTAGATATACCATGTTATGAGCTCTGGTGGCCTAGTGATAAGCTGCACTGCAATCCCAAAGGCACATGGTTTGAATAGCTGCTCTGCAGAGTCCGTAGGAATTTGTGCTGCTAACCCAAAGGTGGTGCCTCCTCTCAGGCGGTTCAAACACACCCATTGGCTACAAGAGAGAAAGATGGACAGTCTCCTCCAGTGCTATTTACAGCCTCAGAAAACCTGCTGGAGGGTCAGCGAGGAGTTGATTCAATGACAATGAGTGAGTTTGTGAGTGCAGTGTTATTTGGGGATGTTGTTGTTAAGTGCCATTGAGTCGTAGGTGACTCATAGCGACCCTATGAACAAAAGTCCTCAACACTTGTGTGACTTTCATCCTTTCTCCAGGTTCATAGGGTTTTGAAGGCAAGCTATTTATGGAGTGGATGCCACTCCTCCTTCCAAGCTTGTTTAAATCAGGGAACGCCACCAAACACTGTTCACCTGGGGTAACAATTATCACATTTGACACATCAGTGTCACAGTGTTCAGCTTCACAGCAACCACAGTACAGCAATGCACACACCAGTGCTATACAACTTAGAAGAATGTTTGACCAAAACCAATAAAAATCAGGCCTAAGGGCCACAGGGGCATTTTTGGGGAGTCTTGGGATGTCAAGGCTTTAATTCTATTATAGACTCTTGTTTGTGGAAGATTATGCCTTTATGTTAGTCCTAGAAGCCAGATCAGGTATCATTTCTACTGTTTGAATTTCTAACTCAGCTTGGCTAAAAGTAGTCCATATCCCAGAGCCTTTGGGGAGATCCGCTGAGCTAGTCTGTCCATAGGGAGTTGCACCACTGATGCAGACGCAGCACCTCTCTGGTGGTAAGATAGGAGCCACCAGCAGCAGGTCTTTGGGAGAAACATGGACAATGTTCTCCCGTGCCATTTGCATCCTCAGAAAACCCATTGGAGGGTGACCTATGAGCTGATTCCAACTGGATGGCAGTGAGTTTGGGATGCTTAACATAGCCTTCTATATAGATCCTGAAACCCAGTTAAAAGTGTTCTACAAGGTGGTTTCGAGTTGCATCTCTCTTATTGCCAGCGATTTTGAGCATTTCTTTGTGTGTCTGTTGGCCATCTGAATGTCTTCCTCTGTGAAAAGTCCTTCCATTTATTTTTCTCATTTTATAATTGGATTACCTGTCTTTTTCTTTGGGAGGTCCCCAGGAGTATTCTGTAAACTTTTGCTAGGAAACCCTTGTCTGTGATGGTACAGCCAAATGTTAGTTCCCAGTTGGTAGGTTTTCTTTTCATCCTGTTTAAAAAAGGTTTTGAACACAGAGAATTTAATCTTTAGAAGGTCCCATTCATCAATTTTATCCTCTTCAGATTGTGCATTTCTGGCTGTATTTGGCAGTCATTTTATACTGTAAACTAGGCCTTCTAAAGTTAAACCACAATGAGAAACCCCAGTAGCAATGGCAAAGTTTAGCAGAGGAGCAAGTAATAAATGTTGTAGGGGATGTGGAGAGATAGGAACTTGTAAACATTGTTGGTGGGATTATAAAATGGTACAATCAACTCTGGAAGGCAGTTTGGTGTTTCCTCTAAAAGCTGAACAGAGAAATTCCATATGACTCTGCTATTCCACTATTTGGAATATACCCAGAGAAAATGAGAACTGAAGCACAAAAGGAGACTTGTACATCAATGTTTATAGCAGCGTTATTCAACATAGCAAGAACATGGAAACAGCCCAGATGCCCAACCACAAATGAATGGACTGAGAAAGTATAGTACTTTCACATGATGGAATACTACACAGCACGTAGGAGGAATGACTTAGTAAATTATTACCTCACTTGGGAAGGACTGGAGAGCATTATGCTAAGTGAACAGAGTCCCATAAGGACAAATATTGTATATGATCATTATTGTAGAACGTGTATAAGGATCCAAAAGGGGGAGGGTGGGAGCAGAGGGGTGAGGATGGGAGGGGGGGAGGGTTAATCATGGCATAATTTGATGGGTGGAGGGAGAGGGGAGTAAAGGAAAGGAGACAAATCTAAATCTGGTGCCAAAAACAATGTATACAAACTTTGTAAGTAAGGCAATAGAAAATAATTTTTTTTTTTTTTTT
>NW_006399782.1:1466515-1475585 GCF_000299155.1 Elephantulus edwardii | reverse complement strand
TCCTTCTATCCTCCTTGGTCATTGTCCAACTCTCTGATGCATAACAAGTGATTGCAAAGACCATGGCCTGTATCACCTTAGTCTCCAGAGAGACACCATTGCTCTTCAGTACTTTGGAGAGGTCCCTAACAGCAGACTTTCCCCTAGTACATCTAATAACAGTAGATCCATAAATTCCACAGGTAGGTGTGAGATGGAAGAAGACTCTAAGAGGAGGCCTATTCACAATTCCGATAAAGCTGCTGGTGAAGAATTGCAATTATCTGAGTCATTTTTTGTTGTACTTACACTAAAAGGGGTACCCCAAAAAGTCCATCTGTACAATAGGAACTGCTTAGCAATGGCTTTACATGGACTGGTAATCCAGATTGCCCACATTTACAGGCAAAATTTTAACCAAAAATAATCCAACAATGATCCCAGCAAAATTGAAAATGAAGTTTATAAATCACTGTCACCATTCCAGTTATTAAGCGTTTATTAAAAACAGGACAATTTTTGCCAAAAAAGGCACATTCGGGTTTTTTTTCTAAAAAAAAGGGCAAAATTTTAAAAAAAAATTCGTTTGATGAAAAGGTTCAGAAAACCAGTGGTAGAATGGAAAAACTTATTGCCAGAATAAGAAACTCACACAGTTGATGGGCACTGTTCTTTCTCAGATTAAAAATTATTGTAAATAAAATGCTAGGCTAAAGGAATACTGGGAGTAAACTGAGACATAACAGTGAGATAAATTGACATATTGGTGACATTCCCATGTCACAAATGTGGAAGAAAATTTGTAGAATAAAATGAAAAAGAACAACTCTATTTAAATTAATTAATTAAATTAATCAATCAACAATATATATCATGCTTTAACAATTGTAAGAGTTGCAAACGGCACCACAACAAGATAAAGCTAAACAGACAATCACAAAATGGGCACAGGATATGAACAGACACTTCACCAAAGAAGACATTCCGATGGCAAGCAAACACATGAAGAAATGTTCAAAATCCCTAGCTCTAAAAAAATGGAAATCAAAACAACTTTGAGATATCATCTCACCCCAGTAACAACAGCAAAATTCAACAGAGCAGCAAACAATAGATGCTGGCAAGGTTGTAGAGAAACTGGAACCCTTATTCACTGTTAGTGGGAGTGTAAAATGGTGCAACCACTATGAAAGGCAGTATGGAGATTTCTCAGAAAGTTGGAAATAGAAGTATCATTTGACCAGACAATTCCTCTACTGGGTATATATCTTTAAGAAACCAGAACTTCTACTCAGTAGATATATGCACATCCATGTTTATTGCTGCATTGTTCACAATACCAAAGAGAGGGAAACAACCCAAGTGTCCATCAACAAATGAATGGAAAGAGAAGCTGTGGTATATCACACAATGGAATGCTATGCAACACTGAAAACAAGGAACTCATGAAATATTATTCAAAATTGGTGACCCTGGAGGACATTATGCTGAGGGAATTATCTCAGTCACAAAAGGACAAATACTGCAGAATGCAGCTGTTATAGAACAGGTCCGACATGGGGGTTAGAGGGAAACTAAGAAAAGAGGGAATAAATAATGTATACTGCATTGAAATAGATGAGAAGTACAACTGCTTTAAAGGAATATATAATAAGATATTATTTGCATGACAACAGTCCATAATAAGAGCTGCATAGTAAAGTGGACTGGGGTAGAGGGATTGTACAACAATGAATGAATTTTTTTTCAAAGAGAAAAGCAAACTGGAGTGGGGTGGGTAGGGAGGAAAATGTGCAACAATGAATGAATGGAAATCCAAGTTCTGTATAAACTTTGACTAAAATGTCAATTTAAAAAAACCAAAAAGAAATAAAAAAAAAAACCAATTGGAAGACTCAAGGTTGAATCCAGACATCTTTCATTCCAGTGCCCATTCTCTCTCTTCACTACTGTGTTCTGTGGTTTGTGTTTTTGTTCTCATGTTTTTCTCAACTCATAAGATATATGAGGTAAAAGTACTATGCTGCATTGAAAAACAAGGAACTCATGAATTATACAAAATGGGTGACCCTGTAGGACATTATGCTGAGTGAACTATCTTAGTCACACAGGGACAAATATTACATGGTGCCAGTGTTGTAAAGTGGTACTGACTTCACGGTTGAGGGGAGACTGGGAGAAGAGGGGATAAATGACGTATATAGCATTGAAAGAGATGAGGGAGAAAACTGTTTAAAAGGGATATGTGATTAGGTATTATTGTCATGACAGAAGTCCAGAATGAAGGCTGCATAGTGGAATGGACCTGGGGGGGAGGAATTGTAAAACAATGAAAGAATTTTTCTTTTACTTTTCAAAGAGAAGATTGTACTGGGAGGGGAGGGGTGGACAGAAAGAAAAATGCAACAATGAATGAATAGAAATCCAAAGTCTCTGTAAAGTTTCATTAAAATTAATTTAAAAAAAAGAAAACTAACATGCAAGGAGATTGCATGGTTTTCAAAAACTAAAAAAAAAATAATAAGAAGAAATAATATGTTCATAGGCAGGCCCAGGATGCATACAATGGATGCATTGTGTTCTTTTGGGTTACATAACCACTTTGAAAATAATTTTGTTTGATTGGTTTTTGTCTGTGTCATAAAAAAAACCAAATAAAATAAAAATGTTTGGCACTGCCTGGCTATTCCACAAAGAAAAAAAAAGTTAAAAATGATAATGAAATACAAGAAAACTTTTTCTGCAGCAAAGAACTGCCCCAAACAAGAAAGGACTAAGTTATATGTATTGTTTTGTCCTCTTCTCTAGAAATGATAGGTCGGTCTGTCTTGGGAAAGGATTTTAGCATTTTATTCATAATACCCAACCAATAGTGTGGTACATGGGAGAGATTTATTTTCTGTTAAAAAGAATAGATTTTTTTTTTTTTAAAGAAATGTCAGGGAACAATGCATAAAAATTGTCAAAGGAATATCTATTTTTTGCTCTGCCGGTATTACCCAAAGCACAGTAAACTAATATAAAAATTTTTTCATTTTATGCCCTTACTACCTCAGTGAGAATTTTGCTTACAAATTTATTGGATTAAGTGAATGACTTAAGCAAGTAGATTTAGCATAAAGAAAACAAATGATCGTGGCATAAAAAAATGTTATCTTTTTTACCAAAAAAAAAGTTGCATAGTGCTTAATTTAGTTAAATAAGTATAGGTTTATGCTTTCTGAGAAAAAGATTTTCTAGGGCAACATCAATTTAAAGTTGCAAAACAACTATGAAATGATATCTCACCCCAGCAACAATAGCAAAGTTCAAAGGGCAGCAAACAACAAATGCTGGTGAGATTGTAGAGAGATAACTCTTACCACTGTTGGTGGTAAGGTACAGCCACTATGGAAAGCATTTTGGCACTTTCTCAAAAAGTTGGAAATAGAAATACCACTTGCCCCAGCAAATCCACTACTGGGAATATACCCTAAAGAAACCAGAGCCGAGCTGAGACCTCCACCACCCCCAAAGAGCTGGCCCCTCGCACAGTCACTACCACCCCCCTTTCACACAGCCACCCCCAGCTCACCATGGATGTGGACATCGCTTCACTTCTGGTCAACAACAGTGGCTCTGGCAGGTGCAAGACCTCTTTTGCAGGCAACGATGCCCCCAACCTGTCTTCCCCTTCTCATCATGGGGTACCCTGGGCACCAGGGTGTGATAGTGGGCATGGGCCAAGACTTCCATGTTGGTGACAAAGCTCAGGGCAAGAGAGGCATCCTGACCTTCAAGTACCCCATGAAGCTTGGCATTGTCACCAATTGGGACAACAGGAAGAAAATCAGGCACCACACCTTCTACAATGGGCTATGTGTGGCCCGTAAACAGAATTCTGTGCTGCTGATGGAGGCCTCCCTGAACCCCAAGTCTAACCAAGACAGGGTGACCCAGATCATGTTCGTTCAAGACCTTCAACACCCCCACCATGTATGTCACCACCCAGGCCATGCTGTCCCTGTATGCTTCTGGCCACACCACCGGCATTGTGATGGATTCCTGCGATAAGGTCACCCACACTGTGCCCATCGACAAGGGGTACACCCTCCCCCATGCCATCCTGCGTCTGGACCTAGCTGGCCAGGACCTGGTGGTCTCCCTCATGATAATCTTCACCGAGGGAGGCTACAGCTTCACCACCACGGCAGAGCAGGAAATCATGCCTAACATCAAGGACAAACTGTTAGTTGCCCTGGACTTTGAGCAGGAGCTGGCCATGGGGCTTCCTCGTCCTCCTTGGAGAAGAGCTGCGAGCTGTCTACCCTCAGGACCATTGGCAATGAGCTTTTCCGCTGCCCTGAGGTGCTCTTCCAGCTTGGGCATGGAGTCTCCCAGCATCCACGAAACTACCTTCAACTCCATCACGAAATGTGACGCTGACATTGGCAAGGCCCTCTGCATGGACCACCATGCATCCATGCACCCATGACAGGATGCAGAAGGAGACCACAGTGCTGGCCCCCAGCCCAATGAAGAGCAAGAGCATCGATCTCGCTGGCCACTTTCCAGCAGGATCAGCAATCAAGAATACAATGAGTCCACCCGCCATCATCCACTGCATATACTTCTAGGCACACTGTTTAGTTGCATTACACCCTTTCTTCACGGAAAAAAGCAAAACGAGATGAGATTGGCATGGCTTTGTTACCTTTTAATTTTGTTTTGGTTTTTTTAAATTTACCCTCCCCTTGACTCAGGATTTAAAAAATTCTAACTGTGAGAGTGACAGGAGTTGATGTGGAGAGAGAATCCACCCTCCCCACCACAGCTTGCCAGTGTGGGGCAGGACTTGATTGTACATTGCTCTTTCTTCCTCTTTTCTTCAAATCATGCCAAAGCTTTTATTTCAGCAATTAAAAGAATGTAGTCATGGAATCTATTCTGTTTAGTATCAGGTATACATCTCTACTTGGAACTGCTGTTAGTTTTTAGTGGTGTGTCAAACACCATAATGGCTACCCATTGTGGACAGTGTTTGGTGGAGCTTCCAGATTGATTCCAGTTTGGAAGCAGGAGTGGCATCCACTTCCTAAACCACATGCCTCTGAAAACTCTATGAACTTGGAGAAATGATGATAGTTATAGAATGACTTCAGGCCTTTTGTTTATGATACATAGATAGATGATAGATAGATAGATAGATAGATAGATAGATAGATAGATAGATAGATAGATAGATAGAGCGAGCCCTTGTGTTTAAAAGTCAGTTGGGCTCAAGGGTCTAGTATTATTTTTTTATTTTGGAGGAACATTCTTCTAAGCTGTGCAGCACTATTCTGTCATTTTGCTGGATTGAGGAAATCTGAGTTTGCTGTGATGCTGAACCTTGAACCACTGGGGGGTCAAATGCCATAACAGCTGCCCATGGTGGGCAGTGTTTGGTGGAACTCCCAGTTTAAGACAGGTTTGGAAGCAAGAGTGGCATCCACTTCCTAAACCACATGTCTCTGGAAACTCTATGAACTTGAAGAACCAAGATAGTTATAGAAAGGCTTCAGGCCTTTTGTTCATAGGGTCACTATGATTTGTGCTCGACTCGATAGCAATAAACAACAACAACAAAACAACAGCAAATCTTTACAAAACAAACAACAAAACTGATTTAGGCACATCTTTTACTTTTTTTTAAACATAGGGACAGTTAATTAACTTCTTCCTTGTGGCAGTCTAATAATGAAAATTATGTTCACTGACTTGAATTCCTTTATAACTAAAGGTCTCTAGACTCTTACACTGCCTGTTGGCTTCCAGAGACCATTATTTTATAGAGGTCTTTAGGTGACTCAATTTATAGGAGGAAGATAATCTAGAAAGCAGAAGTGTGCTGTCTCTGAATGTTCCCTGGACTTTCCCCACAGCAGTGATGGTTGTGCACTAGATAAGAAGACCTATAATTACAATACCAAGGTAAGTTCCCCCCCAACTGACTGCCTTTTCTGACACAAATATGACTTTCAGTCTCCCCAGAAATCAGAAATTAATTCACATAAATAACACATTTGTAACTTATGTGGTCTCATTATCAAACTATAGAAAGCAATTCTATTTTTAAATTAAGAGAAGTTTCTAGGACTTTGAGAAAAGCATAGTCCCACATACAGTGATATGCATTTGGTAGAATTTTCCATTCATTTGTCAATTATTTTTATAAGATTAGCATTTGATTCTCACAGTGTACACACACACACACACACACACACACACACACACACACACACTCACTCACTCACACTCACACCCTCCCCCCCCAGTCTGTTTACTGTCAAGTGACAGGACATTCCCAAAGTGGGAACAGTGATGGACTCTTCAGTGACTTTCTTTGGTCATCCCACTAACAACAGCTCTGCTTTCTCAAATACTTCTCTCTCCAAAGAGGTAAGGTTGAGATCAATCAGAGAGGCTTTCTGAGAAGAGAGGCATGGATTTCTGGGTCTGTTCCAGATGATACAAGATGAACTGGAATGACACGTTCCTTTCAGTTCAGAAAATAGGCCTCAGCGTGACTGTCCACCTTTGTTCCGGGTTTGTCCATGCACAACAGAGTTCATTCATTAGATGCAGCAGCCACTGAAAGTGTTGCCTCTGTGTCTTCACTTTGATGAAAAGCTGCAACTGAGGGTCCACAGTGCCGAAACCCACCACTGAGGTGGATCAGGAGGAATTCATCCCAGCGCCACCATGTGTACAGAGATGAGCTCCACATCAACTCACCGACTTTCCTCGTGTCTCTGCATTTTAGATAATCCCAACGTGGTGATGTGACAGCAATCTCCTGCCTTTCCAATACCCTCTCCCTTTCCCTAAGGAGAAGGGCCCTGGTCCCCCATCCCGGGTCCACACATGGAAAGGGGATGATAGGTAGCATCACTTTTGTGTAAATTACATAATCCAAATTTATTTTTTTTAAATACCTTCTGCCTTAATATTTGTTCTTTCAGTTTAGTTTTTGTTTTCAATAGTCAGCTATTAGAGGCCCTACTTTTGGGGGGTGGCCCTGCCCCTCCCCCAACTCTAGAAATATGAAGGCTTTTGGTCTCCATAGTGTGGCTGAGATGCAGAAGCAGCTGACATGAGTACACTGACATGAGATCAGTTTAATAAAAATGCACACCTTAGAGGGGAAAACCCAACCAACTGAGTCAAGGTGCAAACAGATGTATGCACACCCTTTTCACTGCTGTGCTAGTCACATAGCAAGATGGAAGCATTCCAAGTGCCCATCAACAAATGAATGGATAGAAAAACTGTGGTACATTCACACAATCGAATAGTACCCAGTATTGGAAAACAATGCACTCCTGAAACATTACACAACATGGATGAGCCTGGTGGATATTATGCTGAGTGAAATATTTTGGTCACAAAAGGACAAACACTGTACACCACTGTTAAAAAATAGGACAGACATATGGGGCAGTTGGAAGGAGAATAGAAAAGAGTGGATAGATAATGAACACGGCTTTGGAACTGATAAGGGAAGAACTGTCAGAGAGGAATGTATAATTAGACATTATATGTATGACAACAATCTGCAACAAGAGAGCATTGCAAAGAGGACTGGGGGAGGTGGGAATGTGCAACAATGAATGAATGAAAATCCAACCTTCCTGTAAACTTTTGTTAAAAAAAAATTAAGTTGCAACCTATGGTCAAAATACTGTAATTCTTTAGGTACTTAAATCTAGACATTATATGATAAATGATTCTTTAATATTTCTTTTAATTTTGAAATGCTTGAAGTAAAGTTAGGGTGGCAGGATACTCAGTACAGAACTACAAGGAAAAAAAAAATAGTAGTTGTTATGTGCTGTCAAGTGGACTATGACCCATGGTGACTCTATAAACAATAGCCCTGAACCATGACAGTGCCCAGACCCACATCAGGAAGTCAGGTTGCTGGTCCTTGAGGTACACAAAGCCATGTGGAGCCACAGCTCACAGAGCTGGTCACAAGGCCCAGAGGACCATCTTCATTGGGGAGCACAAGAGAGACTGGAGACTGAGCCATCATATTAGAGGTTAGTTAGAGGCCTCGTACTGGGGGAAGAAGGGAAAGGAGGTGTGGAAAATCAATGCCAAATTGTCAAATTCATCTTTCAGTTTTTGCATTGGGAAGTGACATTTCATGTGTCTGTTCTACATTAAGTATATTAAGTATATGTTTGCTTGTCTGTCAGTTGCTCTTTGGGGTATAGTACTTGTCTGTCAGATGCTGTACTAAAGCAGAGATCCCAAATTAAGACAGACTAGGAAGAAGGATTGGTCATCAACAGGCCTTCAAAAACCCTATGAAGTATAGTAGTAGTCCAGTGAAAAAGAAAAGTCTTCTGTTGAATTGTCTCCCTAAAAAAGATAAAGTTCCAACCCCCATGCTAATAAATATGACCTTATTTAGAAATGAAGTCTTTACAGATGCCAGCAGTTTTGTTACTTGGGGTCATACTAGAGCAGTGTGAGCCTTTCTTCAATATGAATAGTGTCTTTATAAAGATGGAGAAAACTCATCGCTGTCAAGTGAGAATCAACTCATAGCCAACCCTCCAGTGGATTTTCAGAGGCAGTAAATCAAACAGAAAGAGATGGCCCATCTCTCTTCCAAGGAGCAACTGGTTGGCAGTGTGACACGCTCCTGACTAGACCACCCGAGAGAGGTTATGTTGTCATAACTGAGCAATGCTTGGGGCTATCATAAGTTGGAAGAGACAAAGGCCAATCATCTTCTAGAACCTTCAGGAAAACATGACCCTTCTAACATCCTGGATTTGGAATTCTAGTCTCTAGAATGGAATATATTTCTGTTTTAAGCCACACAATTTGTGTTAATTTGTTGTGGCAGCATGAAACACCTAAAGAAGATGGACAGAATATACTGAGTCACTGTATCAAAAGGAACTGGCAGACACAGAAGAATTTAATGAAATCACATATGAGCTAGAGTCTATAGTGCGGAAGGAAGAAGTTCAAGCTGCTTTGAAGGAAATAGCAAAAAATAAGGCCCCGGAAATAGATGGTATACCAATTGACATATTTCAGCTAACAGATGCTG
>NW_006399782.1:1434366-1465243 GCF_000299155.1 Elephantulus edwardii | reverse complement strand
TGTGTCAGAGGCAGTGAGATTGGCACAGGATAGAGCAGGGTTTAGGGCTGTTGTACATAGGGTCTCTATGAGTCGCAAGTGACTCGATGGCACATAACAACAACAACATTAGAGAGGAAACGTAAAGTAGTTCTGGATGACTCTACCAAAATGGTTATCTTTAGTAAAGAAAGACCATTCCACTCAATAATGTTGAAGTTTTTTTCTCTATAGGGGATAACGTGAATGCAGTTCCCCACTACCACAGTCAAGTTCCCAGCATTTGTGAGGCTGGGGGGGTTGTAGAGGTCAGCATGCCCCAAGTGCAATGGGTGGGCCTCACCCTAGGAAACCCACCTTAAGAATGTTTTATAATCTGTATGAAAACTTGAGCAAAGAACACGTGAATCTGCCACATACAGAAATCCAGTGGCTTAGTGGAGGAAGACTTCTCGGTAGAGCATTTGAGCTTAAAGAAAACGGCAGAATTTTAAAAAATTAGTTGGCCTGTTTGACTTGGCATGCTTTGAAATAGAAGAACGGATGCCTAAACTAGCCTACTTAGCAGACTTTTTCAACAAGACACTGAAAGACACTGGCAAAAATACTTTGACTTCAAGTGATAAGGTTTTTGGATTTAAAATGAAATTTTAGAAAGCTTACGTTGCCACACACGCACATGAGTACGTGAAAGCATATCATTAACTCTGTGTGTTGACGATGAGACTTCCTAGTCTTCCTTTAGACAAGTTCTAGTTCTGAATGTCTTTTAAATTATTTATTTATTTTCCATTCATTCATTGTTGCACATGAATTTCTTTAAAGAGCAGCTTGCCATTCACAGGAAAGAAATGTCCATTTGCTGTCATCTGTAGCAGCAGTTCTCCTCTTGTTCAACATGGAAAAAAATGAAGTTAACTCATGTCAGTGAAAAAATGGAACTAGTGTCAGTTCAATGCTTAATGAAAAATTGAATTCAGTATATGTGTTGTTATTGTTATGTGTCATTGAGTTGCTGTTAAGTGCCATCAGCCATCTACAAAATGACCCTCTGAACAATGAATCTGAACCCTGCCCTATCCTGTGCCATCTTCATCATCTCCAAGGAGTGTATGTGTAGAAGAAAAAAAATCACAAAAAAACCCCACAAAACACCAAACCTAATACAGGGTACACATAAAAAAAAATAAATTTTTCACTTTTACTCACAAAAGCAACACTTTTATGCACTTTCAGGCCTACAAAAATTTAAAATATGTAAAATCATTTTATAGCTGTATGTCCTGCTTGTTGTTATGAGCCATCAAGTCATCTGCAACTCATAGTGACCCTGTGTACAGTAGCTCTGAAGCCTGCTCTGCCCTGAGCCAGTAATACTCTAACACACCCACCCTCATTGTCCCAATTACTGTATCAATCCCTCTCATCTGGGGTCTTCCTCTCTTGTGGCCTCCACCCTTTTGAGCATGATGTCCTTCTCTAAGGACTGGTAACCGCTAGCCATGTGCCCAAAGTATGTGAGACGGAGCTTCAAAATCCTAGCCTCCAGGGAGAAACTTGGTTTCACCTTCTCTAGGACAGACCTGTTTGTTCTGCTCTGTTATAGCCATTTGTCCTATATTTAAACTGGATTATCTGATTTAATAAAAATTCTTTTTCAGTCTTCTACAAAATTTTCTTAAGCAAAAAAAATCCTTAAGACGTATTTTTAATCATAATGTTTTGGCTTATTGTTTTAATAACTATTATTCACCAATATAATGAAATACTCATGCTGTTGTTGTTGTTAAGTGCCATCCAGTCATCTACAAAGTGACCCTCTGAACAATTAATCTGAATCCTGCTCAACCCTGTGCCATTTCATTGTCTCTGATCTTTGAGCGCATGTTAAAGTCACTTTGTCAGTCCATCTAGTTGAGGGCCTTCCTCTCCTCCTCTGACCCTCTACCTTTCCCAGTGTGATATCTTTTTCCAAGCAATGGCCTCTTATATCAACATGCCCAAAGGATGTGAGAGGAAAGTTCATCATCCTTGTCTCTAAGCAGCACCCTGATTGCACTTCCTCCAAGGTGGACTTGTTTGTTCTTTTGGCTGTCCATGGGTTATCCAATACATTTCTCCAGGACCACAACTCTAAGCCACCAATTCTTTTGTCATTCTTATTTATTGTCCAACTTTCATATCTACTGGGAAGTAATTAAAAACACCATGACTTGGGGCAGGTGTATCTTAACCTTGAAAATAACATTGTTACTCTTTAGTACTTTAGAGAGGCCCTTGACAGCAGATTTTCATAATACTACATGTTGTGTTTTTGTTGGGTTGTTTTGTTTTTTTATCTTGACCCCTGGTACCAAGGGTATCAGTTGTGGATCCAAGTAAGATGAGATAATTGAGAACTTCGATCTTTCCTTCATCTATTATGATGTTGCCTATCTGTGAAGTGGTGAGGACTTCTGTTTTCTTGATGCTGAGCTATAGCCATATTTACATAGTCTTTAATCTTCTGCAGCATGTTTTCAAGTCCACTTTTAGCAAGCAAGGTGTGCAACTGCATAAGGCACTGTGCTGATAACACTAACTAAAATTAATTCATGGGTTTAGACTTCTAATAATGATGGCAGTAAGCCATATTAGTATTCTCCTAGAAAAATGACTAGAACAGTACCTAGATGAAGAACTGCCAGAAATTCAAGCTGGATTTAGAAGAGGCACCAGGAATATCATTGCTGATGTCAGATGCATCCTGGCTGAAAGTAAAGATACCAGAAGAATGTCAGTTTGTACTTTTATTGACTATGCAAAGGCATTTGACTATGTAGATCAAAACAACTTATGGCTAACATTGAGGAGGATGGAATTCTCTGAGTACTCACCTACACCAAGAGGCTGTTGTGCAAACATAGCAGGGGAGCATTACGTGGATTAAAATTAAGAAAGGTGTGTGTTAAGGTCTTGTCCTTTCTCTACACCTATTCATTCGGTATGCTGAGCAAATTATTCAAGAAGCTGGACTCAATGAAGAAGAATGTGACTTCAAGATAATAACCTACATTATAGAGATGACAGGATTTGGTCTGCTGGAAGTGAGAAGGACTTGAAGCACTTGCTGCTGAAGATCAAAGAATACAGCCTTCAACAAGGATTGCACCTCATTGTCAAGAAAACAAAAGTTCTCATCGTTGGACCAACAGGCAAGATCATGATGGAGGGAGAGAAGTTTGAAACTGTCAATTATTTTACTTGGATCCACAATCAATACACTTGTTACCAGCAGTCAGGAGATCAGCAAACACAGTGTACTGGGAAATTCTGCAACAGGGACCTCTTCAAATTATTGAGTGGCAATGATGTCAATTGGAGGACTAAGGTGTGCCTGATTCAGGCCATGGTCTTTCCAATCACTTGCCACACATCTGAAAGCTGGACAATGAATAAGGATGTCAGAAGAAGAATTGATGCCTTTGAGTTATAAAAGAGAAAAATACTAAATATCTCATGGACTTCCAGAAGAACAAACAAGTCTCCCTTGAAGGAAATGCAACCAGGGTACTCCTTAGAGGTAAGGAAGGTGAAACCTCCTCTCACGTACTTGCTCATGGTGATAGGAGGGGTCAGTCCGTGGAAGAAGACAACATGCTGGGAACGGTGGTGAAGGGTCAGCAAAGGAGGAAGACCTTCAAATGATAGATCGACATGGTGACTATAGCAATGTCATGGAATATGTCAATGCTGATGAGGACGGCACAGGATAGGGTAGGATTCAGATCCATTGTTCACTGGGTCACTCTATGAGTCATGATCAACTTGAGGGCACCTAGAAAGCACCACAACAATAACATGACTGAAGAACTGGAGTGAGGCAAATCTAATGAAAAGAACAATTCAGGTTATTTTGTTCATTCAAACAATTTTGCTGTCATACAACTTTCTATAAAAAGAGCCATCTATTTTCATCAGCTACATGTTAATAATTTATTACAGACATAACAAAGACTTGAATTTTTAAAGTCTTGGCTAGAGTAAATATTGTTGCCTGATAAAAATAAACCACCTCATAAACAAACAAACAAAAACAATTCATACTTGGGGTGGGAGTGGGGATGTGCCGGGTGGTGGGCGGTATTGTGTACCAATGAAGGAGTTTTCCTTTTGCTTTTCAAGGAGAGGAGCGAACTGGGGGTGGGGGTGGGGGTGAGTGGGTGGGGAGAAAAGTGCAACAATGAATGAATTCCAAAATCTCTGTAGGTGTTTATTGAAATGAAAAATTAATTAATTAATTTTAAAAAACCAATTCAGACAAAATTCAACTCAGTCCCTGACTGAATTCTTATGATCCATCTCTCTCTCTCTATTAGTCTAACATTGTCTAAAGCTTTCTTTTATTCTTTTTTACCAGTGGCATTGCTTAGAATTTTCCCATGCACAGGGATCATTAAAAGTGGACCCTTATTGGCAGACAGTATCATATGAAGTTATACAGTGCTATACAATTGTCTGGCACATAATGAATCATTATCAAATATATGAAGAAGCATAAAATAGTTTTGATAATCAAGAGGAGGGGGAAAAACCACAACAGAAATATATCAATGTTAAAGTAAAAATAAAAATACAAGAACTTCTTTTTAAATTTATTTTTTTTCTTCTCAAGCTTTATTTTTTTAATAATTTTAATGAGCATTTACAGAGATTTTGGATTTCCATTCATTCATTGTTGCACTTCTCTCCCCGCCCAGCCCTCCCCCCCATACAAGAACTTTTTTTATAAACTGCTGGGTTAGATAAATAAGGGAGGAAACCCCAAAGCCTTTCAAAGTATATGTTATGGAAATCTACTAAAAGAATTTATAATACTTCATTTAATTCTAGGTAATGGGGATAGGTATGTCAGAGAAAATTATTTTGGCACAGGATAGAGAAGGGTTTAGAGCTGTTGGATATAGGGTCACTATGAGTCACAGGCAACTCAATGACACATAACAACAACAACATTCCAAGCAGCGTTATAGCTGGCTCATATGGAACTTCTAGGTTCAGCCTTTTGAGGAAATGCCAAACTGCCTTCAAGAGTAGTTGTACCAAGGGAGCTCTGGTGGCCTAGTGACAAGAAGCACTTCAATCCCAAAGGTATGCAGTTCAAATCTACCAGATGCTTCACTGGAGAAGGAGGGGCAATGTCCTCCTGTGCCAGTCGGATTTGATTAGATGGTACACAGCAACAATAGAAAGAGTGGTTGTATGGTTTTACAATCCCACCAACAATGTATGAGAATTCCTAAAATGATTTCAATTCCAAATTGGAAACATAATATTGAAATTGTTGTTAGGTGCCACCAAATTGACTATGACTCACAGTGAAAATAACTCATTGAATAGGTTTGACAGTCGACTAAAGATGGTAAAAGACAATCAGTAAAGTAAAGGACTGGTGAGTATTTAAAAATTTAAAAAATATCTAGACTTGGAACTAATGGAAAGTGTGGAGCCAGGAGACAGAAATAGGACCTGATGAGATATGATGTGCAGAATGGATTGATTATTATGAAGTGCTGGGACCATCCTCTGATGGTTTCTGAAAGCTGGGCCAGGGCTCAGACCTCCCATGCTGCCAGTTGCCAAGAACTAGCAAAGACATTTGCCAGAGTTTGAAATTGTAGGGTTCTCTCCAAACCACTAACCCTTCAAGTGTGTGGGTAGTAATGGGAGTGTCTGTATCTCTGCCATAGGCAGAAGTAAGAGCCCAGAGGTCTAGGTCCACAGGCCAAAGGACCAGACATGTCTTTCCTTAGTCCAGAGAAGGCAATAATGATAGGGATGGAAGAAGGTAATAGGAGGAAGGACAGTATTCATAGTCTTCAGAACTAGTCTTGTGGAAAGTCAGATTCAGGGATAGGTAAGGAAAGCAGAGAGAACACATTTCTTTGGGGTCTTATACATCACTGTGAGAGTTACAGGGAACTCAGACATCTCTTTGTAAAGCCATATTCACATAATAGTGGCGGTAGTTGGACAGGGAGAGAATGTGGAACCTTGGATTGTGTGGGGGTTTTTTTATCATAACTTTGAGGGGGGTTAGGATCTGCCTTCTTCTTCCCTAGGCCCTTGGGGTCTCTTCCATTCTACCTCCTTTACCTACATCTGTCCCACCCATATTTATCTATCTACCCAATCCTGGAGGGCCTTCTCCAGCTCTCCTCTAGGCTCCCAGTGAGGAGGAAAGAAGTTGAGTGAGTCGTACTGGTTTCTATAGTTATATATGGTTTTTAAAAGATTTAAAAAATTTAAAATATTAGATTGAACTCCCTGCTTATTCATAGTTTTGCCGCTTTAAAAAAAATTAAATATTTTATAACATGGTAGGGAGGAGAAAAGTGGAAAGATTGGGTAATTCCACACAACATCATTAAATTTGGGGGGGAGGGATTTTCTTTTAAATGGGGGCATCTTTTGTGTCATCTTTTTGCAGGGACCAAGCTAATCTTTTCTGCACTGTTCTTGCTGCCAAAGCAAGTATACAAATGAAAGCATTTTCATATATCTCTCTCTCCTTTTCCAGAAAAAAGAACTGAAACAATGATTTTGATTCTGAAAAATTATGGAAACAAAGATATCAAAGATCTAGTGGACCACTAAGAGTTTTAGTCAACTCAGTGGCTCCAAACAATAAAGTACATGAACTTCAACCTGTACTACCCAAGACCCGAAGAGCTGGATGTTACCGAGCTACCCCTGCTGACCCCATAAGAGGGATCATAACAGGGGGTCCTAGACAGGGGGAGAAAAATGTGGAATAGAACTCAAAACCGTAAAAATGGCTAGGCTTTCTGGTCTAATAGAGACTAATGGAACTCCTTTGACTATGGCCCTTAGTCACTCTTTGAGCCTGAAACTAAACTCACCCTGTGGTATAACTTTCAGCCAAAATTGTCAACATAAATTGCCTGTAAAGAGAGTAATAAAAACAAGGAGGCACACACTTCTAAGAGCAACCAACCACACCAGATTAAAAAGGCAACATTTTCCCAGGTACCAACCTCAGTAAGCAGAAAGAGAGAAGACAGAAAGATGAGTAGAAACAAGAATCACAGGTGCAAAGTGGGAAAAACACAGTTTTGTTGTGGAGACTTTAATGTCATAAAACAAAATGTGTAGGATCAAATAAAAGACTGATTGTTTCTGTGCACTTTCATTAAAATGACAATAAAGTTTAAAAAATTAACTGAGACATCAGGAAAAGAGGTGTATAAAAGGTGTATAAAGTGCTGGATATGATCAAACAATCAAATGGAATTAGAGTCCTAAAACAGAGAAGATAGAACAAAAACAAAATTTGAAGAGATGGCTGAAAATTTTCCAAAATTGATGAGAAATATTAACCCACAAATTAAAGTTCAGTAAAGCCCAAGTCAGATAAATAGAAAGCCACTGAATGGCACAAAAATAGTTCAAACTGCTGAAAATCAACAATGAGAATATATTTAGTTGGAACTTCCTCTTCCGCACCCCTCTCCTGAGACTCTTTCCTGTAAACTCGGTTTGCTTTTACGTCTACAGACTCCCAGCTTCAGAAAGATTGCAAACCCTCTTTTGGCTTCTGTGATCCTGGGAACTATACCCAGGTAGCATCAGAGAAACCCCTCTTTGTCTGCTGTACAATGTGTTTTTTGTGTAGTGGCGGGCAGTGGAGGAGGGCAGGCTTATTCAGTCTTGGCCACCTACACCTCCCTCCCCAAGGCCCATTCTCTGCTGTCCACATGGCTCCTGCCCAGCCCTAATCCCAAACACTCCTCACCCTTGATCCTTGCAACTGCCCATGGGTCCCTTGCCCAGGCAGGATTGTGTACCTTCATGTTCCAAAATGTTCAGTGTCTTGAAAATGATCGTTTCCTCATATTGTCTATTTGTTTTGTTTTTTCCCTTTTTTTCTGGGCATGGTGTAGAGGGCTAAATATTGTCCCTGTTATTTCATTTTGGCCTAAGATAGAAATCTCATAGGACTGACTTTAACTGATGAAATGTGCCATTCAGAAGCTATGGTCTTTATTATTAAAGTTCAATAGTAACTTCAGCAATTACAGAGAACAAAAGAAATCTTTTGCTTAGGAAAGGAGTTTGATCACTGATATTGTTCAGAATTTGAGACCACAGGCTGATAGCTAAAAGCAGATCACCTTGTTGATCTTGGTTTTGATACTGTTTCCATCTTCTCTGTAGCCTGTACCTGGCTTGCCAGGCGACCAGCACTGCACACTTACCAATACTGTATCCACCCCAACCATGGTTGTTAGGGGCCTAGGCAGTGATTTCCACGGTAGGCTACCCCATGCGAAAGAGCTTAGCTGTGTTTTACGGTTTTCTTGGCTGCAATCTTTTCTAAAGTAGAGCTCCAGTTCTTTCTCACATGGCGCCAATGGCTGAGTTTAAACTGCCATAATCTCTTGTAGTACTCTACAAGGGCTCCTACTGTCTCTATTGCTTCTTCTGGGCGTCATCAGGTCAATTACAACTCATAGTGACACTATGAACAACAGGTCTGAAACTGCCCGATCCTGAGCCATCCTCACCATCTCTGATACGCTCAAGGCCATTGTTATAGTCATTGTGTCATTCCATCTCATTGAGGGTCTTTCTCCCTTTTCCTGACCCTCTCTACCTTTCCAAGTCTTTTCCCTAGGACTAGGGAGTTTTGGTGGCCTGGTAGTAAGAAGCTGTACTGAAATCCCAAGGCACATGGTTAGAATCTACCAGCTGTTCCACAAGAGAAATATGGACAATCTTCTTCTGTGCAATTAACTGCCTCTGGAAACCTGCCAGAGGGTCCACTGTGGGTTGGTTCCAACTTGAGGGTACACAACAAAAAAAGTTTCTGTTTTCTCAGAGACTCTCTACCTTTCTCAGTCTTTTCCCAAGGACTAGAGAGCTTCGGTGGCCTACTGGCAAGAAGCTGCACTGCAATCCCAGAGGTACACGGTTCGAATCCACCAGATGCTCTGCTGGAGAAGGAGGGGCAGTCTGTACCAGTCAGACCTGATTTGATGGTACACACACACAAAATAATAAAATTTAAAAACAAACAAACAAAAAACACTGTCTCCTAACAACATGCCCAAAGATGTGAGATGAAGCTTCATCATCCCTCTAAGGATTGGTTACACTGCCTCTGAGACAGATTTGTTTGACAAACCACTAGCAAAGGTATCAAAGGAAAAGAAAGAAAAGACACAAATAATCTAAATAAGAGATGAAAGAGGCAATGTCACAACAGAACCAGCTTAAATAAAAAGGCCAACAATAGAATATTATGAAAAACTATACTCAAACAAATATGAAAACCTAAAGGAAATGGACAATTACTTACAAACTTACCATCTACTCAAACTGACATGGACTGAAGTAGAATATCTGAACAGATTCATTGCAAAAGAAGAAATTGAGCAGGTAATAAAACTTCCAACTTAAAAAAAAAAGTCGTGGGTCAGACGTTTTTACTAGTGAATTCTATCAAACATCCAGAGAAGAGCTGTCACCAATTCTTCATAAAGTATGTCAGAAAATATAAAAAGATAGAATATACCCAGATTCAGTTTATGAAGCAAACATATCCCTGATACCAAACTCAGGTAAGGACACTACCAAAATAGGAAACTATAGATCAATATAATTCATTAGCACAGATGCAAAAATTCTCAGTAAAATCCTGGCCAATAGAATCTAATAGTTCATATATTTAAAAAAATACAATTCATTATGACCAAGCAGGATTCATAACAGGTTTGCAAGGATGGTAGCAAGTGGAATTCATAACAGGTATGGTTCAAAACAATAAAAACAATCAGTTTAATTAATCACATTAACGAAGCAAGGAACATGAAAAACACGATCCTACCAATTGATGCAGAAAAGGCTTTGGCAATATCCAACTACCCTTCCTGATTAAAACAATCAACAAAATAGAAATAGAGGGAATTTCTTCAACATGGTGAAAAATATGTATGCAAAACCCAAGAACCAACATTGTTCTCAACGGAGAGAGAGTAAAGGCATTCCTCTTGAGAACAGGAACCAGGCAAGGACATCCACGTATCACCTTTCCTACTCAATATGGTATTGGAAGTATTAGCAAGAACAGTAAGGTAAGACAAGGAAATAAGAAGTTTACAAATTGGCAAAGAGGAGGTAAAACTAGAGAGTGAAAGAAACGTAGTTTCTCTTTGGAGGCTAGGATTTGGAAGTTCCGTCTCACATACTTTGGGCACATTGCGAGAAGGGACCCATCCTTGGAGAAGGACGTCATGCTTCGGACAATGGAGGAGCAGTGCATGAGAGGAAAACCCTGGGTGAGATGGACTGATACAGTAACTAGGGCAATGGGGGTAGGTGTGTTGAGACTGGCTCACAAAAGGGCAGGCTTCAAAGCTGTTGTACATAGGGTCGCTATGAATCACAGGTGACTTGACGGTACATAACAACAAGAATATGCACCTGATATGATAACATACTTAGAAAACCCTAAAGTTGGATTTCTCTACTGTAAGAAATAGACTATGTAAATGGAGCTAAAGGAAACAATACCAATTACAATATCTAATCACAGGATAAAATACTCATGAACAAATCTAACTAGAGACACAAAAGACTTATGCAAAGAAAATGACAAGACATTACTACAAGAAACAAAAAAGAGATCTGGAGAAATGGAAGCCTATATACCATGCTCATGGAGAGGAAGACTCAGTATCATGGATGTGGCAATTCTACCAAAGGCAATCTACTAGTTCAGTTCAATACCAATACAGACACCAATTCAAGATAGATAGGCGGTTTCCAATTTCATCTGGAATGAAAAGAGACCCAGAATATTTAAAGCGTTACTGAAAAAGAGAAACAGGTAGGCGGCATCTCGCTCCCTGATTTCAAATCCTACTACACAGCCATGGTGGTCAAGACAGCGTGGTACTGGTACAGTGACAGACACATAGATCAATGGAATAGAATTGAGAATCCAGACAATTTCTTAAAAAATGGTGTTGGCAAAATGGGAAAACCATCTGCAGGAAACTTAAGCAAGACCCACACCTCACACCAGACACAAAAAACAACTCAAGGTGGATCAGGGTCCTAGAAGTAAAACTAAAGACTATAAACTTAATCAGAGAAAATCTAGGAAGAACTCTAGAAGCCCTAACACACAGCATGAACAGTCTTCTAAGTATAATAAAACCCCCACAACCAGGAGAGAATAAAAACAGATAAATGGGATCTTCTAAGAATCTAATCCCTGTGCATATAAAAATAACTTCTACAACAAAGTGAGAAGGAAACTCATAGACTGGGAATAAATATTTGGCAATGATATATCTGATAAGGGATTTATATCTACAATTTATTGAATACTCCAGCACTTCACCAAGAAAAAAGAAAACCACCAATTACAAAATGGGCACAGGATATAAATAGACACTTAACCAAAGAAGGCACTCAGATGCCAAAGAAACACAGGAAGAAATACTCAAAATCCCTAGCTATCAGAGAGATGCATGAGAAATCATCTCACCCCACAACAATAACAAAGTTCAACAGGGAAACAAACTACAAATTCTGGAAAGGTTGTGTTTGAACTCTTATTCACTGCTGGTGAGAATATAAAATGGTAAAGTCACTATGGAAGGCAGTCTGGCACTTTTTCAAAAAGTTGGAAACATTTGACTGGGAACAAACATTTGGCAATACCATCTGAAACAAGGGTCTCATAATAAAAGTTTACAGAATCCTACAGAACCTCCACAAGAAAAAGACTAATCACACAATTACAAAATGAGCAAAAGACATGGAAAGACCTTTCACAGAGGAAGATACTTGGATGGCCAACAGACACATGAAGAAATGCTGAAAATCAATGGCAATAAGAGAGGTGCAAATAAAAACCACAATGAGATAGCGTCTTAGCACAAAACAAAAAAAATTTTTAAAAAGCCGAACATAGAAATTCCATATCACCCAGCTAGCTATTCCACTGCTTGGAATATAACCTGAGAAAATTATAAATGAGACACAAATGGAGATTTGTACACCAATGTTCATAGCAGCATTATTCACCATCACAAGAACATGGAAAGAGCCCAAATGTTTAACAAGAATTGAACGGATTGAGAAATTATGGTACATTCACATGATGGAATACTATGCAGCATGCAAGAACAATGATTTAAAAATTACTACATAATGTGGGAGGGACTGGAGTTGCATTATGCTAAGTGAACTCACTCAGTCCCATAAGAACAAATACTGTATAAGGCCATTATTGTATAAACAGAAAGATAACTAGCAAAACGTGTATGAGGATGGGAGGGAGGGTAGAAGCAGAGGGGTGAAGATCAAAGGGTCACACAATTTGATGGGTGGAGGGCTGGGTGGGAAAGGAAATGGGAAATATCTGGTGTGGAAAACAATGTATACTAACTTTGTAAGCAAACCTATATAAAAAAAAAATCACTGGAAAAAACCCATTAGAAACAGAAATAGCATTTGATCCAGCAATTACACTTTCGGGAATATACCCCACGAAACTAGAGCCATGACTCAAACATATGTATGCACATCCATGTTTATTGCTGTGTTAGTGACAATAACAAAGAGAGGGAAGCAACCCAAGCTCAACAAACAAATGGATAGAAATACGATGGTACATTCACAAAATGGAATATTGCATATTGTTGTTTTTGTTATGTGCTGTGGAGTCGCTAGCGACTCCTAGTGACCCTATGTACAACAGCCCTAAACATAGCATTGAAAAACAATGAACTTGTAAAACATTACACAATATAGGGGAGCCTGGAGGTTGTTATGTTGAGGGAAATACCTTAGCACAAAAGGACAAATACTGCATAACACCACTGTTACAAAATAAGCATGGGGAAGGTGAGGAGAGATGGGGAAAGAGTAGATAAATAATGAACATTGTAATAGAACAGCGTGGTTCAGTTCCAACTTGAAAGTACACAACAACAGATCAACATGAGGGAGCTCTGCTGGCCTTATGGTAAGAAGCTGCATTGCAATGCAAAAGGCACCAGCTGCTGTGAGAAAGATGAGCAATCTGTTCCCCCGTGATTTACTGCCTCCGAAAAACTGGCTAGAGGGTCAGCTATGGGTCGGTTCCAACTTGACTGTGGCACATAACAAGAAGAACAGATCAACATGAGAAAATAAAAGTCTTAGCTGGGTCTGTTGTTGTTGCTGTTGTTATGTTCTGTTGAGTTGAGTACAACTTACAGCAACCCTATGAACAGCCAACCTGAACCCTGCTCTATCCATCTCCTTTCTCATCATCTCTGGCACACTAGAGCCTACTGCTGTAGTCACTGTGGCAATCCACCTCATTGGGGATCTTCCTCTCTTTCATTGATCCTCCACCTTTCCACACATGATATCCCTTTCAAGGAACAGCCTCTTCTAACAACATGTCCAAAGTATGAGAGACACAGCTTCATCTTCCTGGCCTGAAAGAAACATTCTGGTTGCACCTTTTTCAAGACATATCTATTTGTCCTTTTGGCAGTCCATGGGATATTTGGTACTCTTCTCCAGCACCACAACTCAAAGGCATCAATTCATCTTCTCTTACTCTTATTCTTGTCCAGCTCTCTGATGCATAGCAGGTACTTTAGATGATCATGGCCTGAATCAGACACACCTTAGTCTTAAAACTGACATCATTGCTCTTCAGTATTTCTGAGAGATTACTGACAGCCGACTTGTCCACTGCAGTAGGTCTTCTGATTTCCTGACTTCTAATCTCCAAAGGTGTTGATTTTTGATCCAGTCAAGATGAAATCATTAACAGCTTCAATCCTTTCTCCATATATCATAATGTTGACTGTTGGTCTTGTGGTGAAGACTTTTGTTTACTTAATGTTGAGATGCAATTCATTCCAAAGGCTGTAGTCCTTGATCTTCTGCAGCAAGTGTTTCATGTCTTCTTTACTTTCAACAAGCAAAATTGTGTCACCTACATAATGTAGATTATTGATGCATTTTCCTCCAATAATGATGCTTTATTCTTCCTTACAGAGCCACCCGGTTTCATGAATTATTTGCTCAGGATACATATTGAATAGGTATAGAGAAAGGATACAACCCTGACATACGCCTTTCCTGATTTTAAACCATGCATTGTTTTCTTACTCCATTTGGACAAAACAAGAAGAGATGTCAAAGTAAAAGAGCTGAACATACTCACCTGGCAGGGGACATAACATGATCATGAAGGTGGTTTTCCCAGGACGAGCCTTTTCCATTGCATTCTGTGCTGATCCCTGCAATTCCCCAAAATATGGGAAACTCTACTGCATAGTTTCTTGTAGTGAGGGAACTGAGTTTGTGCTCTCCCCTAAAAGAAAGAAAAAAAAAAATAGCAGAACAAAAGATTTCAAAGGGCAGCTCCAGAAGAGAAAACAAAATATAATAATGAAATGTGCAAAGAGCTGGAGTCAGTGAATAAAAAGGGAAGAACTAGTTCGGTATTTCTCAAGCTGAAAGAACTGAAAAACAAAGTTAAGCCTTGAGTTGCTATGAGAGATGCAATGGGCCTGATCTTGAATGATCCAGGAAGCATCATAAGAAGATGACAGGAGTACAGAGAATCACTGTATCAAAAAGAATTAGTCTACACTGGAAAGTTTTACAAAGTATCCTATGGACAAGAGCCAATGGTTATGAAGAATGACGGTCAAGCTTCACTGAAGGCATTGGCAAAATATAAGGCACCAGGAATAGATGGAATACCAACTGACATGTTTTATCTAACAGATACAGATGTGCTTACCAGTTTATGCCAAGAAATTTAGAAGGCAGCTACCTCCCCAACTAACTGGAAAAAAAATCCATATTTGTCTCCATTTCCAAGAAAGGTGATTCAATAGAATATGGAAATTATCGAACAATATCTGGAAGAAGAATGTCGCAGTTGCCCCCAGACCTGATCAATCTTTGGGTAGGCCTGAGTCCAGATGATGTCCAGAGTGAACAGAGCAGAGACCAGACTAGAGACAGGATCCTGATCAGATAAGGTTCTGGGCCTGATCACAAAAGCCTACACCCAAGTTAATTAACAAGATCCCCACCTCAAATTGCAAGCAAAATACCATCTTCCCTAGTCCTTCCTAAAACCCCTATAAAAAGAAATAGCCCTTGATTACACTCGTGCCATTCTGACCTCCACACCGTCACTTGGAGTCCCTCTCAGACTATGCAATAAAGACCTGTTCATTTCTCGGGACCAGCTTCTTTATTTCTCTTTCTTGACTTCTTTTTTCTATCTAACAAATATCAATACTATCTTATGCAAGTAAAATATTGAAGATCCTTCAAAACTGGTGTGAACAGTGCATTGACAGGGAACTGTCAGAAATTCAAGGTGGATTTAGAAGAGGCAATGGCACCAGGGATATATATATAATTGCTGACGTCAGATGGATACTGGCAGAAGGCAGAGAATACCAGAAGAATGTCTATTTATGTGTATTGACTATGCAAAAACATCTGACCATGTGATCCTAACAAATTATGGCTAACTTTGAGAAGAATGGGAATTCCAGAACACTTAACTGTGTGTTAGTATAGTCCAAAGCAGGAATGAGAGTTTAGTAAATGGAGGGGCTAAAGCTTCATTTAGTCCTTTTGGGGTAAAAACTTGGAAGGGAGGGCGCTAGATAGAATATCTGAAAACAACCAGAGAGGATAAAATAGAAGAATGGGACCGTCTAAGAATCAAATCCCTATGCACATCTAAAAACTTCTCCAACAGAGTCAAAAGGGAAGCCAGAGATTGGGGGAAAAAAAATCTGGTAATGACATATCAGACAAGGGGCTTATATATAGAATTTATAAAATACTCGAGCACCACAACAAAATAAAGGTGGATAACCTAATTGAAAAACGGGTACAGGATATGAACAGACACTTGACCAAAGAAGAAATTAAGATGGCAAACAAACACATGAAAAAATGTTCAAAATCACTAGCTCTAAGAGAGATGCAAATCAAAACAACTATGAGATATCATCTCACCCCAGTAAGAATAGCAAAATTTAACAGAATAGCAAACAACAAATGCTGGCAAGGTTGTGGAGAAACTGGAACCCTCTTCAACTGTTGGTGTGGGTGTAAAATGGTGCAACCACTATGGAAGGCTGTATGTCGCTTTCTCAAAAGGTTGCACGTAGAAATACCATTTGAGCCAGCAATTTCACTTCTGGGAATTTACCCTAAAGAAACCATAACTGCCACCCAAGCAGATAAATACACACTCATGTTTATTGTGGCTTTGTTCACAATAGCAAAGAGCTGGAAACAACCCAAGTGCCCATCAACAAAAGAACGGATGAGCTCTAGTATATTCACACAATGAAATGCTGTGCAGCTTTGAAAAACAAGGAACTCATGGAATATTATGCAAAGTGGATGACCCTAGAGGACATTAGGCTAAGTGAAATATCTCAGTCACAAAAGGACAAATATTGCATAGGGCCACTATTGTAAAATGGGACTGTTATCAGGGTTGAGGAAAGACAAAGACAAGGGGAGGAATGATGTATACTGCATTGCAACAGATGAGGGAGGGAACTGTTTAAAAGGGATATATGATGAGGTATTATTGTCATGACCGGAGCCCAGAATGAAGGCTGCACAGTGCAGTGGACTTGGGGGGAGGGATTACATAACAATGAAAGAGATTTTCTTTTACTTGTCAAGGAGAAAAGTGAATCAGGAGTAGGGGGTGGGCAGGGAGAAAAGTGCAACAATGAATGAATGGAAACCCTAAGTCTCTGTAAAATTTCATTAAAATTAATACAACAACAACAACAACAACAACAAAACCCACAACAAACTTTGTAGAGCTACTGCGAAGTCCACAACACAGTTACTAATATTCCTTGTGGAAGGAGCAAGGGGAAAGTGGGTGGGGATGAAGTTCTGCGGGAATGCAGAAGCGCTGGCCCAGAGTCGGGGTGGGAGGAGCGCGCACCACCGGAAGCCGAGGACCGCGGAGCCACGCCCCCAGCGCCGGCTCTGGCCTCGGTCTCTCCTCCGCATCTCCTGCGTAAGGCGCGGGCGGGGCTGCTGGCGGAAGAGTACGGAAGAGTGACGTTATAAGAGAGCGACCACATCGCGGCCGCCGCTCGAAAGGAAGCTGTGCGTCTGTGGCCCTTGTGGGCAGGCTGGACTCTTCCTTTCTGCCAGGTTTTTACTTTGAGCTGGACGAGGTGGCATCCGAGTTCCAGCTGCCACAGTGTCTAGTTGGTTGTCGAGTCCGTGGTCAGGAGCAAGGGATGTAGGTAAGCGGGTGCGCGGACGTCAAATCAGGCGAATGACTTAGGGACCGAGCGTCTGGCCGGCTGCTCCCGCGCCCGTGCTCGCCACCTCAGCATCCCGGCCTGGAGGCCTCTAGCGCTGCCCTCCCCCCACGAGGCGGAGGCGGCAGATTTCTCCCTGTGCACTGATGCGCCTTTTTTGGGATGGATAGGGAGCTCGCCTCTCTCTCCAGTCCACTCACTCTCCAGGCAGAGGAAGCTAGCGCCCCCCTAGGCATTCCGCTAGAACCGGGAAAGCTTTGAGAGGAAGCTTTAGAGTTAGAGGTCCCCAACTCCTGCTGTCTTGAGAGTGCAGGATTTTTGATTGTTCGGACACTTCTACTTCCTTCCTGCCTTTGGTTCCTTGTTTCATACTCCTAGGATCTTTTTCTAGTGAAAGGATGTGACTCAATTGAGCATCAAGATGATTCTTTAGTTCACTCTTTTCGATCTGTACTAGGCAGTATTGGCTACAACTATGTAACATATACCTCCATCCCCCTTTAGGAGATGGTGCGACGGGAGGGATGTGGGCCATAAGCGTTTAGGATACATAAGAAGAAAATGTCAGTTCTTTACGTCAAGTCGGAACTGACTCATTGCTGGCCTTCTGGCGGGTTTTCAGAGATGGACATCACACGGGCGGAGATTGCCCACCTGTCTCACGCGGTACGATTGATGGATTGAACCCTGAGGTGCGGTGTTAGAATTAGCAGCGCATCTCTGTATGGACGTCAACTCCCCGGAGTGGAAGAACTAAGTAGCAGTCCTAGCCTGGCATTTACGGTGGTTTTAATCGCATACTGCATATCTTTTTAATCACTCTTAACGTGGGTTCTTTGTATGGGCTTGCTTTGTAAGTTGTTTGGAAGAATTAAAGGAAGAATGCAGAACGTTAGTCATGAAATGATTTGGCAATCTAGGCAAAGTAGGCTTAACACTACCCAGGACATTAAATTATGTTTATTTATTTAGTTGTGCCTCATAGAAAGAATAATTAGACTTGGCTTGGCATAGAGTGCTGGAAGAAATGCCAGAATCTTGTGGGGTCAGAAAGCCTACTGCAGTCAGTGCTTTGCAGTGTCAGGAAGAAATCAGACTCTCCGATTCACTTGGATGTTTCATGCTCATTGATAAAACATTATTGTTACATGAGAGATTATCTAAATGAGGTTTGCCCATTATGTAAACAGGATAGGATTTGCCCAACGTGCTCTTAATTTAAACCTTGACCCATTTTAGAAGGAATCATCTCCACATGTATCTGAGGACTCCTCACTGTGCATCAAAAACATTTCTTGTTAATGGCAGTGTACAGTTAAATACAGGGCTTTGATTATTTTAACTAACTAGATGTTAGAGCTGTAAGTTAATTTGAGGAAATGCCTGTCTTTGATGGAGAAAGAAGAATATTCACTACTCTAGTTAGGTATTAGGGAGCTCTAGTGACCTACTCATAAAGAACTGTGCTGCTGTGTTTGAATTCATCAATCACTCTATGGAAGAAAGATCGTATCCTCTTGTACTTTTACAGCCTCCAAAAAATCCACTGTAGAGTCAGCTATGAGTCATTTCCAATTTGTCAGTGCATGGCAAACAACAGCAGTTAGTTCTTTTCTGCAATCTCGTTGATCCTGATGCAGGTCAATCCCATATGTTGAATGGGTCCACAAGTGAGAGGTGTATTCAGACTGAGTGAAAGGTCATGCAGTCTGTGAGTTAAGTAGCACCCATGTTTATAGTTACTCTGCCTGTCATATTAAAAATGCTTGCTTTTCCTCCATGTTGGCTGCTATGCAGCATATAGCTAAATGCATCTCAACCCTTGGGACTAAAAGTTTTCAGTTTAGAATTGTAAGTCTTAGATATGGAAGGAATAGCTTTAAAAGCTCTCTGTGTGTCAGAATCAGTAATTAAGACCCTATATTCTTAGTGCAGGAATAATTTCTATTAGAAGGTTTAGTACAGAACTCATTCCTATGAGATGGGGATTAAAATGTTTCAAATGTCCAACTTTTCCAAACTGTTGTGCATGCTGTCATATCTAATATTCCTCCTCCCCTCAGCCCACTGTCTCCCATCTATCTTTGCCTTTGGGTTCCGTAATTCACTGGAGAGCCTCACAGAAACTCAAAACCTGTCAGACAAATGATTCAGTTGTGGAGGTTGACAAATCCCAATTCTGTGGATCAGACTTGTTTGCAAGGTGGCTACAGGCAACACTGCCTTGAATGGTGGCTTATACCAGCCTATTCTTAAAGTTGTGGAGGCTAGTGAGTGATGGGCTGGGTGACTGCAGGCTCTTGGAGTAGCTACATCAGGTTAGTTCCAGTGTTGAGAGCAAAACAGAATCAAAGGATTGAACCTTCTAGGAGTATACCTCAAATAGGATCTCAGGGCTATAAACCTCTTTTAGGAGAACTAAGGGTGGTTTGGGTCATACTTTTTAGTGAGGTGTGGATTCTTAACATGCATGCCCTTCTGATTCTGTCTTATTAGTATAGTACACAGCTCACTCAGAATGAGATCATAAGCATAGATAGAGACACTAGAATTTAAAATTTAAAATGCAAGCCAGAATGGAAGGCTGTGACCAGAGGGCCATTTTACTTACCTCATTATATCACACCCAAATTCACTGGTCTGAAGAATTGGGGATATGTGATTTTTAAAAAAAATCTTCTCCCAGTCAGACCAGATTTGATGGTACACACACAAAATATAATAAAATAAAATAGTAAAAAAAAAAACAACAACAAAAAACTTCTCAGGTGACAGTCATGTTTGAAAATACAGGTGCAGATTGGATTTATGTGTTAGTTTATAAATAGGTTCAGAGAGATGATGATGTGTCTTGACCAACTAGTTTGCTGCCTTCTACTCTTTGTATTTTTCCTTATTTACCTTCCTTAACAATTATCTATATTTGAATCAGTAACACTATTTCAGGCTTCATAATAACCTTGAAACCATAGGAGAAAATAAAGTTCCTAGTAGCCTTTTAGGGAGCTCTGGTGGCCTAGTGGCAAGAAGCTGTGCTGCAATCCTGAAGGCACATGGCTTGAGGCCAGCAGCCGCTCTGCGGGAAAAGGATGGGCAATCTCCTCCCCGTGCAGTTAACTGCCTCTGAAAGCCCTCTGGAGGGTCAGTTTTGGGTTGGTTCCAACTGTATGGTATACAGCAACATCAACAGTAGCTTTGTGTAATTGTTTTTATAATTTTGTATATAGTTAGACTCCTTAATGTTCTCTGGTGAAAATAGTAGATATTAAGTAGAGTTTGCTACATATTTGCTTATTAGCAGAATGATATGAAGATAGTTATAATTTTGTAAACTAATTTTTGAGTAGACTTATGATAATCCTTAAAAACCGTAGATAAATATTTTTTTTTAATATTATGGTTTTTTTTTTCTTATTGTGTACCACCAAATCAGATCCTACTAGCATAGGAGGAGATTGCTCCTTCTACTCCAGTGGAGCATCTCTTGGATTTGAACCGCACACGTTTGGGTTTGCAGTGCTTGCCATTCAGCCACCAGAGCTCCCTAGATATATCTTTTTTGCTATTATTTTAGTTTATCAACCCAGTCCATCATCCAGGTTCTTTCTCTCCCTCCGACTTCACGTAGCCACTGACTTTATTTCACAGGCCATTTTCCTGCCATGCACTCAAGTTGAGAAGCTTAACTAAGTGCCTACTGAACATCTGACTTGAACATCTCTTAGCATGTGCTTTAAAAATGAGCATTCATTTTTTTTTTTTTTTTGCTGCTTTTCCTTTTCTTGATTAAATTATACCATGCCACTAACTTAAAGAGTTAGATAGACACTTAAAATCAACTGCTAGGATGGTAACCATATTTCACATGTATTTTTTGGTAACTGTTTTAGTAAAATTTTCAAAGCTGTTTTTTAACAGTGTTTTCAGGTTTATTAAGTAGACCATCAGACAGAATTGAGAATATTCTTTAGGGAAACCTCCTGCTTTATGTTAGTAGGAAGGTAGTTTGAATACACGTGCTACTCGATAGAGGAATACTGAAGCATTCACCTCTCCTTAAGATTTACAGCCTTGCAAAGCTTATGGAGGACTGTTATGAGTCAGAATTGGTTTGAGGTTTTGGCTGATTGTTATTTGTTGTTATGTGCTGTCTAGTCACCTGTGACTCATAGTGACCCTATGTACGACAGCCCTAAACCCTGCTCTATCCTGTAGCAATCTCACTGTCTCTGACACACCTACCTCCATTACTCCAGCCATGGAATCAGTCTACCTCATAGAGGGTCTTCCTCTCCTGCGCTGTCCTCCCAAGCATGACGTCTTTCTCCAAGGATTGGTCCCTCCTTGCAACATGTCCAAAGTATATCAGACAAAGCTTCAGAATCTTTGCCTCCAAGGAGCAGCCTGGTTTAACGAACTTGTTCGTTTTCTTAGCAGTCTGTGGTATACTCAGTACTCTTCTCCAACACTGCAGATTAAAGGCATCAATTCTACTTCTGTCCTCCCTAGTCATTGTCCAACTCTCTGATGCATAGCAAGTGATTGCAAAGACAACGACCTGTATCAGATGCACCTTAGTCTCCAGAGAGACACCATTGCTCTTCAGTATTTTGGAAAGGTCCCTAACAGCAGACTTTCCCATTGCAGTGCGTCTTTTAATTTCCTGGCTGCTGGTGCCAAGAGTGTTGACTGGAGCCAGGCAAACTAAAGCTGTTAACAATCTCAGTCTCTTCACCATCCATCCTGATGCTGCCAATTAGTCTAGTGGTGACAATCTTTGTCTTCTTGTTATTGAGCCTCAATCCATATTGAAGGCTGCAGTCCTTGACCTTCTGCAGCAAGTGCTTCAGGTCCTCCTCAGTTTCAGCATGCAGGATTGTGTCATCTGCCTAACACAGGTTGTTGATGAATTTTCCTTCAATCCTGATGCCACCCTTCTCCTCACGCAGCTGAGCCTCCCAGATAATCTGTTCTGCATATAGTATGGAAAAGGTATGGAGATAGGACACATCCCTGGCTTACGCCCTTCCCAATTTTGAACCATGCAGTGTTTCCTTGCTCTGTTCTGACGACTGTCTCCTGGTACAAGTATAAGTTTCGCATTAGCATTATCAAGGGTTCTGGGATTCCCATTCTTCTCAGAGTCAGTGATCCACACAGTCAAACGCCTTTGCATAGTCAATGAACCACAGATAGATATTCCTCTGGTACTCCCTGCTTTCAGCCAAGATCCATCTAACATTAGCTGCAATATCTCTAGTACCATGACCCCTTCTAAACCCAGCCTGCATTCTGGCAGTTCTCTGTTGATGTTCTGTTCAGTCGTTTTTGGATAATCTTTAGTAGAATTTTGCTTGCATGTGATATCAATGATATTATTAGATAATTTCCACACTCTGTTGGATCACCTTTCTTTGAAACGGGGACAAAATACAGATTTCTTCCAGTCAGTTTGCCAAGTGGTTGTCCTCCAGATTTCTTGACACAATTTGGTGAGCACATCTAGGGCAGCATCTTGAAATATGTCAATTGGTATACCGTCAGTTCCTGGTAGTGGGCCCAATATCATAAATCCTCTAAAGGAAGAGGTTGAATTACTTTCTTTTTGAAAATGACCCTGTTTATAGTAACTGTTTCACTAAATAACAAAAAGATGTTCTAAATTCACTGATTAAAAAAAAATTAACAGATAGGTAATTGGTGAGTGACAGTCATCCGATCTGTGTCTGAGAAAAAGTCTCTAAATGTTTTACTTCTGTTTCTGAAATATTTTAATTCTGAAGTTTTAAATATTATTGAATTTCAGATTTTACAGAGCAGACTTTTTAGGAAGTGGTATTTAGGGAAACTAGATGTGAATCCCAGATCTCAATATTAGTTGAAACTGATTGAAACAGAAGTAGAGATGAGGACTGGGGTTAGTAACAACTGGAATACCTGGTGAAGTCTTCAAGGAGTTTAGAAGTCACATGCAGTCAAGAAGAAGTCCTTGAGGCAGTTTTCTGTCTCTAAGTGCCCAGTGACCAACATTGGAAATTTAACTCTAATGACTGAGTAGGATGAAAGTATCAGTAACTGAAATGTGTAACTCTCATTTGACCTTATGTTTGATTTGTTTGCCCTCTGATACCAATTAAAAAACTCAGTTGTTGTCTAGTTGATTCTGATTCCTGGTGACCCCATGTATCACCAGAAGAACTGTGCTGTGTCAGATTTTACTTTTTTAAAAAAAGTAATTTAGTTTTGTTGTTTTTGAAAAGAAATAAAACATACTGGTTCAAGCTTCTCTGTGTACAGTTGAATGATACTGGTTACATTCTTCAAGTTGTACAGTTATTCTCATCTTGTCTGAGCTATTCCTCCTCCATTATGGTTTCTTTGCTTCCTAGATGTCTTATCCAGTCTTTCATCATGTTGTCGTCAACTTGATACTATATAGATAGCTCTTAGATTGCTCCACTTCACCAAAGAAGACATTCAGATGGCTAACAAGCACATGAAGAAATGTTCAAAATCCCTAGCTCTAAGAGAGATGCAAATTAAAACAACTATGAGATATCATCTCACCCCAGTCAGAGTAGCAAAATTTAACAGAACAGCAAGCAACAAATGCTGGCGAGGTTATGGAGAAACTGGAACCCTTATTCACTGTTTTGTGGGAGTGTAAAATGGTGCAACCACTGTGGAAGGTGGTATGATGCTTTCTCAAAAAGTTGCAAATAGAGATAACATTTGACCCAGCAATTCCACTGCTGGGAATATACCCCAAAGAGACCATAACTGACATCCAAGCAGATATATGCACACCCATGTTTATCGCGGCCTGTCAACAAATGAATGGATAGAGAAGCTGTGGTATATTCACACAATGGAATACTACACTGCATTAAAAAACAAGGAACTCATGTAATATTATTCAAAATGGGTGACCTGGAGGACATTATGCTGAGTGAAGTATCTCAGTCACAAAAGGACAAATACTGCATGGTACTACTGTTGTAAAACAGGACTGACATTGGTGTTGGGGGGAGACTGAGAAAGATGGTTCAATAATGTATACTGCATTGAAACAGATGAGGGAGAAAACTGTTTAAAAGGGATATGTGATTAGGTATTTTTGTCATGACAGGAGTTCAGAGTGAAGGCTGCATAGTGGAGTGGACCTAGGGGAGGGTTTGTAAAACAATGAAAGAATTGTTCTTTTACTTTTCCAAGAGAGTAGTGTACTAGGGGGGAGGGTTGGGAGGGGAGAAAAGTGCAACAATGAATGAATGGAAATCCAAAGTCTCTGTAAATTTTCATTGAAATTATAATTAAAAAAAAAACCTAAAAATTTTTTTTTAAAAAGAGTACATTGCTCAAGGCCACATTCTTTCTAGTTGAACTATTTATTTTTAAGATGGTTACAAGAGATTATTTGGTTTAGAGATTATCACGGGGCAATATTTTTGGGAATTCATCCAGCCTCTGTGACTCCAGAAAGCCTGAATTGGATATTATGATAATTTGAAATTTTGTTCTGCCTCTTAACCCCTTTTGATCAGAATTCTTTTAGAGAATCTTTGAGTTCTGTAGAGATAACCCAGCATCCTCCTGTTTTGGTTTTATGACAAAGGGGTAGTCATTAATAGAGGCATTTCGCCCCATATTCCATCATCTCCTGTTCCTGACTATTCATCTGTTGCTCCAAGTGAATAGAGAGCAGTTTGTGCCTTGAGTGACCACTAACAAGGCTTTAAGATCTTAGATACTATGAAATGAACTAGCAAGTAGAACAGAAGCACTAGACCGCTTACTGTTAGGCCAGGTAACTGGTATATTCCATCAAACCATTGTCATAAAACTCCAAACCAAGAAACCCAATGCCACAATATATTTGTTTTGTAAAAGGTCTCAGGCAGCTGCTGGGTTTCTTTGTTGTAAGAATATATATCACATAACGTTTTCCAGTTACATTTTTGCAGATGTATAGTTTATTGAGGGAGCTCTGGTTCAAATAGCCCATTGGGTGTTACATTGTTAAATCAAAAGTGACATCTCTCTGGAGGTTTGGGTTGTTTATCTGCAAGTGGTTCTGAAGGAGAAAAATGGGCAAGCTCCTTCCACATGATTCACAACCTCCTGAAAACCTAGTGGAGGGTCAACTATGAGTCAGTTTTGACTCAGGGACAATGAATTAGTTGTTTATTAGGTAGTTTTTTACCTCAATCACCTATACAGCCCTTTTTCTTTTCTGTCTTGTATGTTAATATCTCATTGTTCTATTGGTTGTGTGTGGGGTTTTATTTGTACAGCCTTTATTCTTAATCATTGTGATTATCAGACTCATAAACTCAATGATTTCCATCACGAAAAACATAAACTTAGTGTTCCTGCTGTTCCTCTCCTCACACCATGGTAACCACCAATAAAATTTGATCTCTATATATTTGCCTTATCTTTTTCTAGAAGTGAAGTCTCACAGTGTTTTCCTTTTGTAGTTGACTTATTCAACATAAGCTCTCCAAGCTCCATTGTGTTGTAGCACATACCAGATTTTCTTTTATACCAGCTGAATAGTGTACCATTGTTGTTTATATCACATTTTGTTTCCTGTTCATTCACTGATGAGAGTTTAGATTGTTTCCACCTTCCATGGAACTTCTGGGTTGCCTTTCTGTTAGGCTATTAATCACTTGACCACCAGAAGAGGCCGTGGCATGATGGATAGCATCACTGATGTCAGATGGATCTTGACTGAAAGCAGAGAATAGAAAGATACTGTGTTTTTTTTGACTGTGTGGATTGTAATAAATTATGACTGACATTGGGAAGAATGGGAATCCCAGATTGCTTAATTGTGCTCAGGTGAAGCCTGTACCTACACCAAGAAACAGTTGTCTGAACAGAACAGGGGAACACTGCATGGTTTAAGATCAAGAAAAGTGTACATCAGAGTTGTATCTTTTCTCCATACTTATTGTATCTGTATGCAGAGCAAATAATTTGAGAGTGGACTATATGAAGACTATATAGCATTAGGATTGGAAAAAGACTCATCAGCAGCCTACATTATGCAAATGAAACATCCTTGCTTGCTGAAAGTAAAAGGACTTAAAATACTTTTTGCAGAAGATCAAGGACTACAGCCTTCAGTTTCCCACAGAACTGCTGGTGAATTTGAACTACTGTGCAACACCTAACACAGTAGTGCAACATCTAACACATTATGCCACCAGGGCTGCTTCTCATGCTAACAGGCAATGCTATTTTTAAATCTCGATTCCAATTTGCATAAGTCCTACTCAGAGCTCATTGCTGTGGAGTTGGAACTGTCTATGAGTCAGCTGGAAACCCTCCAGTAGGTTTTCAGAGATTGTGGGTCTCACAGGAGGAGGTTACCGATTTTTCATCTGTAGAGGTGCTGATGGATTTGAACTGCCAGAGATACCACATTTTGGTTAGCCACTTCCTACGGACTACTTTCCTGGAGCTCTCCTTTATTCCTAGTGGTGGTTGTGTCATGCACTGCTGCAGAAGGCCAAGGACTTAAGCCTTCAATATGGATTGAAGCTCAACATTAAGAAAACAAAGATTCTTACCACTGGGCCGATTGGCAGCATCATGATAGACAGTGAAGAGATTGAGATTGTTAACAGCTTCAGTTTGCTTGGCTCCACTATCAACACTCTTGGTACCAGCAGCCAAGAAATTAAAAGACGAATTGCCATGGGAAAGTTGGCTGTCAGAGACCTCTCCAAAGTACTGAAGAGCAATGATGTCTGTCTGGAAATTTAAGATGCACCTGATTCAGGCCATGGTCTTTGCAATTACTTGCTATGCGTCGGAAAGCTGGACAATGACTAGGGATGATAGTAGGAGAATTGATGCCTTTGAGCTGTGGTGCTGGAGAAAAATATTGAATATACCATGGATGTCTAGGAGAACAAACAGGTTTGTCCTAGAGAGGGTAAAACCAGGCTGCTCTTGGGAGGCAAGGTTTCTGAAGCTTCATCTGACATACTTTGGACATGTTGCAAGGAGGGACCAGTCCTTGGAGAGGGATATCATGCTTGGGAGGGTGGAGGGACAGTGCAAGAAAGGAAGACCCTCGATGAGATGGATTGATTCAGTGATGGGAGTAATGGAGTAGGTATGTCGGAGACAGTAAGATTGGCACAGGATAGAGCAGGGTATAGGGCTGCTGTAGATAACATTGTTATGAGTTGCAAGCGACATAACAGCAACAGCTGTCAAGTAGGTTTTCAGTGCAACTTCCTAGAGACTAGGTCACCAGAACTCCTTAATATGCAATGTTTTGAACCATTATGTCAGAACTGACCCATAGCTCACCCTGTAGTGGGTTTTCAGAGGCTGTAAGTCTCAGTTTCTCAAGGAATAACTGGTGGATTTGAACTGTGTGCCTTTGGGTTGGCAGCCAGTGAATCTAGAGTTGAAAGTTGATTTTTATTTCACTTTTGCATACTTTTCTTACAGACATGTTGATATTTGATGGTTACTAACGCAACAGCATGGCTGGGAGCACAGGGGCAGACGTGGAAAAGGATTGCATGTGGAGGTTGCTTTTAATTTTTATCGTTTAACATTCAGCAGGGATCTTTTTTTTGCTGCCAACACAAATGTCTGTGTCAGCAGTTCATTCTCATAGAAATGACTAATACGCTGGCATCTAGAAGGAGCCTGACTGTGCATTAAATAAAAGTGTTTCACTTTTTTTTTTTTAAATTTATTTTTGTGTGCATGTACCGTCAAATCAGATCTGACTGGTACAGGAGGAGATTGTCCCTCCTTCCCCGGCAGAGCATCTGGTGGATTCGAACCGTGCGCCTCTGGGATTGTAGTTGCAGTTCCTTGTCACTAGGCCACCAGAGCTCCCCAAAAGTGTTTCACTTTTATATTTTTCAATGAATTAGTCCTACTAGGAGCTGGGTTGCTTACTTTCACAATGCTGCTGTAAGAGTTATTTAATGTGATACACACACACACACACACACACACACATTTGTAAATGAAATAAATATTGGCAGGTAGCCTTAGGTAATATTTTTTTTAAATTTTTTTATTCTTTTTTTATTATTCTCAGGTAACTTTTGGTAAAAATCTTGTTAGGTTTACCTAGACAGCTTTCTTTGTCCATTTACAAATTGACTGATACCTCCCCACCCAACTTCTCTTCCCTACAAATACTTTATTTTTGGCAGAAGGCTTACTTGGCTACTTACTTGGAGACCAAATAGAAATGACTAGATTGAAGTAAAACAGGTGACCTGTCAGCGGTCTGTCCTTTTACGTGAACTCTTGCTTTTTCTCTTTATGCCTTCTTAGAGATTTTAGTTGGTAGTTATTTCTACCTTTTTTTTTTAAATCTTACTTAATTTTCCTTAAGGATGTTTTATAATAATTAGTGTTGTAGTCTTGCTCATCACCATTAGATTTATGTTATTTTAAATTTTAATTTTTCAGTTATTGCTATTATATAGAAATAGATTTTTATTTTAATCTCCTCTCTCTCAACTTTGCTAAAATTCACTTATTCTCAGTTTTTAAAAAATAGATTCTTTTATAAATTCTGCATACATAATCTTACTATCTGTAAATACTGTAAGTTTTTCTCTTAATATATTTATTCACTTGTGTTGTGTACCATTGTGTCAGAAGTGACTCACACTGATGCCGTAGCAGGTTTTCACAGGCAGTAAATCGCAAGGGAGGAGATTGCTCTTCTTTCTCTCACGGAACAGCTGGTGAATCCGAAACACATGCCTTTGGGTTGGAAGTGCAACTCCTTCCCACTAAGCCACATACTCACATAGCATATGAATGCATGTACACAGCTAAAGATTGTCCATTGAACTGGCTAGGGCTTGTAGTAAAATGTTGAATAGCAGCATTGTTAGGTACCATCAAGTTGGAACTGACTTATGGTTGACCCTCTGGAGGGTTTTTATAAGCTGTTAATTTGCATGAAAGGAGATTGGCCACCTTTTCCCCATGGAACAACATGTGCCTTTGGGGTTGCAGAGCAGCTTCTTAGTACTAGGTCACAAGAGCTTTCTATAATAGATATAATAGTATAACTGTGATAAAATGTTCAGGATTTAAGTTTGTTTAATTTTACTGTTGATACTCTATCAGAAAAGAAAGTTTTATTCCTAGTTTCCGAGAGTCTTACTATGACAAGTATGTCTTAATTATCTAGTGCTGCTATAATAGAGGTATAAGTGGTTGACTTTAACAGGCCAATTTATTTTCTCTAGGAGGCTGGAAGTGCATATTCAGTTTTTTTAAACAGCTGGTTGTGAGGAAAGGTCCTGTTTCTTTCAGCATCTCTAGGCTGGGGCATTCCTTGAGATCTCCATGTGTCTGGGGCCTCCCAGATGTCAAGGAGCTTCCTCACATAGAACACCTCTGTTCAAAAGGATACACTTCACACCTGACAAATCTTTCTTGATCATACTGAAGTCTCCCATTACGACTCATCCCTCTTGGGGATAACTATTTAGAAATTTTGTTAGCTGTAGCTGTTTTGATATTTTGCATTAGGTTGTCAGTTGATTATGGGTCCAGTTAACTCTTATTTACAATGCTTCCACCATTCATAGCTTTTCCTTCCCCCAGACTATCCCAGTGTACATATCTTGTGGTTTTAAATAGGCCAGTAGTTAGTGCTAACATTTTTTATGGCTGGGTAAAGTCTTCAAAACTGAGATACTAGCTTTTTATTCCATGATTCCTTTTTTATTAGGGAGCTCTGGTGGCCTAGTGGTAAGAAGCTGAGCTGCAAACCAGAAGGCATGCACTTCCAATCCACCAATTGCTCTGTGGGAAAAAGACTGATAGTCTACTCCCATGCAATTAACCACCTCTGAAAAATCGCTGGAGGGTCAGTTCTGACTCAGTGGTACACGACAACATACATACATCAATTACAGTTATTAAAAGTGTGATTACATTTCCTTACTATATGGCTCTTTTTTTCAGAGTCCATTATTATACAGAAATTTTGTTAAAATTGTTTCTACATTCCTTTTCTCATATAATTGTATTTCTTAGTCCTTCAACTCAGTCTTCTTTCAGTATAGTCTTATGAATCAGATAGTCTATCAATTTCAACTACTTGGCTGCATTTCTTCTAGAGTCTCTGACTTATTCCAAGGTATAAGGTAGATTGGTTGTTGTCATCCTGAAATTCCCTTTCATCATCATACAGAAGATATTTTTTTCTTTGTCTTTCTCTTACATTACATTTCTTGGTTTACCATAATTACCATCTTTTTTTTGTTCTCTGTGTGTTCCTTTTTTTTTTTTTAATTGGGAAAAACATATTGGGGGTACAAGGAGGTGAGGGTTGGGGGCAGAAGGGTGAGGATGGCCCAGGATGCAGTTGCAGAGCTGAACAGTTTGGTCGGTGGGGGGGAGCAGGTGAAGGAAATGATGAGGGTTCAGTGGGGACCAGATGCTACAGAGGAATGACAAGCATTTTCCAATAGTAATTAAACCAACTGTCTTATTGATTTGGGAATTGGATGGTGACTCTCTGG
>NW_006399782.1:1428228-1433930 GCF_000299155.1 Elephantulus edwardii | reverse complement strand
GACGGCTCGCCCCGGGCCGAGGGCAGCCCGCCCCGGGCAGAGGGCCGCGACGGCTGAAGTAGTCTTTTTTTAAAAAAGAAGAAGAAAAATGTGTGTGTGTGTGTGTGTGTACCGTCAAATTGGATCTGACTGGTACAGGAGACTGCCCCTCCTTCTCCAGCAGAGCATTAAGTAGAGTCTGGGGTTTTTTTTTCCCCCCAGGTGCCTGTCGGGGCCTGGTTTTCAGCTGTCCACACCACAGCATTGGGCAACGAGCTTAAAGCCCCTGATGGCTCTGGGCGCTGACTCTCACCAGTGGCTATGGATGAAGTCACAGGCGATTTTCAGCCAGCGCCGGATGTGTGTTCCATTTTTAGCATTCTATTTTTCACAAATTCAATATCTTCTAAGATATTGATATTCTTTCAACATTTTCATAATCTGCTTTTCAGAAGCTGTTTTTCTGTTTATTTTTGTCTCTTCATTTGAATTTTTTTCCCCTTAATTCACTTTATCTCTGTTACACAAAAACCACTATATGGTGGCCACAGCTAGAGCCTGGGTCCTCTGCAAAGAAGACTCTGCTGTGGGTCTTTACAAGTTGGTCAGTAAATTTCTGGTAGGGAGACTTGGTGAACACGGTCTTTTTCCAGAGGTCTAGGGTCAAGTGTCAAACAGCTGTATGTCTTGGAGATGGCATCAAAGGTGGCCTTGGCAAAATTGCCCAGAGTAGCTGTACAACACCTAGTTGAGGTGGTGTTGTTATGTGCTGTCAATTCGCTTGCGACTCATAGCAACTCTGTGTGTAAGAGCCCTAAACTCTGCTCTATCCTGTGCCAACCTCACCACCGTCTCTGACACACTTACTGCCATTACTCCAATAACTGAAGCGATCCATCTTATTGAGAGTCTTCCTCTCTTGCACTGTCCCTCCACCCTCCCAAACATTATGTCCCTCTCCAGGGACTGGTCCCTCCTTGTAACATGCCCAAAATATGTCAGACAAAGCTTCAGATTCCTTGCCTCCGAGAAGCAGCTTGGTTTCCCCCACTCCCGGACAAACCTTTTTTTTTTTTATTTTTTATTTTTTATTTTTTTCGGACAAACCTTTTTGTTCTTCTAGAAGTCCATGGAATATTCAACACTCTTCTCCAGCACCACAGCTCAAAGGCATCAATTCTCTTTCTATGAACACTAGTCATTGTCCAGCTCTCTGACACATAGCACACAGTTGCATAGACTATGGCCTGGATCAGGCGCACCTTAGTCTCCAGCCTGACATCATTGCTTTTCAGTACTCTGGAGAGGTCCCTGACAGCTGACTTTCCCAGTGCAATTCGTCTCTTGAGTTCCTGGCTGCTGGTACCAGGAGTATTGATTGTGGAGCCAAGTAAACTAAAACTCTAGCAGTGGTCAGTTCCAGCCATCAGCAGCAGCTTCTTGGGCACTGGGGTTGAAATGATTCCCATGCCTTAGGGTGCAGAGATCAGATGCACCAACACAGAGCCACAGCACCTGGTCTCCTTGCAGGGAACGTGTGAAGCTTGCCAGTCTTGTTTCCCCAGTAGCCATGCCGCCCAGGGACAATGGAGAGCTTAGCCAGGATAATGGCCCCATGGATGGCCTCCTTGGAGCATTTAACGTCCAAACCAACAATGTCATTATAGTCTCCAGTGACGACATAGATCTTGAACCTGGTCTGCTGGTTGGCACATGTCTCCTTCTGCATAGGCATGCATTTCAAGATCTCATCCTCAGGAAGAAGTCCGTGATCTCAAGACTTCTTATTGGGCAATGAGAAGGGATAAATCTTCTCCAAGGATTTGACCTTCATATCTTTGACCAGATAGCCTAGCTTGGTGACAGGGAGCCACTCTTTTTCCTTGGTTTTGTCTCCTTGAGCTCTGTGGTCCCCCCCACCCTCCCACAGACCCCATAGTCCACTGCTGGAGCCTCCACAGAAACCACCTCCAGCTCCCATCCCAGGGCCTTGGAGCCTCTGGGCCCTCCTGCTGCACCAGTGTCATTCACCATTTGGTGTTTTCTCAGAGAAGAAGCGTGTTTTATTTTCAAATGTCTAATCCTACTTGATGGTATTCAAGAGTAATAACAGGGCTGATAGATTTAGAATCTGTGAGTGCATGCTTATAGGATTTGTCAGTTTTAGAGTATACTGGCTATATAAGTTTTTAAATGGAATATCAATAATAATATCTTTATCTTCTTTCCTAGTTCAATTAAAACTCCAGTAGAAAACCTGGGGGGAAGGCTGAGGGTCTTAGTATTCAAAAGTTATAGCTTATGTTCATTTAACACAACTATTATTAATATGGTGCATCCTGTAGCCATACCTTTTCAATCTGTATACAGAACAGATCATTTGAGAGACTGGTTTTTATCAGAAGAAATGTGGTTTCAGAATTGGAGGAAGGCCCATCAATGACTTATGTAGATGATATGACCTTACTCTCTGAAGCATCTACTATAGAAAGTAAGGACTTCAATCTTCAGTATGGATTGAAGCGCAACATCAAGAAAACAAAGATTCCCACCACTGGGACTATTGGCAACACCATGATGGATGAAGAAGAGATTGAGATTGTTAACAATTTCAACTTGCTCAGTTCCACAGTTGACACTCTTTGCATCAGCAGCCAGGAAATGAAAAGATGAATTGAATTAGGAAAATCTGCTGCCAGAGACCTCTCCAGAGTTCTAAAAACTAAAGATACCAGTCTAGAGGGTAAGGTGTGCCTGATCATGCCCTGATTTTTGCAGTTACTTACTGTGCATCAGAGAGCTGGATGGTGACTAAGGATGGCAGAAGAAGAATCGATGTCTTTGATTTCTCTTGCTGGAGAAGAGTATGGAACATACAATAGACTGTAAAGAGAACAAACAGATCTGCCCTGCAGAGGGTGAAACCAAGTTGGTCTCTGGAAGCAAGGATTTTGAAGCTCCATCTCACATACTTTGTAAGGACTAGTTCTTGGAGAAGCACATGAGACCACTCTGTCTGGGGACCTTCCATTTCACCCTTTATGAAGGATGGGCTTCTAGGTTTGGGTGGGAGAATGACCATTAACTACTTGATGGAGTTGGGGAATGAGCTGGAGTTTAACTGTTTTTTAACTTTAGGGTATAATGTAAAGACTTGTTTTGTTGGGATACCCTTGAAATGTCAGTATCTGTTGGTCTTCACTGTTAATGATCTGTTCTTTCCAGAAACTAATTTCCTCCTTGGGAGCTTAAGTCTGACTGCCAGTGTTGGAGGAATCCTGGGTGGGACAAATAATTAAGCTCACAACAGCTGACTGAAAGGTTATTGGTTTGAACTCACCAACAGTTCTGTGAGAGTAACATTGGCAATCAGCTTCTATGAAGATTATAGTCTTGGAAACACTATGAGACATTTCAGCTTTGTCCCTACAAGGTAGCTATGAGTCGGAATCAGTTCAGCAGTGCTCACCAGCAACAGCAGCAGTGTTCTCTGAGTACATACCTGGTGCAGATGGTGAAGTGTTCAACTCCTAGCTGAAAGACTGGTGATTTGAACTCATCCAGAGATGCCTGAGTTGGAATTGACTTTATGGCCAACTAATAACAGATGTTGTGAGAACTGGGTGGTGGTGGGTTTGGAGAATGAATTCACTTTGTAACCTTATTTATCCTCCCATTATACCTCTGCTTCTAGTGCCTGGAACTGCCAGAAATTCAAGTCATATTCAGAAAAGGTCATGGAATGAAAGCTACCATTGCTGATTTTAGATGGTTCTTGGCTGAAAGCAAGAGAATACTAGAAAAATGCTTACCTGTGTATTACGATTATACAAAGACATTGTATTATGTGGATCATAACAAGAGGAATGGAATTGTATGTGGACCAAGAAGCAGTTGTTAAACAGAACAAGGGGATGTTGCATGGTTTAAAATAAGGAAAGAGGGTGGTATATTTGAGGATATCTTGGTTGGTGAATGAAAGATTGTATAGTAACCAAAATAAATTAATCTATCTGTGGTTAAAAAAAATAAAATAAGTAAAGGTGTATGTTAAGGTTATATACAGTCACCATATTTATTCTGTCTGTACTGAACAAAAAATTCAAGAAGCTAGGTTATGTGAAGAAGAATGTGGCATCAGGATGGAGGAACACTCATTAACAACTTGCAGTATGCAGATTATACAGCCTTGATTGCTGAAAATGAAGACAAATTCAAACTCATACTTATGAACCTCAAATACTGTAACTTTTAAGTGTTCAGTACATAGCACCATAAAGAAAACAGAAATCCTTACCATTGGACCAATAAGCAAGATCATGATAGATACAGAAAAGAGTGAAGTTGGCTAGAATTTAATTTTATTTTGATCCAGATTGTACTGGGCTCATCTGCAGAGATGTCAGTTTGAGGACCTGAACCAAGTCCTGGATTTTCAGTCACCTTATATGCATGTGAAAATTGGACAGTAAACAAGGAAGAGCAAAGAAGGCATGATGTCTTTGAATTGTGATGTTGGCAGTACATATGAGTATACTGTGATTGCCAAAAGAACAAATACATCTTGTCTTTTTTGCCTTGGAAGAGTTACAGCAACTGTCTTTAGAAATGAGGATGGCAAGACTTGATCTCACCTATTTGGGCATGTTACCAAGAGGGGCATAACACGCTTGGTAAAGCAGAGGGTCAGTGAAAAGAGGAAGACTCCCAGTGCAGTGCACTGATTCACACAGTGGCTGCATGGGCTTAAGCACACAGCAAGAGACTGTGAGCATGGCATGGGACTAGGAAATGTTTCGTTCTGTGGTAAATAGGGTTCCCATGAGCGGGAACCAACTTGACAGTACCTTGCAACAACAAATACTTTTTATTCAGACTTTCATCCAGCCCTTCCTTCTACAGCCCCACTCAAATTCTCACCTTCTTTGTAGGCATTTTTGTCTTCATTTTCTGAGCCTTTCTGAGATCCTACAGATCCTGTGGATCACCAAGTTAAGATCCTGGTGGCTCTGTGGTTAGGACACTTGGCTGCTAACCAGGTCAGCAGTTAGAACCCACCAGAAGCTCCACAGGAGCTATTCAAGATGGTGGTTCTGCTAACCATAGAGTTGAATCTGCCCCATCACTGACTCAAGCTGGTTTTCAGAGGCAGTTAATCACAGGGGAGTAAACTTTATGAAATTCTTAAGGGAGATAATTATTAGTTTTGACTGTCATTCATTGACTATATCAGTGTGATTCTGAAGTTTATATACGTGTGCTGAGTTGCTGCTGCTTTTTTTTTTTTTACAAGACAGACCATAAATAAGTGACAATAAAAGTCTTTTTGGCTCTTTGACATTCAGAAAGTCTTTGGCAAGAGGAGATTGGTCTTAAGTCTTTATCTTTTAAAGAACTGATATCACATACATTAAGGGAGAACTAGTTGTGTAGTCTATGGGGAGTTTCCCGGTTTGAATCCATCAGGAGTGTGGAGGGTGAAAGATGAGCAGTCTCTTCTATGAGTTACATGTTCGGAAACCCAGAGGAGGGTCAGCTGTGAGTTAGTTCTGACTTGACAGCAATGAGTTGTATTGAGCTGATCATACACATTTATTGGATTTCTGCCTGGTGATGACTTCATAAAGAAGAGTACCTGTTTTGTTTTTAAATCTGCTATATAAAACAATTTACATAGGTTTAAATTGTTTTTTAAACCTATTTGTTCCCATTCCAAAGAAGGG
>NW_006399782.1:1424586-1427035 GCF_000299155.1 Elephantulus edwardii | reverse complement strand
TAATTGGGATGGGTGTGTCAGAGGCAATGCGATTGGCACAGGACAGAGCAGGGTTTAGGGCTGTTGTACATAGGGTCGCTATGAGTCGCAAACGACTCGATGGCACATAACAACAACAACAACATATAAAACAAACTCTTTATATGAGCAAATGATTTAGAGTGGGTTTTATGATACTTGGTTTCATCTTCCTCATCTTTCATCTTACAAACAAGAACACAGAATTTGGACAACTTGATTAAAATTACTTAGTGAAAGGGAAGCAAAGCCAAAACATAGAGATTGTCTTTTGACTCTCTCTTACCTGTGTACTCTATCAAAGCCAGGTTCCATACTGTTCTTAAAACAGTTCTTGAAGCTTTTTTCTTTCAGAAGCTGGTACAAAAAGTGGATAATGTTAGAGTACTCATATCTTACTCCAGCCCAAATTTTTACTGTGAGGAAAAAGCTTGATTAGAAAGTATTTCATTATGTTTTATATGCTGCATTGGTATATGCTATTTTAATGTTTTTTTTTACCTTTTATTGCTATGAATGTATCATTATGACCTTATTTTTGAGATTGAAATATAACTTTTCTTTCTCTTCATTACAGCTGCATCCAGATCTCATTATGCATCAGAAAAATGAAAAAACAGAGGAAAATTCTATGGAGGAAAGGAATCCACTTAGCCTTTTCTGAGAAGTGGAATACTGGGTTTGGAGGCTTTAAGAAATTCTACTTTCATCAATATTTGTGCATTCTGAAAGCTAAGTTGGGAAGGGCAATTGCTTGGAACAGACACTTGAGGTACTTCCAGTCCCGAAAGAAAGCCCTGCAGATCTGGAAAACGTGGATCCAGGATGAATCCCTTTATGCTAAGACCAAGTCAAATGTGGCTGCTCAAAATGTTAGCAGTTTTCCCTCTTCAGTGAACAGTAAGGGCACTAAACAATTCATTCCATCCTCACGGACTCTTCTGGAGCTCAAATCAGAAAAGCTCCTCTCATTAGCAAAGAACTCTGATCATGAAAGTGGTGGGAAAAAAAGTCTCTTAAAGGCAGTTGTTGATTTACCAGCAAATAATATTTTAGGTCAGACTGGTGGTCACAGACCTAGGACAGATCCACACGCTTCCGACTTTCCCATGAAGTTCACTGAGGAGAGCCAAAATCCAGGGGAGAGCGCGGCGGTTGTGGTTACTTTGAGGAACCATAAGAGAAAGCGCTTTGGTTATGGCTGCTACCAAGGACTGGACCATCACAGAAATGGGGGAACCCTGATTCCAAAAAAATTCCAACTTAACAAGCATAGAAGAATAAAAGTGTCTCCTCTTATGATGTATGAGAAATCGTCCATGATTAGATTTCGGTACCGAATTCTCAGATCCCAGCACTTAAGATCAAGAAGCAAAGTTTGTAAACAAAAAAAATCCCAGAGAAGCTGGGTACAGAAGGTCACCGGGGACTATCAAGAGACTTTTCGGGAGAACTGTGAGGGTGGCAGTTGCAGCCCATTCCCTGCCTCAGAGCCTAAAGACTCTTCTTGTCGGCATCAGCCCTGCTTCTCAGCTATGGACAGCGATGCTGTGTTGAAGGAAAAGAACTCTCACACACCTGATGGCCACACTAGAGGAAGCCCTTTCTTGAGCAAGGAGTTTAGTTTAGGTGAAGCATTCCCTGACCAACAGAATGGCAGTGCCCCATACACCTGGGAACAGTCATCTTCCTCCTCCTCCCCAAAATGGGAGCAGACAGAGCTGATCCATGACATCCCTGCACCAGAACATCATCCTAGTAACATGTTAACCTCAGAAACGGAAAGAGATATTATGACTCTGTGTCACGACAGTCGGACAAGTGATGACAGAATAAAACTGCCAGTGTATGAGACCAACAAATCTGTGGGATGTATAGATGGGCCTGTGTCTGAAAAGACAGCGCAGAATGAGGGCTCAGACCAGATGGAGGAGGATGGATCTCTCAAGCAGAACATTCTTAGCTCTAAGTTGTTGGACCACCCTTACTGTAAAAGTCCACTAGAGGCTCCCCTGTTGTGTACTGGACTAAAACTAGAAAATCAAGTGGGAGGTGGGAAGAACAGTCAAAACACATCTCCAGTGGATGATGAACAGCTGTCAGTCTGCCTCTCTGGTATGCACTCTAACTTTGTTGCCCTCCACTCTCAGCCCACATTTGGCCTTGCCTTCCACACATGGATTTCCCTTAAACACTTAGATATTCTTTTTAAAGCTTTATATATTACTGTATTTTGTAGATGTTCCATAACCTATTTATCTAATCTTTTACTTATCTACACTTGTGTTGCTTCTCAGTTTTTCCTTCTATAAACAGTGGTACAGTGAAATTATTTATTCATATTTGATTTGTTTCTGTTAGTTAAATTCCTAGCAGTGGAAATGCTGGTAAAAGATTATTCACACTTAAAACTTTTAAGTTGTTGTTGTTA
>NW_006399782.1:1370221-1423286 GCF_000299155.1 Elephantulus edwardii | reverse complement strand
CTCAGATCCAACTTATAGCTGACCCTCCCGCAGGCTTTTGACAAGCTATAAATCACACAGGAGATTGCTCTTAGAGTTGCTGGTGGCTTTGAACTGCCATAGAGGCGTGGTTTAAATTCTCTGAAAACTCTAAGGGAATTTTTAAATTGCCTTACAAATGTTAGTTACTGTATGCTTGGTTATAGATTACATGAAATATTTTTGTTTAGTTTGTATCTTTAAATTTTAAGTTTAAAATTCTTTTTGGCTGTTGGTTTGTTTTTTTTTTATATATAGTTTCCCTTTGAATATTCTGTTGGATCGCTTTTTTTTTTTAATTTACTGCATGAGAAGCTCCAGTGGACCAGGCAGTGAGCAGTATACATTGATTCCTTCCTTCACAGATGTAGTGTTATTGTAGGTAAAAAAAAAAAAAAGAAAAAAGTTAAACTAGTTATAAATGGTAGAAGAGCTTCCCTTTCTAAAAGATAAAAGGGACAACACTCCAACTTTATTTTTAAGTAACACAAATTTTTTGTTCTTTCATAGTAAAACTTGTCTTTTACTTTGTAGCTACTAGTTCTTGATTCTTGCTTTAAAATAGTATTTTTGGTCAAAATCTACCCATGAAGTGAATTGGTCTAGCCATTTTTTGAAAACATAGCAATCGGTCTTTTACCTATTCACATTGGAATTTCTCTAGATACTTATAAATGAGTACAGATAAATTTATATGGGGGCACTAATTGTTGGATTCTTCATGGTGGTTGAAAAGACAACAGCAACAAAAAAACAAACCAAAAAAATATCTGGAAACAACCAAGATGAGTATTTCTATTGAATTATAATTTATGGCCTATCTAGGTAATGGTATTTAGTGCAACTAGTAAAGAATTAATCAGGTCTTTATTTTGATATTGAAATATTTCTATACAAAGTGGGGAAAACATCAAACACAACCAGATTGCAAAATAGAAGAAAATATCTAGATGAATATGCCAAACTGTTCTAAAACTTCCCCTGCGGGATTTGGGAAAGTTATTTCCTGGTAATTCAGACAATAGCCTTCGCTTTCCCAACCATTAAATATGTATAAGAAGGTCTTTCTTTTTTTTTTTTAAATTTTACTTTATTATTTTTTGTGCATGTACCGTCAAATCAGATCTGACTAGTATAGGAGGAAATTGTCCCTCCTTCTCCAGCAGAGAAGTTCTTTCTTACAGAAACCATGCTAGCAATTTTTTCTGTTGTTTAGAACAGAGAAAAATTTATTTCCCAACTTAATGTGAGGCTTAATACAACTTAAACCTGAAAAAGTTAGCATTTATCTACAAACAAAAATTACAAATACAGACATAGCACTTCCACATGCAATTAATAAATTAAATAATGGCATATTGTATGAGTGTAATATGACCTAAAGAAGATCATACTATATGAAGAAGGATTTTACAGAATTTGCTTTTAGTAATCTGTAATGTAAGTAAGTATTTTCATAGACGAAGGGAGAAAAATGATAGAATCTCAGAAAATGCCCTTTTTAAAAGTTTAGCTTGATTCTCACTGCTGGCATATGACACAAGCCAAGTAGAGATGCTTCCATCCAGATTCCTGACCTCCCACAGTGCTGCTGCATTTTCCTGCACTAATTTTCTCTCTGCTTTGGGGGCTGTCCTTGGGAACTTCCTCTATTTTTTGTCTTAATGGGAGTTTCTCAGTTTAAGACGCAACATGGCTTTCCTCCCTTTGTAAAGTTGATTGTGCAAAGGCATTTGACTTTATAATGTGTGGATAATAATAAACTATGCTTAATGTTGAGAAGAATGGGAATCCCAGAACACTTAATTGGGTTTATATTAAACCTAGATCAAGAAGCTGTTGTCTGAACAGAGTAAGGGAGTACTGTGTGGGTTAAAAATCAAGAAAGATATGCTGTTTCTTTTCTTCATATCTGTTCAATATGTATGCTGGGCAAATCATTCATGAATCTGGTCTTTATGAAGAAGAATGTGGCATCAGGATTGGAGGAAGACTCCTCAACAACCTGTTTTGTGCAGATGACACAGCCTTGCTTGCTTAAAGTGAAGAGGACTTGAAACAACACAGAAGATCAAAGATGGATTACATCTCAACATCAAGAATACAAGTCTTCACCACTGGGTTAGCAGGCAGCATTGTGCTAGGTGTAGAAAAGATGGAAATTCTCAATGATTTCGTTTTACTTGGATCCACAGTCAATACTTTTAGTGCCAGCAGTCAAGAAATCAAAAGATGCATTGCACTGGGAAAGTCTGCTGTCAAGGACCTCTCCAAAGTACTGAGGACAAGGTCATACTAAAGTATGTACAGAGGTCAATGATGTTTTACTAAAGTATGCTTGATTCAGTCTATGATCTTTTCAGTTACTTTCTGTGCATCAGAATGTTGAGCAGTGAATAAAGATAACAGAAGAATTGATGCCTTTGGGTTATGGTATTGGGAGAAGAGTACTGAGTATCCCATGGATTGCCAAAAGAGCAAACAGATCTGTCTTGGAGAGAGTGAGGCCAGAGTTCTCAGAGGCACAGATGATAAAACTTCGCCTCACTTCAGGCATGTTGCTGGTAGGGGATATACCTTGGAAAGGGACATCATACTTAGAAGGGTGTAGTGTCAGTGAAAGAGAGGAAAACCCCTAACAACATAGATTGACACAGTGACTATACCAAATGGGCATAAGCGTTTCAGAGATGATGAGAATGGCACCGGAAAGGACAGGGTTCAGATAATGTTCATAGGGGCACTATAAGTTGTATTCGACTTAACAGCACCTAACACCACAACTCTTCACCTTTCATTTTTTATGCAGAAATATCTTCATTTTTAATATTTTTGAAGAATAATTTCTATGGATTTAGAGGAAGAAGAGATTGTTACCTGCTTAAAACTGGATCCTACTAGTGGTTATTGATATATGTTCTTTACCAAGTAAAGGGGGCTCTGGTAGCCTAGTGGCAAGAAGCTGTGCTGTAGTCCCAAAGGCACATGATTGGAGTCCATCAGCTGCTCCGTGAGAGAAGGATGGGCAATCTCCCCTGGCCTCTGAAAATCCACCAGAAGGTCAGCTATGGTTCGGTTCTGACATTGGCACACAACAACCACCACCACCACCAAATAGAGAAAGTTTCCTTTACTTGTAGTTTTCTAAGAGACCTAACCACAAAAGGAATATTGAGTTTTATTAACAGTTATGAATTATAAGAGGACTGCAACTTTATTTTTAAATGTTTATGCCATGTACTTTAAAACATAACACCACGAGAGCTTTTACTTAAAAACATTATTCTTTTTCCAAGTTTACATAAAATTATTTTTCTAGTACTATCACTATCTTAAAAAATAATTTCAGCCTTTTGGAAAAAAATAAAAATGAATCTCTACCACAATCTTCACATTAAAGTGAATAAAAGATAACCAGTACTTATGCTGTCTATCAAGTAATTAATTATTTCCTGCTATGAGCCTCTTCCTGAATTTTGGCTTCTCTATATCTGTGCTTGCATTATTCCACTTTAATTACTATAGTTAGTTTTATAATTTGGTAGAATTGGTTCTCTTCCCCTTCTCTTTGGGCTGTTGTGGCCTAATGGTAAGAAGCTGCCCTGTAGTCCTGAAGGCACATAGTTCAGATCCCACCAGCTGCTTCATGGGAGAAGGATGGACAATCTCCTCCCATGCAGTTAACCTGCCTCTGAAAACCTACTGGAGGGTCAGCTGCGGGTTGATTCCAATTCGATGGGACACAACATCAACAACAATAACCCTGTCTTTTCTGCTTCCTGTTCACTGCTTTTTTTAGTCCTTTTCAAAAATTTCCAGGGATTTCTCATTTTTGTCCCCATGTGGGTTTTGGATTTGTCTATAAGGGAGGGAAAAGTGAGTTTCACTTAGTATGGCTTGGACTTCAATTAGGTAAAATACTTTCACTAAAATACAGAGTTTTCCTGTCTAAATTAAATTACTCCATTTGATGACTTAGGTCTTTTAGTGTAAATTTGTAGTGTTTGTCACTTAACTATTACATATTCCTTAAGTTTATTCTTACCTGATATCAGACTTTTCTGTTGGTGAGACCTTTCTGAGCCCTGTGTTGTACCGGGAAACCTGTCAGATTCTAACTTGAGGCAGCCTTCATTTTCTGGGTTTGCACATTTTCTGCCTTTGGCAGGGTGAAGTCTAACAATTTTTCTCTTGCTTTGTTCTTGGAAAATGTGTTTTCCTCCTCTGACAGATTTCCTTGTTACACAGGTTCTGACTTTCATAGGTTTTACTGGATTTTGTTGGAGGAGAATAAAATGATTGCATTTCCTAAGTGCGAAATGCAGTAAACTCTGTCTCAAGTTGCAGTGAAATGTGGCTCAGATCTATAGTCTCAAGAAAATACTGTCCAAACCTGTTGGCTTAACATGATCTGTAGTTTAGCTTTTGATTTAATACCACCTCCCCACCGTCCCCACGTAACCCTTTATAGTTGCAGGATGTGTTGAGTTTTGAATTCTAATGTTTGAGTATTTCCAGACATTTTTATCCTTTGTGTTATGAGTGACATTGAAATTTTAATTTTTCTAAAGTAAATTATGTATTACAAACTCTTTTTCCTTTCTGGTTAGTCAGTTTGGTCAATGCAAGTGTTTAACTGGCATTTTAAGGAAGTCTCTCCCTGGGTAATCTTTTGCCTAGTGGTAAGAAGCTGTGTTGCAATCCCAAGGGCTCACGGTTCATTTCCACCAGATACCCTGCAGGAGGATGGGCTATCTCCTGGGCAATTTAATGTCTTGGAAAACCTGCTGGAGGGTCAGCTATGAGTCAGTTCTGACTCACAGCACACAACAACAAACAACAAAAAATTTAAAAAGTAAACCAGTTACAGTTGTGTCATTTTCCACTCATGATGACCTCATGTATGTCAGGGTAGAACTGTTCTCCACAGGTCTTTTGATGACTGTTTTCTTGGCAGTAGATTTCCAGTCTTTAGGTTCCCTCTGAGTAGACTTGAACCATTAACCATTTAACCTTTTAGTTGACAGTTGAATGCTTAACTGTACCACCCATAAACTCTAGTTCTTAACCTGGGATTTTAAAACAGTAAGGCAAATTGAAGAACTGTGTTATTTGTAGGCAGAAAGTAATAGCTATTTCTTGCTTTGGAGAAAGTATAGCATAATGATTAACAGCATATTCAGTTTTCCTAACAGTTTATAATCAGATTGACACATGCTAACTAATTAGCCTTAAGGAAGTTATTTAACTTCCCTGTGCTTTCCTGTCTTCATTTCTAAAAGAGCAGTAGAACACCTCAAAACCTATCCCATTGCTGTAAAGTTGATTCTGATTCATGGTAACCATGTAGGACAGAATAAAACAGCCCCTTAGGCTTGTTTAAGCTGTAATCTTTATGAAGCCAACTGCCACGGCTTTCCCCACAAAGAGGCAACTAGAAAGAAATTTCAAACTTTAAGTTAGTGGTTAAGTGCTGAGCCAGTGAACAGTCGGGCTGTTTAACGCATAAGGTGGTGGTGGTTTTTAAGTGCTTTCAAGTTGACTCTAACCCTGTGTACAATAGAATAAAACAACTTGATCCTTTGCCATTCTCACTGCTGTTGGGCTTGAGCCTATAGTTTCAGTCATTGTGTTACTCTGTCTCATTGAATTCTCTCCTTTTTCACATATCTTCTGTTTTCTCTAATAAATTTTTCAAATATTGAGGAGCAAGGATGTTTGAAGACTAAGGTATACCTGATTTAGACCATGGTCTTTTCAAGCACTCTGTACATCTGAGAACTGTACAATGAATAAGGATGACAGAAGAATTGATGCCTTTGAATTGTGTTTGGAGAATAGTACTGAACACCCCATGGACTGCCCAAAGAACAAACAGATTTGTCTTAGAGAAGGTGCATCTGGAGTGCTCCTGAAGTAAAAAATTATGAAGCTTTGTCTCATATACTTTGGGTATGTTGCTAGGAGAAGCTATGCCATGAAGAGGGACATCATTCTTGAAAAGGTAGCAGGAGGGCAAAATAGAGAAAGACTGTTAACCAGATGGAGTGACACAGTGACTCTACCACAATGAGCTCAAGGATGTCAGAGATTGTGATCTGGACAGGAAAGTGTTGAGATCTGTTCATAGAGTCACTATGAGTCATACTCTACCCAAAGGCACCTAACAACGACAGCAGCTATTTTTCCCAGGCATGGTGCCCTTTTCCAAGGACTGGCCCCATCTCATTGTTAGAATGTGGTGAGTGATCTGATTTCAGCCTCTCTTGCCCACACAAAACATTGAACTACGGGAGAGACAATAGGATGGTTGGTGCAACCACAGAGGTACCAGAGGGAGTACAGCAATTTCAGTGGCTTTTAAGAGAGCTGCTGCTTGGTGGTACAGTTTCAGAGACTTGAATGCCTTATAAGTGTAGGGACGTCAAGTTTGCTGAGAAAGATGATGCAGTGACGAGTGAAGGTGAAAATAAGAGCTAATGTGTTAGAAAAAATGAAAGTGCATTCCAGAGAAAGGAACAGGTCCCTCTCCAAACAAAAAGAAATTGAGTCGGGGTGGGGGTGAGGACTGGACTTAATGTAGCTAGTCTTCCTCTTGGAAAGCAAAGCTAGTGAGTGGTGTTTGGACCAGTGGAATGATGTTGCTGGAAGTTCCTACTCTGATCATTTGTGTACGATATCACAGAGTGCCATATCCTGAAAATACGAATTAGGTTGACCAACTATTGCCACCTTATTTTTTTATTTTTTAAATTTTAAATGTGCTCAGACTGTAATAATTTGACAAAGACCAGCTGGAACCAGAAAGTGCTTTATGATTTTTTACATTTAACTCGCCTGTATTTTTGCCCCAAAAGTTTTAAACTATCATTCAACTCCTTTCTCTGTACTTATTTACACTGTATGCTAGCCACATTATTCTAGAAACTGGACTCTGAAAACCGTGGCATCTAGAGTGGAGGAAGACTCATCAGCTACCTGTGTTACATGGATGACATAACCTTTCTTGCTAGAGTGAGGAGGACTTTATGCACTTGCTGCAGAGGATTAAATACAGTAGCTTTCAATGTGGGTTGCATCACTCTCAAAGTCAAGAAAACAAAAATCTGTGCCACTGTACTGATAGGCAACATCATAGTAGATGGAGAAAATGTTGAGACTCAACGACTTCATCTTGCTTGGATCACAGTCACTATAATTAATACCAGTAGTAAGGAGATCAGGAGATGTATTGCACTGGGAAAGCCTGTAGCCATGAACTTCTTCAAATTATTGAGGAGCAGTGATGTCGATTTGAAATCTAAGGTATGCCTGATTCAGGCCATGGTTTTTTCAGTCATTTTTTATGCATCTGCCTAAGGATGACCAAAGAAAAATTGATGTCTTGAAGTGTGGTGTTGGAGAAGTGTACTGTATATCCCACTGGACTGCCCAAAGAACAAGCAGACATGTCTTGGAGAAGTGCAGCCAGCGTGTTCTCTGGAGGCAAAGATGATGAACTTTGTCTCCCATACTTTGGGCTAGGAGAGATTGTTCCTTGGAGAGGGACATCACACTTAGAAAGGTAGACAGCAGAGGAGAGGAAGATCCTCCACCAGGTGGATTAACGGTGACTGCAGCAATGGGCTTGAGTGTGTCGGAGATGTTGAGGATGGCACAGGATAGACAGGGTTCAGATCTTTTCTAAGGGTCACTATGAGTCATATTCAACTCCACGGCACCTAAAAATACCAAGTCCTAACACTAATTGCATGTTTTAATTATTTGCATAGTACCAGAAGTCTTAATAAGTTTACTTTTTTTAAAAAAAGTAAAATATTTATTGTATACTAGTTTACTTAAAAGCTCACATACATTGTTTTTCACATTGGATTGTTCACATTTCCTTTACCCACTGCTCCCTCCACCCATTAAATTGTGCGACCCAATGATTAACCACATCACTATGCTTTTTCTGAGGCAAATTTTTGTTAGTTTTTCTAGCGTTCCATGGCACAGTCAATATTCTTCACCAATACCATAATTCAAGGAAGTAAATTATTTTTCAATCTTATTTATTGCCCAGTTTTTGCATGCATACAAGGCAATTGAAAATACCCTTCTTCAGGCCAGGCACATCTCAGTTCTCTAAATGACGTCTTTGCTTTGTAACATTTTAGCGGTCTTTTGCAGCAAATTTGTGCAATACGTGAGTCATTTGATTTCTTGACTTCTTTCTTGGGCATTGATTGTGGATCCAGATAGAATGAAATCTTTTGAAATATCAGTGTTTGTTTGTCCTGTTGTTTATTGACATTGTAAGGATTTTTATTTTCTTTTTGTTGAAATATAATCCATAATGAAGGCTGTAGTCTTTGATCATCATCAGTAAGTGCTTCAGGTCTTCAAAGGCTATTAGTAAGGATTAAATGAGATCAACTTGTGCTTGGCAAAATGAGCCCTGGTGGTGGTATGGTTAAAGAATCAACTGCTAACCAACCACAAGGTCAGGTTTTCAATACCAGCCTCTCTGTGGGAGAAAGATTAGGCAGTAAATATTTACAGTCTTGAATACCCTGTTGGCATTTTTATTCTCTCCTACAAGGTCACTGTGCATTAAGAATTAATAGCAATGAGGCTTATGTTTGTTTAGTGGTTGGCTTAGTGTAAATGCCCTTGAACTGTAGTATTTTTATATCAGTGAGATAACAGGAGAAAATACTTTAAATTTTCTCTAATAGTACCATCAGAATTAACATTGTAAACACATCTTTCCAGTTATATTTGTTTGGAATTGAGATCTGTAGAGTTCTAGTGGTATAATAGGTTAAGAAGTTGTGATAGAAACCCAAAGCAGTACCTCTCTGGTGATTTGATGCCACCAGCTGTTTTGAGTGAGGACGGACGGACAGTCTTCTCTTGTGTGACTTTTAACCCCCCAAAACCCAGTAGGGGTTCAATTATGAATTGATTCTGTCTTGAAGATAATGAATATTTTACTTATTTCAGTGATAGAAGAGTCTTAGCATTGCTGGATTTAATGTTTAATCGTTATTAGAGGCTTTTTAAAAACATAGTATTTGGTAAAGGCAGTTTCTCAAGTAGCAGAATTCCTCTCCTCTCACCTGCCCCAATTTTAATTTTGCTTTAGGGAAAGTTTACAAAGCAAGTTAGTTTCTCATTTGGTATTTTGTACATTGAAGTACTCCTTACCACTGGTTACATTCCCCACAGTGTTTCTGCATACTCCACATTTTCTCCAGGAGTTCCTCATTTGAATTTTCTTCTCCTTTCTGCTCTCATTGCTTTTGAGCAAATACTGTCCTTTTAATCTTGTATATAAACTCCACAGACAAAGAAACGACGTTAGGTATAGAAGAGAGTTCATGTCTTATTCATGGGGGTCACTATGTATTCGACTTGATGACACTTAATCACTACCAAGTGATACTAGTGTTGCTCTATTTTGGAGGAACATTCTTCTACTTTATACATCACTGCTTGCCAATTTGCTGTACTGAGGTAATCTGGGTTGGCTGTGATGCTGAACCTGTGCCATTGGGTATTAAACACCCTAATAGTTTTCCAATATGGACAGTGTTTGGTGGAGCTCCCAGTTGTAGGACAGGTTTGGAAGCAGGAGTGGCATCCACTTCCTAAACCACATGCCTATGAAAACCCTATGAACGTAGAGAAATTTCTAGAAAGGCATCAGGTCTTTTGTTCATGGCGTCGCTATGAGTCATGCTCGACTCGACAGCAATCAACAACAACAGTCTTGTATAATTGGTTACTCCAAGGAACACTCAGGTGCTGTTTTTTATTTTATACATCTGTTTATTACAAATTAGGAATGACATTGTAAAGAATACGAATTCCAGAACATTTAAGTATGCACATGGAGAACTTACCCATCCACCAAGAGGCAGCTATTTGAACAGAATAAGGAGAGACTGTGTGGTTTAAAATCAGGAAAACTATACATCAAGATTGTATCCTTTCACTCCACTTATTTAATCTTAATCCTGAGCAAATACCAGAGAAGCTGCAGTCTATGAAGAACTTGATATAAGGATTGGAGGAAAGACCGGTTAACAACCCGAGATTCAGACAACACAACTTATTTGTTGTAAAGAAGGAGGACTCGATGTGCTTAATGATGGAGATGAAAGGCTACAGCCGTCAATATAGCTAATATTGCAACATAAAATATAATTTCTCACAAGCAAATCAGTAAGCAACATCATGATAGATGGAGAAAAAGTTGAAGTTGTCTAGGAATTCATTGTATGTGTAGACACAACCAGTGTCCATGGAAGCAGCAGTCAGTAAATCACATGACTCGCTGCATTTGGCAGATCTGCTTTGAAGTATTAAAGAGGAAAGGTGCTATTTTGAGGACTAAGATGCATGTAACCCAAGCCATGGCATTTTCAGTTCACTCATGCATACAGAAGGTGGGCAATGAAATGATTGGTGCCTTTGAAGTATGGTGTTGGTGAGGAATATTGACAAAAACCACAAACTGCCAGGAAAATGAGTACATCTGCCTTAGACAAAGGTATAGCAGGAATACTCTTTAGAAGCAAGCATGGTGAGACTTTGCCTCATGTGCTTTAGACATGCAATCAGGAGGGACCAGTCCCTGGAGAATGGGACATGATGCTTGGTAAAATAGAGAGAAAAAAAATACCCTCAGCGAGATGGGTTGACGTAGTGGCTGCAGTATGGGTTCAAGTATGAGAATGGGGTGGAAGCAGGCGATATCCTGCTTTGCAGAGGCTTAGCGTGAATTAATTAATGATGACTAGAAAATTCCTATAAACACTTAGCTGACAAAAAGGTGGTCTCTGGGAATGGCTTTAGCTGAAAGCCATAATGGTGTCTCAGTGTCAATCTTAGGAATTACTCCAGTAAGACAAGTAAATCTGATCTCTATCTCTCTTTTTTAGTCATACCATCTAGCTGTTCTGGTTTCAGCCTAGTGTGGGCTTTGTTTTATGTGGTTCATGAGTCCTTTCTTCATTCTCTTTTGCTCTGGATGAGAAGAGTTGTATCTTAGATGGCTGCTTACGTTTCTAAGAGCCCAAGCGAAGATTTCCTTTTAGATTTTCTTTTAGTGGGCTCATTCTTGTGGGCACTGAGGTATGCTGAGCTAACTACACCATTTGATGCAGTAGGCACTACAGGCAAATAGGTGGTCTAATCCTAGCTAGAAGCTCTGCATCTTTGTCTCCTACCCTGAGGAGCTAAATCAAGTTATAGAAATGCCTTTTTGTTTTCTATATGCTTAAAGGCTAAACCAGTGTAGGCCTAAACAAGCAGCTCTGTCTTGTACACTCTTAACTTTTAATCTTAAACTCTTTGATTTGCTCTTGTCTGGTGGGAGAGTAAGAGGAGAAAAACAGGTTTTTACTCCTTTGTTCATTATTCTGTCCATACAAAACGAAACAGTGTTGTGAACCTTCCTGTCCATTTTGTATTGATAAGTACAAGAGGCTTTTCTTGAATTTAGACAGGCAGTTGGGTAAGATAAGTGGCTAGCAGTTCTCTTTATTTTTTGTAATACTCTTTTTAGTGAAGATTTACTTAGTAAATTAAATTCCTTTTTGACAGTGTTACATAAACTGTTCAGTTACACTTTCTACATGTGTCCACATTCTCTTTAATATAATTATGTCTGGTTGTTTCATTTCCAGATTCCTTATGTTCCCATCTTTGGTTTAGAATGATTGTTTATACCATCCTCCTTATTTCCTCTGTTTTGTGTACACTTAACTGTCAGGGTTATGGTTAGCCAGGGTGTTGCTTTTCCCTTTCGCCAGCAGTGAAGATCTTGCCATATTTGTGTTTTTGTAAGACCCTTAAATTTTGTCTCAGCTTCATCATACTTGATTAGAAATTATATTTTAGTTTTATTTCCGAAGGCCTTGTGACATGTTTCTATATGTTTAGTATACTTCTTAGAGAAACTATTAAAATGCATATTTATACTAATGAATTTAACTGAAGACTAGTTTACATTCTAGCCAAGAAATTTCTTTTTATTCTGTTCCCCATTTTAAATTATGTCTTCCTAGGTCTGGGCTATAATCTTGGGGGTTCCTCTAGACTCTGTCAGTCTAGTAAGTCTGCTATTTATTTTAAGTAAAAATCAGAGTTTTGTTAAATTTTTAAAGATAATTGCTTCGTAGTATAGTATAATACTCTGATACAGGCTAATTTTATGTTAAATGTTGTACATAGGCTAAGTATAACTTGGAAGAATGATTTCGCTGAAAAGTTTTTCTATTTTAACTTTTCTTTCTTCCTCTTATTTTTAAGGATTCCTGGATGAGGTTATGAAGAAGTATGGCAGTTTGGTCCCACTCAGTGAAAAAGATGTCCTTGGGCGACTAAAAGATGTCTTTAATGAAGACTTTTCTAATAGGTTTGTCAGTAATGAGAAGTTAAAATCCTTGACAAGATTGTTGGCAAAAAATAAGATTGTTGGCATATGTGATTTTTTTCTTTTGCTATAACAAGTTACTTAGCAATAAAGTAGGTAAAACTTAAGTTTCCTAAAATTATTCTGAAATCTTTCTGTTTCAGAAAACCATTTATCAATAGAGAAATAACAAACTATCGAGCCAGGCATCAAAAATGCAACTTCCGTGTTTTTTATAACAAGCACATGCTGGACGTGGATGACCTGGCCACCCTGGATGGTCAGAATTGGTTGAATGACCAGGTTAGTTTTTGTAGGTTTTAAAAAGTTAGTTTCAACAATAGATTATAGAAAAGCTGCAGAGAATATTGAACACTAAAGTGTAATAAATGAGCTCAGAATTGGCCTCACACTGTCTTCTAGAATAAAATATTCTTTATTATTTACTGTTTTCTTTACTATCCGTAGATGCTAAGGGTTTAGTGACTGTTAATGGTAGCAAAATGTTACTCATTGTGGCTGTGCAGTTCTTGGTTGCATGAAGTTGTAAATGTTTTGTTTTTTAAATTTTTTTAAGTTGTTTTATGTTGGTTTTATAGGTCATTAATATGTATGGTGAACTGATAATGGATGCAGTGCCAGACAAAGTAAGTGAAAACTTACTCTTTTTCAAGAGAGTGGAGTCCTTGTGTACTAAACCCACTACCCACCAGTACTGAGTCACTTCCAAGCCTCTGACTCTTCACTTGGCTTTCAAGGCTGTAAATCCTTGTGGGGTAGATTGTCCATTATTCTTCCTTAGAAGCAGTTCTTGGATTAGAACCACTAACTGTTTGGTTAGTAGCACAACATGTTAACACTGTGCCACCAGGGCTCTTTTGTATAATTTTAAAAATTAGTGTAATAAAAGGAGAGATTTTTTTAAATGTAATTATCTGATATTCCTCAGATTTTTTTTAAAAAGGATTAGAATTCTCATTTGTTAGGACTGAGCGTAAGTTTATTTCACCAAATCACTTCTGTGTAGGAAGTGCGCAGCAGTAAGGGTTTCCTGCTTGCTTGTTTCAGGGTGAGTGTTTTTTGGGTTATCCTTCCCCTTTCTTTGGTAGGAAGATGGACAAAAGGGACTATTTTTATTAAACTTTCAAATTCAACTTAGTCTTACTTTCTTTAAAAGTCTGATAAAATAGTATTCATCTTCACTTTTCTCTTAGATTAATCTTTGATAGTCACATCAGTACACTGTCAACTTCCTTAAGCTCTAAGTTTTCTTAAGTCCTTAATTATATATTTAAACTATGTTTTGTAAATTTAATGTTAATATTTCTCTCCAAGTTTTCCAGTGCTTTATTTGGCATCTTTTGTTTTCAACAGGCAAATTCTTTCCAGCTACTAGCTCATTGTCATTAAGTCAGAACTAACACTTAGCAGACCCTCCAGTGCGTATCCAAAGCCAAAATTGCTTGGGAGGAAATTGCCCATCTTTCTCATGCAGATCCTCAGGTAGATTCAAACCACCAGAGAATCTGTGGATTAGGAGCATAACTCCCTACAGACTACACCACCAGCATTCCCGAATACTTTATTAAGTCTAATACTCTATAAGACTCAGAAATTAAACATAAATATTGTGAGTCTTAGGATTTCTCCAGCATTCCAGTACTTTTTAAGGAATATAGACAAAATATTTTAGAACTTTCTACTACAAATTACAAATGTATTCTGCATTTTGAATAGGAATCATTCAGGCAAATCTGTCAGATCCTCAAATATGTCAGAATCTCCTAATCAGAAAGTTTAAATAGAAATAAATGCAGAATATTTTAATGCATAAATATTAATTCATTACCTCTACATTTAGTTATAAACCTTCATGGGGTTGAAGGACACTTAGCCACTAACTGGTTCTCAGAGAAATGGCTTAGACCAGCAGTATCTACATCATCTGGGAACATAATAGAAAAGGAGAATATCAAACTCTATCCGGACCTTATAAATCAAAAGGTGGAGGTGGAGCTCAGCAATGTGTGTTTTCACAAGCCCCCAGGGAATCATTGATCTCGAGACAACTAGAAGATTTATGAAGCTACTGATTCTCAAACAAAGTATGATGGAATCGTCTGGAAAGCTTATAGAACCAGATTGCAGAATTTCAATCTCATCATTTTTAAATTTTTTTAAATTGATTTGCCTACAGTCATTTATGTATATTGTGTTTCATTAATGTACATTGTGTTTTATGCAGTTTTTCATTTACATTGTGTTTCATGTTTCATTCATACACATTGATTTTTCTATGGTTAATTTCTCTTGAACAATGCCTATTATTACCTCATCTTTTGTAGTCCCCAGTGAATCTGTCCTATTCCTTCATTCCCCGCCATTTGCCCACTAACCTCTGCTATCTTAGTGATTTCCACCCCACCCCCTTTCCCATTCCCTTTTTGAAGATTTTTACTCAGTTTTCCTTCTGTTTTAATAGTAATGGTCTTATGAAGTATTTTTCCTTATGAGACAGTTATTTTAATCAGCATAATGATTTCTAGCCTCTCCCATATTATATAGTATTTTAAGAAATTGTTCTTCCTTAGTGCTACACAATATTCCATTGTGTGAATGTACCACAGTTTCTCAATCTGTTTGTTGATGTAAATTTGTGCTGTTTCAGTTCTCTTGCTATTGTATCACTGCTGTGAACATAGGTGTATGTATCTCTTTTTCTGTCTCAGTTTTAACTTCTTTTGGGGGTATTTTCCTAGCATTGGAATAGTTGGGTCATATGGGATTTCTATGTTCAGCTTTTTGAGGAAGCACCAAACTACTTTCTAGAGTGGTTGTACCATATTATAATCCTGCAAACAGTGCATGTGAGTTACAATCTCTTTGTACTCTCTCTAACATTTATTTCTTGCTGTTTTGTTAAATTTTGCTACTCATTCTCACCATTTCTGATTGGTGGTGGTTGTGTACCATTGAGCGGATTGTTTACAGCTCATAATCCTATGGCACAGAGTAGACTTGCTCCATGCTAGTACTGTGAACAAAAGGTCTGAACTCTGCCCTATCCTATGCCATCCTCATCATCTCTGTCATACTCTAATACGTTGTTATAATCACTGTGTCAGTCCATCTTGTTGAATGTCTTCCTGTCTTTCAGCGACCTTTCCAAGCATGATGTCTTTTTCTAAGAACTAGCCCCTCCTAACAACATGCGTGTGGAACGAAGTTTCACCTTCCTTTCCTCTAAAGCATTCTGGTTGCACCTTCTCCAAGACATTGGTCTTTTGGAGTTCATTGGTGTTCAGTACTCTTGTCTAACAACACAACTGAGAGACATCAGTTCTTCTTCTGTTGACTAACTTTTAGATTCATTGTCTAACTTTTAGATGCTTAGCAAGTAATTGAAAAGACAGTGGCATGGATCATGTGTATTTTAGTCTTTGAACTGATTTTTCCAATGCAACTTGTCTTTTGATTTCTTGACTGCTGGTACAAAAGGTACAGATTGTGGGTGGATCCAAGTAGGATGAAATCATTGACAGTTTCTATCTTGTCTCCATCTATCATGTTGTCTGTTGGCCCAGTGGTGAGGATTTTTGTTTTCTTCATGTTGAGATGTAATCCATTTTGAAGGCTGTTGTCTTTTACCTTCAGCAGCAAGCTTTTCAAGTCCTCTTAACTTTCAACAAGTTAAGTTGTGACATCTGCATAATGCAGATTGTTGCTAAGTCACCCTCCCATCCTGAAGCCACATTCTTCTTAAAGTCTAGCTTCCCAAATGATTTGCTCAGCATACAGATTGAATCTGTATGGAAAAAGGAGATAGCCCTAACACACCCCCCCTTTCTTGATTTTGAATCAAGCAGTATTCCTTTGCTCTGTTCAGACAACAGAATTGCCTCATATAGCTTCCTAAACGATAATGTGTCCAGAACCAAACTGCCACATCTTTCGCCTGAGATGTGGCTTCAAACCACCAGCCTGGATTCAACCCTTGGTTTAGATTAGGGCCTGAGAATTTGCATTTCTGACAAGTTCCCAGGTAATACTGATCTGCTGACCATAATTTGAGAAGTACAGTACTGGGGGAACACTTTCATCATCTCACATGAGTCCAAGTTACTTAGTGAACTCTTTAAAATCACAATTTTTATTAGGTGAGTTGGTATTTATAAACTAGAATTTTGAAGTCAGGATGCAGGACCTACGTGCAACTCCATGTGGTCTTTTGGTGCTAGAAATTATCATGTTGATCTTGTTTAATAATTACTATGGCAACAAGAATCTGTATATCCTCTAAAAGGGCTTAGTTTTGCAATGTATAACTTTTAAGTTCAAGGTAATCATCTCAATTTTTTCCTTGTTCCTTTCAACTTTGTCATCTAATTTAGAGAGATTTGTCTAATTGATTAGATTCATATAGTGTACGTACTTGGTTATAATTCTAATTAGCATAGCTAGAGTGCTACTCTAATGAAAATTTTTAATGAAATCTCTGAAAACTACTTAATATATTTTCTGTATTTTGATCTTTGTCTTAAAGAAGAAACTTTTTCTTTTCTTTTTGTGTGTTCTATTTTCAAGTATTTTAAAATTTCCATTCTCTGGTGCAACCACTTTGGAAAATGGTATGGCGCTTTCTCAAAAAGTTGCAAATAGAGATACCACTTGACCCAGCAATTCCACTACTGGGAATATATCCTAAAGAGACCAAAAATGACATCCAAGCAAATATATGCACACCCATGTTTATTGCAGCTTTGTTCACAATAGCAAGGAGTTGGAAACAACCTAAGTGCCCATCAACAAACGAATGATAGAGAAGTTGTGGTATATTCACACAATGGAATACTACGCTGCATTGATAAACAAGGAACTCATACAGTATTATTCCAGATGGGTCACCCTGGAGGACATTATGCTGAGTGAAGTATCTCAGTCACAAAAGGACAAATACTGCATGGTGCCACTGTTGTAAAACAGGACTGACCTTGGGTTTGGGGAGAGACTGAGAAAGATGGGTTAAATAATGTATACTGCATTGAAACAGATGAGGGAGAAAACTGTTTGAAAGGGATATGTGATTAGGTATTTTTGTCATGACAGGAGTCTAGAGCAAAGGCTGCATAGTGGAGTGGACCTGGGGGAGGGTTTGTAAAACAATGAAATAATTTTCTTTTTACTTTTCCAAGAAGGTAGTGTTCTGGGGGGGGAGGGTTGGGAGGCGATAAATGTGCAACAATGAATGGAAATCCAAAGTCTCTGTAAATTTTTACTGAAATTAATAATAAATTTAAATTAAAAAAAAAATTCCATTCTCTTTTGAAGTTAAGTCTGGGTGCAGCTTAATATTATTTGGTTGTTTGTGTCTCTTCTAGGTTCACTTCTTCAACAGTTTTTTTCATAGACAGCTTGTAACCAAAGGATATAATGGTGTAAAAAGATGGACTAAAAAGGTATCTTGTTTTTGAACTGTTTAAAATGCAGATAATATGCCACTTGGGGTGGGTGGGAAGATAGGAACTTTAAAACCAATATAATGTTAATTAGAAGCAGACTTTTTAATGTGACAATTTGTTTTTAATATATTAGTTGTTTCTTTTAAATAGATTGAGTTTATGCAGTTGATTGGAATGTACTGTAACTGAAAACACTCGGCTTTTTATATATATGTATAAATGTTTATTCAACAGATTGCTGATAGTGGTAAAAATGTGAAAACAACTTAAAATATTAAGTATATGGATACATTGATCTTATGGAATAATGTTTCTAAAATAATTATGGATAGAACTTTGTGTAAAATAAAATAATACATTCCCATTTTTAAATTTATTTTTTCCTGTTACCCCTCAAAGTCTAATGAAATTAAAAGTCTGATTGGTGGAAACCCTAAGACTCTGGCCCTTAATCCCCCTTTGAGTCTGGAACTTAACTAAACCCTGTCTAAACTTTTAGCCAAACAGTAGATGGGCCTGTAAGGTGAACTGTAACACCAGGGAAGTAAGTATGCATCTCTTAGAATAACCAGCTGGACTAGATCAAAACGGTAGCATTTTCCCAAGGATAAAACTCTGAAGGCAGAAAGGGAAAAGATAGAAGCATGAGTGGGAATAAGAATTCAAGGACAAGGAGAGAAAAGTGCTATTACAATATGGAGGTTATAATTAATGTCGTAAAACAAAATATGTGTGAATGATTGACTGGAAACCAGTCTATTCTGTGCACATTCCCTAAATCACAGTAAAAAAGTTAAGTGAAAACACGAGTGCCCACCCCAGATCTTTCTCTCACACTTAAAGTTCATAGGAGCATAACAGCCTTAGATAAAAATGTCCTCTTTAAAAGTTGCATGTATAGAAAAATTCATCGTGAGTATTATGCAAAAGTCGGGAACGAAAAATGACAAGACAGCTGAAAATGACAAATTAGATAAGATTCTGTTGGAGAATACAAAGCATAAGTTGAAATTGCTCTGTATTGGTGAGACCTACGTTTTGTAATTGGTTACAAAGGAAATGATTTAGAGAGAATAGAATTTGAAAAATAATTCAAAGAAGTCATAAAGCACCATAATAGGTTTAACAGGAAGCTGGTACAATTAAAGAAAGAAATTACAGCATTGTAAGTTTCTCCATTTGGTTTTTTGCTTAATATAGTTTAGGTCCTTGTTGGTCCATATATGTTACTGTCATGTACCATTGAGTCGAAACCAACCCATTTCTAACCTTTCAGCAGATTTTTTCAGAGACAGTACATCCCCTGAGAGGAGATTGCCCATCTTTCTCCTGGATAATAGCCAGTAAATTCAAACTGCATACCGTTGCATCAGCAGCATCATTCCTTACCACTAAGCCACCAGAGTTCACTGGGGTGTGTTGTGTGTGTGTGTGTGTGTGTGTGTGTGTGTGTGTGTGTGTGTATGGTTATGTACCATCCAGTTGGAACCAACTCATAGCTGACCCTCCAGCAGGAGACTGTCCATCTTTATCCCATAGGGCAACTGGTGGATTTGAACCCAGCAGAGCACGTGTGCATGTGTGTATAGAACTGTTTGGTCTCATATTTATTGAAAATGTGGGTGCATAAAACCTACACATACTCCGTGGGAAGTGGTGGGACTGTGACGTACTTTTAAACTTGAAACGGTAGTATGTCAGTCAGCTTGACACAGTGTGATGCTAATGAACGTGCACTGCCAGCACGGGTGTGGCTCCTTAGAGACCCAGCTTGCTGCTTCTCCAGTGTCCCGTCTTGGACTTGTACCTCATTGTAGTACCAGTTTTCATTCTAATGCACTGAGGAATGGTACAGTTCGGCTTTTGTTGCTTGTCCAGGAACCTCTTGATCCTTGAAAACAAAACAGGGCCACACCAAAATGATTTTTTTTTTGAACGTTTGACCCTTACATCATTATAAAATACCCTTTTTTGTCTCTAGTAATGACTTTTGTCTTAATGTTTATTTTGTGTGATATTAACATAATCACTCTGGGTTCGTTTGGTGTCCTGAATAAACTTTACTCAAGAAAATTAGGATCTGCCTTATGGAGGAAATACGTGGGTTAAATGAACTTTGTTCAGAGAGAAGTTATAGTGAAGTTGGCACATTCTTAATTATACTAGCTCCATTTCAAGTGTAAGTAGTCACATGTGACAGCACAGATCAAGAATATCCCATCATTGGGGAGCTCTGGTGGCCTAGTGGCAAGAAGCTGCACTGCAATCCCAGAGATACGCGGTTTGAATCCACCAGATGCTCTGCCGGAGAAGGAGGGGCAATCTCCTCCTGTACCAGTCAGATCCAGTTTGATGGTACACACACACACACACATGCACACACACACACACACACAAAATAGTAAAAATTTAAAAAAATAATGACAAAAATAAGATATCTACTAATAAAGCTAATATCAAATGCCATGTGATGGCACTACTCAGGGAGCAACGAGTTAGAGTGGCTGTGGGATGGGTTTGAGGAAGCTGTATGAAGAGTGAGAATCTGGGAGGTTTCTCTTCAACTTCAAATTGATATTCCACCCCCTAGCTGAGGCTTCCCACAATTTTTACCTGTTTCATGTTTCATCGGCCTATTGAGAAAAAGGGAAATTATATGTTCCAAAGGTCATCTGATGACTTCTCTGACATTTGCATTTCTGTATGCCCCGTACTTTTAAAAATGAAGAATTTATGTGAATGCACCTCAGCTCTTGCCTTTCAGGTACTCTAATTGTGACAGAACAGGTGCATATATGTAATTGAGTTGAGTAAGACGCAAAAGTCAGAGAAATAAAATTATGTTCAGGTGAGTGAGAGAGAGAGAGAGAGAGAGAGAGAGTGTGTGTGTGTGTGTGAGAGAGAGAGAGAGAGAGACAGACAGACAGTGAGACAGAGATGGAGAGAACAGGAATTTAAAGGATACAGAAGCCAAGCAAGCCGGGTGGTGCCTGGAGAGACAGTGATAGAGTAGAAGCTGTCTGCACAGTTCAGTTAGCTGAGTATTAAGATCATATCATGAAACATCTTACATACCCGAGGAGCTTGGAGGCCAGAGATTGCCAACATTTAAGGTATCTTGGAGTTGTAAGACGTCTCTAGATGGAATGCTGTTTTTGAGATTAACTGTAGATCTAATGTGATTAATAGAGCATGAGTTTATTTAAAAATCAAATTTATAGTGTTTTCCTTTTGGCGCTTGTTTTATAATCGTGAGCATCACAAAAATCATTGCTAAATTAACAACAAAAAGGTGGAGGTCGGAATGTTCCAGAAGTTCATTCCGTCAAACTACTCCATCATTTTTACAATATACTCTTCCTCTTTCTCCTCCCGACCTCAAACCTCCCATCTGTACTTTTTTTGGACTTGGCAATTTGCTGGAAGGTCCTCAAGAAGCTCACACAGTTGTTGATGACATCAGGCAACTAGCTCAAGTCAGGAGGCTGTCCCCAGCAAGTGGAGAGGGAAAATCCCAGGTCAGAGTCTTCTTTTATGGGAGCATCTAGGTATAGACCGTGACCCCAGGGTATGGCAGTGTGGGCCATGCCTTATTCCAGCCTTTGTTTGTTTGTGTATTGTCAAATTGGAAACCATAGCTGGCCCTCCAGTGCCTTTTCAGAGGCAGTAATTTGCAAGGGAGGAGCAGCTGGTAGATTCAAACCATGTCCCTTTGTGCTTGCAGCACAATTCCTTACCACTAAGCCACCAGAACTCTAGCCTTTAGCAAGTCTTTAATCAAAGCAGTAATTCCCTTTTGTCCACCAAGTATCCTATATATTGTTTCGAGTTAACCACCTGAGTAGGCTGAGGTAATTCTAAGCTTTCCATTTAGCATGTCTAGTCAACACAATTCTGATGCTTCCCATTTAGCTTGTCTACTTGCCTCAGGGCAGACTTAAAAATATTGTAAAACTCTCAGTTTTACAATATCTGGTAGATAAAAAGTGTTCCCTAATGAGACAAAATATCCATATTTTGATCAACTACCAAGGCTTTTAGTAAGGTGGAGCCTCAAGATATCAAGGGATAGAAAAGCCGTTTGGAAAAGTAAACCGTTGACACCACAGCACTTAATATGTTATTTTTTCCGTACAGATTTAAAATATCACCTTAAAAGCCAGACAAACAAATGAAAAAGGTACTTTGCGGTAAAAGAAACACAGGGAAGGGAAGTTTGCAAAGTAGCTATTTATAGGGTCCAAATAATACCTGAACCGTTGGCTACCAAGTTGATAAATTGGTAGTTCCTCTTTTCCACATCCTTTGTCTAGGGTAGAAAATTATAATTGGAGAGTGGGAGAATACTGTGAAAACCATATTAAGTATTAGAATTTTATCTTTGGAAAATGGTTAATATGTTTTTACAGTGTAAGTTGTAGGCAAACAAAATAGCTAAACCATGGCTGGTGAATTGAGTCATCTTTAATATTGTATTCTAGATATTATTTAAATAGTTTTAATTATTTAGAGTTGTTACGGTAGGAAGAAATAGTTTTCTGTTCTTTTCTTCTGCCTATCTCACTCCCATGTTTATGGATGGAGAAACTAACAGTCAAGTGTGAAAATTCTCTTTGCTCCAAGCTCACAATAGACAAGAAGATTCCTCTAGATCAGAACATTAACTAACAGAAAGCAAAAAAGAAAGCATAAGAAATTAGTTGGGAAAAAACTTGATGTAGTTTAAATAGTCTTTATTCTTGTTTTAACCTGGGGAGTCACTAATGTCCTCTCAAAAAGAAAACAAAACAACAAAATTCACTTAACTTATGTACAAATGTTTATTGAGTACCTACTCTATTATTCCATCTACAAATGAAATTTTAAGTGGAGTAGCAAGTATTTCCTTATTGTAAAATTATTGTACATCTTAGAATAGAGAGAATATATTGGAATTATTAAAACCCATGAAGAATGGAAAGTATTATCAAGGATTTTTTTTTTTTCAGTTTCAGCATCTGGGAGACCTGAATGGGCAATAATGATAGTTGTTAGGATTTATTTAGTTATGATTTATAATGTGCTTATCGCCACAGTTCTGTGCATGCTCATGTATCTGTTTTCACTACAAATTTATAAGGTAGGCACTCTTGTTATCTGCATGTTCTAGTTGAGAAATAAAGGCACAAAGAGGCTAAGAAAAATGCCAAGACCTCTGGCTGATATGTGGAAGAGCTAGAGTTTGAACGTGGGAGTCTTCAGAGCTCATGATCTTACTTTACTAAACCTGTAGAACAGTAACAGTATTAGTGTTCAGCTAATGAGAGTTGAACAAGATGATATAAAGACAACTTAGAAAATTGGTAAATTTGCTGAAGCTTAATGCTGTTCCTAATACCAAAATTTGTTCCTAATCAAGAGTGGAGGCATTTATTATATTAGCTCAACTATGTAGATAGGAAAATTCATTTTATAGTAACATGGTTCAGGTCACATTAGACAATTGATAAGGGCAGGTTTAATAGTTTAAATGAAAACTGAAACTTTCTGAATCTTCTGTTTTCTTATTGTTGAGTATTATAGGTCACTCTCGTGGCCTAGTGGTAAGAACCTGTGCTCCAATCCCAAAGGCATGTGGTTTGAATCCACCAGCTGCTCCCTGGGAGAAGGATGGACAGTCTCCTCTCATGAGATTTACTGTCTCTGAAAACCCACTGGAGGGTCAGCTATGGGTTGGTGGCACATGACAACAACAGTTAAAAACATAGGCTTTAGACCAGACTTGGATTCAAATGCTGGCTTTGTGCATTCCAGCTTTATAACCTTGGCTGGGTCAAAGATCCTATGGAATGGAAGCTGCTGCTTAATGTTGTTGGTTTGATAGCCTCTAGTGATTACATTTCTTTCTGATTTTTTTTATCAGGTGGATTTGTTTAAAAAGAGTCTTCTGTTGATTCCTATTCACCTGGAAGTCCATTGGTCTCTGATTACTGTGACACTGTCTAATCGAATTATTTCGTTTTATGATTCCCAAGGCATTCATTTTAAGTTTTGTGTAGAGGTAAGTTGATATGTTGCTGAGTTTGCCTCCTCCCCTGTTTACCTTGTAGTTAACCAAGTATCATCTTAGTTCTACAAAGAGCAGCAGAAATTCATACTACAAATAACAGTTTCTATCATGAAAACCAAACCTAAAACTGTTGGCAGAGAAAAGGGCTGCAGAGTAATCCTCCAGAAGCAGAGAGGAGTTGTCTAAGATCTCGATCCCTCTGGGATACAAGAGTTTGGTGCTTGCTTGCTTTGTTGTTGTTTATCCCTAAAACATTTTGTTGTTTATTCTAAAAATCTTGGATGTGGACAGAAATTATTTCCTTTGGTCTTTCTTAAAGCTAAATTGACTTAAATCTCCAAAATAAGTTTTGAAGAATAAACTATAACCCATGAGAATCAATTAGAAAAATATTAGTGTTCAACTAATAAAAGATGGACAAGATGATTTGATATAAAGACAACATAGAAAAATTGGTAAATTTCCAATTTTTCCTGCCCTAGCAAAAAACCTATTTGAAAGTGAATTTCCTTTCAAAAAGCAGCAAAAACCCAAGAATACACCTTTAGAAGATACAGAAAAGTTCTTTATAATCAAAACTCAAATGTTTTATTTAAGTATTTGAAGGAAGTTTGAATAGGTGTACTTTGAATACTTTCATAAGTAAAGCTGTATTTGTATTGGCTTAAATCCACTACCTCTGAGTCTATTCTGACTGGCTTAAACTTGCTGCCTTTGAGTCCATTCTGCCATCAGTTTTCCAAAGCTGTAAATCATTGTGGAAGCAGATGGCCACCTTCTCCTATACAGTGGCTGGTGAATTTCAACTACTTGACCTTTTGGTTAAGTGCATCACGCAGTCCATGATGCCACCAGAACCTCCTTTGTATTAACTTAGGAATAGTCACGTGTATGACTGAATTCCAGATGGAATAAAGAACTAGATATAAAACCCAAAACGTCAAAGTATGAGAAAAAAATTAATAACAACCTCCAAAAATCCCTGCATTGCCATCCAGTCGATTCCTACTTACAACAGCCCTTGTCAGGTTTCTGAGATTGTCTGTCTTTCCAGGAAGAAGCTGCTCATCTTTCTCCCAGTGATTCGCTAGTGGATTCTAACTGCTCACTTTTGCTTAGCAGCCCCACATGGAATGTCCCGCACCAGATGCTCTGTTCACTGGCGAAGGAAGGCTCACTCGCCTAACACTCCAGAAAGAAATGACACAAAGAAACAGATTGGTAGTTTTGACCATATCTTAATTAAAAACTTCTGTGTATCATGAAGTTAAAAGACAAGGGACAGACTTAGTGAGAGTTCTGGTGGCCTAGTGGATAAGGAGTTGTGCTGCCAACCCAAATGCAGGTGGTTTGAATCCACCAGTTGCTCCTCAGAGACAGATTGGCAGTCTCTGAAAACCTACTGGAGGATCAATTATGAATCAGTTCTGACTTGATGACAATGAGGATATATAGACAGATGATTATTATCCGGAATAAATTTTTCTAAAACAAACTTCTTACAAATGTGTAAGTAAAAAAAGACCACTTGAAATGGACTAAAGAATAAGTAACTTTTCTTTGGGGAAAATTCAGATAACCATTAAATACATGGAATGATGCTCAGCCTTATCAGAAATAAGGGAAATGCAAATTAAATGCCTTTGAGTTGTGGTGCTGGAAGAGTATTGAACTTACCATGGACTGCCAAGAAAACAAAGAAGTCTATCTTAGAGAGGGTGAAACCAGATTGCTTCTTGGAGGCAAAAAGTTTGAAGCTTCATCTCACATACTTTGGGTAGTTTTCCAGAAGAGGCCAGTTCTTGGAGAAGGACATCATGCTAGAAAGGGACAGTGCCGGAGAAGAAGAACGAGAAGAAGAACCTGGATGAGATGAATTGACGCAGTTAACTGAAGTAATGTGGGCAAGTGTGTTGGAGACTGTGAGACTGGTTCAGGATAGAGAAGGGTTAAGAGGTATTATTTATAAGGTCACTATGAGTTGTAGATGACTCAGGGGCACATAACAGCAACAACAAACGAAACTACACCACACTCCATTTTGGCCTACTTAAAAGTTTGATGCTATACAAGTGTTTGTGTGGGTGTAAAGGAAGAGACACTCTCTTATCCCCTGATGGGGTTATGAATTGATAGGGACCCTTAACAGTGAACAGTTGGAATTCTTATCAATTCTAACTGCCTTGTAAATTAGGGTGTGTATCCTATTGAGTGCTAACCCATTTTCTTGTCTCTTGTTAAGTGCTGTCGAATCCAACTCATAGCGACCCTATAAACAACAGGTCTGAACCTGGTCTGCTCCATCCTCACCATCCCAGCACACTTGAGCCCATTGACACAGACACTGTATCAGTCCATGTCATTGAGGATATCAGTCCAATCTATCAATCTCTCTGTTCCAGAAAAATACTTATGTATGTCTGCATAGATGAAACATGTACCATGATGTTCACAGCAGCATTGTTTATAATAGTGAAAAATTGAAAACAACCTTAATGTAGTTCTTGCAAGAGGATAGCCATATCTTAGTATATTTAGTCTATTAAACTGACCACAGCAGTTAAAGTGAATGTGCTAAATCACTCTATCCTAACATGGAAAGTTTTCTAAGGTTTGTAGAATTTTAAAAGCAAACTGTGGCATGATGTAGCTACATGGGGAAAAATACATGTATACCTTCGTGTGTGTGTGTGTGTGTGTGTGTGTAAAATGTGTATGTGAATATAATTGCAACACAGTATATACAGGGAGCTCTGGTGGTCTAGTGGCAAGAAGCTGCGCTGCAATGCTGAAGGCATGCAGTTCGAGGCCACCAGCTGCTCCATGGGAGAAGGATGGGCAGTCTCCTTCTGTGCGATTAACTGCCTCTGAAAACCCATGGAAGGGTCAGTTACGGGTCGGTTCCAACCCGACGGTAAAACAACAGTGTATATTTGCATGTATATATAGTACACATCTGCATATATGTATATGCATAACTAAATAGGAAAAGACCAGTTGCAAGCTCGTACTTTTTATGTCATTGATTATCTTTAGGTAAATGAGGAAAAGAGTGAGACCAAGTTAGCCTTGTTAGTGATATTTTAATTTTTTTATAAGGAAAATACATTCATATATTACATGTAGAATTAAAATTTAATATAAGAAACAAACTATAAAGAACAACTGTTGTAAAAATAGTAAAATTTTTACAGTCTAAGTTTTTGGTTCTGAGAAATCTAGGAGAAACCAAGCAACCAATGAAGTGTGCTGCTGGAACGAATTCCAGCCCGGGAGAGTTAGTAGCTTGTCAGCTGTGAGCTCGGTGGTTCCCTTCTCTCAAATCCCTTGCTCATTCACCTTTCAGTCAACATGTCTCCGCAGTTGCCAGGACTTTTTGATATTTTCTTTTCTCTAGAAAAATTTTAAGAGATATAAACAATATAGCCATACATTGCCTTTAAAGAATCAGATTTCTCACAGGCAAAGGGGTTTAAAGATGTCAGGAAAATTGTTCCATCCAGGAAATATTACACAGTCCCTCCATGCCAAGCACAGTGCTGGATGCTAGAGCGTCAGTGACACTTTTTTTTGATGGAGCAAATGGCTATTAAACAACAGTTTGTTTTCTAACCCAATTCTGGATTGTTTAGGGCTTGATTCTATGTGATCACTGAAAAATTAATCTTTTGAATTTTTTCCCCAAGCTCCAAGGAGTTCTAGTGGCTTAGCGGTAAGGAGTTGCACTGCCAGCTCAACGGCAGGTGGTTGGACTGAGGAAAAATGATGGGCATTCTCCTCCTATGCAGTTTACAGCCTCTGAAATCCACTAGGGGGCAGCTATGTGTTGATTCAGAGTTGATGGCAGTGCATTTGAGTTTTCTCCTCCAAAGAGTCCTCTTTACCTTTTTAGCAATTGGTGTGATTATTTTGTGCATTTAATGCAAAGAAATCCCAAGAGTGGATTTGTTTTTGACAATAACTATAAGTCATTAAGGACTAAAGGCAGCCATCCAGCCAGGTGGGCTCGGCTGTGTTTTGTTTTAAGGGATGTAGAGGGAGTCATACAAGAGACTGTAAAGGAGTTGGGATTAGTATTTCCTAAGAGTTGGCCAGAAATGTTTTGAACAAATACTAGATAAGCATTAGGCTCCGTGAGAACAGGACAGCAACAGCTTGCTTTGTTACGGTGCCACCAGGTGACATGTTCTGGATCCCCAGTAGATTGTTTCTTCTGCTCGCTTTGTCAACACATATACTAAAATTGGAACAATGCAGAGAAGATTAGCATGCCTGTACTCAAATTCATGAAGCATTCCACATTTTTCTTGTTTTGAAAAAAATATGATATTTTATAATATTCACAGTAAGAGAACACACACTAAAGTTGCTTTTTAAAGCAGATGCTTAGTTACTGTCAATTAGGAGGTTCATTAAGCCTGTATCTGTATTTAGAATGTTTCTAATTAAGCTACATAAATAAGCTCTCTGAAAAAAATTTTTTTTATTTAAATAAAATTGCTTTTCACACTGGATCTTTCCCATTTCCTTTACCCACCCTTCCCTCCTCCCATCAAATTGTGCAACTCTATGATTAACCCTCTCTCCCGTCCTCACCCCTGAGTTCCTCCCCTCTCCCCTCCTTGGATCCTCCTACACGTTCTACAATAATGGTCTTATATAGTGTTTGTCTTTATGGGACAGAGTTAGTTCACTTACCATAGTCCCTCCCCCATTAAAGATTTATTGAATCTAGGTGATTTTTTAAAATGACAAGCCTCTTTTGACTATATTTATGAATGTACATAGAATTATTATCAGAAGGTAGTTGTTTGATTAGAGAAGAGTGCTATATAGTTACATCTTGTTAACTCTTAAGCATTTCCTTTCACCAAAAGATTTTGCTTCTCTTTCTCCTCTACCTTTGTGGAGAAAGGTAGTCCCTATTACCTCTGACTTCACCCTTGGTGAGGAGGGGATCTGTGCAAAGATCGAAGGGCATAAGGGGAACGATGGGACTCCAGCATGTCATCTTAATAGGGTTTTCAGCCATAGCTGTGACTCTATTCAGTCTCCAGAGGGCGTTTGAGTATAATTTTCTAGAAACTGAATGATACCTTTGCCAGCGTCCCTAAAAAATAAAGATTGTATCTGAGACTAAAATATTTTTCAATTCATTTTAGTTCTTGGTGATTTCTTCTGTTGATTTCTTCCCTATCTTGAGCTTTGGCAGTAATTACGTCTTTATTTTTGTCTTGCCAGTATTTGTTCTATTTGCATTTCATTGCAGCAAGTTAACTTATTGCTGGATAAGGCTGACCATCTTATAAAAAGTTCTAACTAAACAAACAATGTCCACAGTGTAAGTACAGGCCTGAGGGCAGAAGGGCTGAGTCCTCCTGAACAGTATGAAATAAGAGGCCTGAAATAAAGCTCCGGCTTTAAACCCTTAAATGCGTACTTTGCCCATTTATGTGGCCACAGCCTCTACCTTTGTGTCTGCTATGGGCAGGTTCCATTTTTCAACAACTAATGGAACACAGCATCTGTGTTGTGGTTTCTTTTTAACCAGAATATAAGAAAGTATCTGCTGACTGAAGCCAGAGAAAAAAATAGACCTGAGTTTCTTCAGGGTTGGCAGACTGCTGTTACAAAGGTAAGTATGTGATAAACATGAAAATCCAGGCATGTCAAAGGGCTGGAATGGTCCAAGGGGCGGGTGTCTTTAAGAATTGGTGACAAAGAGAGCAGTGGGGGCCTGGAGGCCTGACCACAAAGTTCATAATCCTAGTAGTCTGGATTTAGTAGCAGTTATCCGGCGGTTTCATTTTCCTAGTCCTTGCTGGGAACAAAGGACCTCCATCATTTCATCTCTGGGGCAGCTGCTAATGTGGCTGGCTGGCGATTTTGAAAATATCTTGGTGGCACTTATTTCTTGCCTCCTGGCTCTTATTTCCAGCTGGCTTTCAGAGACCTGGAGAAAGGCTGGAATCACTGGTTCCGCAAGGGGAGTTCCACTGTGTTCCAGGCAGCAGGGAAGGCTCTGTCTGGAGGCTTACTGGTTGGCCTGCAGGCGTTAAAGCTCTACTAGGGTCAGAGGGCCTTGTAGACACTCAGTTCTCTTCTAAATACCACTGACTTGACAATTTATTGTCCGTGCTTTCTAATTTTCAAGGTGCTTTTGCATATCTGATCTTACTTGATCCTCACAGCAGATCTGAGATATGTAGGCCAATTAAGGTTAGGCATCTTATTGATGAAAAAATGGAATTCAGGGTTGTTGTTGTTATGTGCCTTATAGTTGGAACCAAGGTTAGAAGCCCTCTTCTCAGGTCCCTGATCTCAGGCCTTTCTGTCTCATTGAATCACACTGAAGAGACAGGGGTTTGAAACAAGCTTTTAACCCAATCTCAGAGCAACAGATTTTTTTTTGCCTTGAACCAAATGCAGGTTTTGTTCTGAATAACATAGTGTACTAACTTTAAAGCTGAACTGAACTTGAAAATCTGAATTTACTTACCTGAATTACCCAAAGATTCCTCTGGAGTTGACTCAGGATGATTTATGGTCCAGTTTAGGCAGAACACTCTAACCAGTTCTTCTGAGAACATAGTGCTTACTCTCTGATCTTTTTCAGAGATCTGGACAGGTTTTTGTGTTAAGTGATAAAAATATGAAGACTACTAAGCAGGGATGTTACACTCTAAGTATTTAGAATCCAGGCCTACCTTCTGATCCACAATTCTGTTTTATTCCATTGTTAGTAGATTAATGTTGTTGTTGTTAAGTGCCGTCGAGTTGCAGGCGACTCATAGCGACCCTATGAAGGAAGAGTCCTCGACGCTTGGGTGCCTTTCATCCTCTCTCCAAGTTCATAGGATTTCTGGAGGCAAGCTATTATGGAAGTGGATGCCACTCCTTCCAAGAGTAGATTAATAACAAACTAATTATCCAAATGGAAGGTTTACAAACAAGATTTTATTTTTCTTCCCATTTCTTGTCCTTGGACAAAGTGTTGTTCTGTGAGTTGTAGTTGCCACTTGATAGCTCTTTCCGTGTGGAACACTTCCACAGAACTAGACATTTCAGATAATGAGATACCAGAGGTGTGTGCCAGCTGTAAGACATATACTTTCTCCTTGTGCACATTTCCCCATCAGACAGTCTTAGTTACAGAGGAGCACCCAGTCTTACTATAATGATAATTTTTTCCTTCCTCAGTGTATTCCACAACAGAAAAATGACAGTGACTGTGGAGTCTTTGTGCTCCAGGTAAGAAAATATCAGGGTTGGGTTTTTTGTGTGTTGTGGGAGTTTGTTGTTTTCTTCTTTTTTCTCTCACCCTGAATTTGCAGTGTGTGGACTGATTTTATTGGGTTTAGAGGGGAGAAAGGGAATCCCTATGATGTGTACCAATTTTACTGAGTACAGGCAGCAGAATATTTATTCTTCCTTCATGGCATTTTTAGATATTGGGTAGTATATATTTTATCAAAGATAAGCCAGGCTGGAGACTGGTCTGAACTTATCCATATCCTAAACTTTTTTGATTTAAAGATAATAGCAAAGAGTTTTATTAGAAAACATACATCCCAGAGAGTGAAATGGGTCATTTCTCTGTAAGTAAAGAGGTGGAAAAAAGACCCATATTCTAAACTTTTGACATTTACAGAATTAACTATTCTTTGTGTTTTGATTTAAAAAACAAAAACAAACCAAACTATTAGCAAGCAGTCTGTAGAATTTTGGCATAATGTAATTGAATTTTAAATAAGGTGATATTTGAAAACAGCTATCTCATGTTGAAGGTTTTCTTAAATGTCTAGAACTACTGAGAAATTTTAGTTATAGATTACATGTTGATGTAATTTATGAATATAAATACTTGCAAAATCTTAGGAGAGACATATTCATGTACCAAGCAGATGTAAGTTCTGACTCAGTGCTAGGTCTGCCTGCCTTCTCAGCTTGCTGTGCCTGAGGAAACCAGAGCCTCTCATAATCTTAGTGAGGGGGGGAAGACTGCACCCCTGCAGCAAGGTTGAGTATGGTGTGGAGGGACAGCTTTTAAAATAATGCCTATTCCAAGCTGGTCAAGTGTGGCCTTGGGCTCTGTTCCCTCTGCCTCTGGCAGAACCCCGGGCTGGCACAGCTCTCCATAAGCCACTTGTGTGTTTCTGGCCCTCTGCAGTACTGCAAGTGCCTCGCCCTAGAGCAGCCTTTCCAGTTTTCACAAGAAGACATGCCCCGCGTGCGCAAGAGGATTTACAAGGAGCTGTGCGAATGTCGGCTCATGGACTGAGACCCAGCACACACGCTTGGGGAGTCTGACCAAGTTGGAGCAGGTGGTTTGTTACTTGAATCTCCAAACACTTATTTGAATTTTTACAGATATTCAGATTGGTGGTATTGGACCACTATTGTTACCTCAAATTTATGTTTGCCCTTATTCATTTCTCCAGCTACCATGGACTATTTTTAATGTTCAGTTGGGTTTAATTTTTAATTTTATGGATTCTGCGCATCCCCCCACCCCATATTTAATATTTATTATCCAAACGCATGCAGGTAGAGCATGCAGTGCAGAGTATTAAACAAACAAACAAACAAAAAGCCTAGTATATTTGGTGCAGCTTAGTTAGAAGTGAACTGAATACAGGTTTAAAATTTAACCCGAGAACCTAAAAATGCAAGATCTGTTTTTGTTACATCGTAACTAAAAATGGTAGATGGGGGAAAGAGTAGCTAGGAGTTGTTTTGACAAAGCCAATTTTGTTTTGTTTTTACCAGCAGCACTTTTCATTGACTTCCTTCTCCAGGCATGTCTTGGAGGGGGAAACACATTCCCTCTCAGAGGGTCAGGTGGGTGTCATGCGTTGACTGGGCTGGTTCTGTTTATGGGGTCCCAGTTTTAAGAACAGGGCCTGTTTTGAGAAGAGTTAAGATATGAATGTTCTCTCATCTCTTCTGGGATAAACAAGATGTGTATGGCTTCAAAACAAAGCAAGACCAGATAGTGACAAAACCCGTCATTCCTGATGGGAAGCCTCCCATTTGTAATCCCTAGAAGATGCTGTTGCGAATACCCTGCTTTTTGTAGAAGAAAAAGACAGCAGTTTGGGAGCCTGTTATCTTATCAGCAAATGAGATATTCCAGTCTTGGTTTTAAGAACTGTAACAAATAACCTAGACCTTATAAAGGCTTTTACTTTTACTGGAATATTGAATGCCTTGAATTTTTCTGTTTTTGTCCTTTTAAGCTTAACATCAGTCAAACTAGTGGTCAAAAAAAATGGAGAATTCATTTATAGGAGTAAGTTTACAAACTGTCACTTCCCTTGTATTGCCTCTTTGTGGGCAAAATTGAAGGTTTACCAAATGCATTTCTAGTTTAAGGGCATTTAAAATACTAAAAAGTGAGTTTGTACAACTTTATATGTTGAAACCTGACATCAAGTCTTTTGTCAGTGGGTGGAAAAGAGAGGAGAGGGAAGGTATTGAAGATTTGGTTCCCTGGTGAAGCATTTAGGTTCTCCTCGTGGCTCCTGACCGACTGCATTGAGTGCAGGGTCCTCTGGAGGCTGTGAACTAGGCCGGACACTCCTTCCTTCACAGTTCTTTCCTCTGTAAATCTCATTTTCAGGGGAAAAGCAGAAGTGGCCCTGTCCCTACACTTCGCTGCATTAGGATTAAAGTAAAACGATGTTGCATCTTTAATCCGGCCTTTTGTAGTATATTTGAAAGGGAAAGAAATGTTGAGACATGCATGTTAAACCTATCTGGTTGATTTTTCTGAACTTGTAAACAACAAATGTGTATATAAGCAGCTCAGAAGGGTGTACAGAAAAATACCAAGTCAATGGTAGCAGATACTTGAATTTATGCCCAGTTAGGTGTGAGATGTTGAAAATAAAAACATGCCGTTTAATCTGACCGTAATATAGGGCTGAGAGGACAGCCTGCCCTGGTCAAAGGTTGAGTCAGAACATGTTTACCTGCAGGGTTTCCACCCTCAACATTCCAAGCACCAACACCAGTGTTTACATGAGAAATAGCCCCAGCACTTTCCTCCCCCGAGTCCTCCAGACTCAAGCAAACTCCTAGGTAGAAAACCAGGTCAGTATTGTATTGTGCTTCAAAGTCACTGAAAAGACTTTCTGAGATTAGAGGCACTTTATGCTGCTACAGGTAGAGTGCCAGCATTAGAAAATAGGACAATTTAAAGTGGAAAAGTGTCTTTGAAGTTTTTTGGACATTATTATGCAAAGATGAGGCTCTTCAAATGTGTATGCAAGACAGTGGTCTCTGGTAAGTTGTTTTGTGTGGGAGCAGGTGGGGGAGCTATACCAAAGTAGCCAATAATGAGGCTGCCAATTAAAAATGTCTTGTTTTGGAGCTCTAGATCTCTTCCTCACAGATAGGACCAGGTACACAGAAGAGAGTGGATCCTGTTCTGATGAGGATCTTAACTAAGGCCTATCTGAAAGTGGTCATCACAGCAGCACTGAGAACCGTGGAGAGAGCTTACTCTCTCACTCCAGTCTTTGTGGGGCCCTCTGAGGCGCACAGTCCAGCACGGTTTAGCTTAGATGTTGAATACATTAAGCCTGTTTAAAATGCTTCTCTGCTGTTCCTGAGACTTTTCAGCAGTCACTTCCCCACTCCTTGTCATTAGCTGTAGACTCCCAATTAGCCCAAGTCATAGAGTAGACTGTCCCAGCATTTGCAGTAATTGCTTCCTTGCCACAGTCCTTTTTGAAGTAGACCCTAGACTGCTGTTGATAAACAAGACAACCATTGCTTTACTATCACTAGCTTGGCATTGTGGTGGGTAGATCTTATGTTTTTGGGGTTGAGTGCAGGCCTTGTACAAACTAAAAGCTACTTAAGATGTGCCTTCAGCAAGCCGCCCAGTCCTGTCAGCAGGCTCCTCACTTACCAGGCGCATTACTTTCCAGCAATTCCCCCCCCCGCCCCCTCTATTAATGCAGATTGAGTTCAACTCTTAGTTCTCTCAAGAATCAGAGAAGCAACCTTCAGTAAACCTCTTAAAGAAACGGAAAGCAGCTGTTGCTGCCCGTGGTCCTCAAATGACTTTTTGGACTTTGCATTATCTTTTCAGCTTAGCAATGAATGTGAGTAACAGCTGGATTCATACTTGAGACAAAACAGTAACAGGCCTAACTGGGACACAACCAGCTTAGCCCATACAGAACTGGGGTGGGTCAAATCATTCAGGAGAGAAAGTATGTTAAGATTTTAGTCAGCAGTTATTAAGCATATACTTTGTTACATGCTTGGCTCTGCCTCCTGGCCTGTAGATAATTAAGAGGTCCTAGGAAATAAATACCACCAGAGAAGTGCTCATTAGCATTTGAGTGTTACAAAAACCGACCTACACAAGCTGTTCACATAAATGGTACCTGTTGGTCAGAAAAAGGAATTTATTTAAAAGTTGTTATCATGTAAAATTACAGTACTCAACCCTTCTAGCAAACTATTTTTTTGAAAATAAACTAAATGCCTTTATAAACGTGTGTTCTCTTGTGTTAAATAGCATGCTGTTTGGGGAGTCTGAGTTTCTTCAGTGGCATTCCTGTCATGGGCCAGTGTAAACCTGAACACAGCCTCCCTGTAGAGCACCCCTGCCCCATAGACAGTTCTGTGAGGACCCGATTGTATCCTCCATGTGTGAACACTGAGGAGTCACTAGTCTCAGGAACACGGTTTCATTTTTAAGGAGCCATACTGTGTGGCTGAGGTGGAAAGCAACTTTAATTAGCAAGTCTCAAGTTTTGAGTTTCTGCTAAACTCTTAAAATAGTAGTCAACTTTGAACAAAAGATACTTTAGCTAATAAAGTACAATTCAACCTCCTCCCTCCCCTCATCTGAAATAGATTCTTCATGGAAAACTGTAATTTCTTCCAGCAACAAAATAAAGAACATTCAGTTATTTGTTACGTTTTTACCATTTTCACAAGAATTGCCACTCTCTCCATAGGAGTCCATAGCTAGTGCCAACTATCATATTAAGATGGGCAGGAAAGTTCTGTACATTATTCATAGATTCCTCCCCAAACTCAATCACAGATATTTCAGACCAAGTGAGCTCCAACAGGCCTTTTTATAAGTAAAAGACAGGCACATGGCAAATTGGTCCAACTTTATTGCAAAGTGATCTGTCACAGAAAAAGGCTTTTCAAATAGAAACCACTTTTTGTGGGTGTGGGTTTTTTTCTTTTTTTGTGGTTTTAAGGTGGGAGGAGACAAAGGGAAAACATCAGTTCTTACAAAAGAATATAAACTTTACTGGCTCAAAGTACAGTGTAAAAAGAACTTGGAAAACTGAATAGCATTATCATTACTAAATTAACAGTCTCTTCTTAAGCTCTTACAAAAGTCACAGCGCTCTTAAAATTCAGATAACCAGTTTGAATTTATTGAGGAAAAACCTTGTTACTTACTAGAACATGAAAAAAGGATGTTCACATTATGGTACTTCAGCTCCAACATTTTAATACCACTGGAGGTTAGAAGATACTTTTGTTACAGAAAAGAAAAATTTCACTTTTATCTGGAATTCATGTGCCTTGGTGGGGTGAGGCGGAGAGACATCAATGGAAACTGGCTCATACAGGCATTTCCTGGAAAGCTTGCCTGCCTGTTGGTGTTAAGCAACATCTTAATCTTCAAACTCTTTTCAAACCTCCATTCCCAAGATTACTCTGAAAATAAATCTGACAGGGCTGACAGCAACCTGCATAACTTCTAGGCAGTGTTTTCACTCATGTCCTCTGGTGTTCTAGCCCATTTCCTACTGACAATTCCTCTCTTCAGAGGACTTGATGTTCTCCGTAACACAAAGCCTTGCTTTCTGTAATTACTGATAAAACATTTACATCTCTTTTTTAAAAAAAGTGTTTATTAAATCTCAAGTCCTGCACCAAATTTTCTGAAGGACACAAAGTGGAGAAGCAGATAGTGTTTTCTGAGACCAGCCAAGGCTTGGGTCTGTACCAACTATTTAGGAAGGTCCTCTGATCTCTGTTTACTTTGAGAGATTACATTGTAACAGATAACAATTCCAGTTGCCCAACATGTGTTCTTAATTTAGAACAATGTTACACAACATAGCAAAACTCCATTTATTAAATTTTGTCTTCCAAACTTTTTAAAAACTCCAAGTGCCAATGTAAATTATAAACCTGCTTACATTCAAACCTGGTAGAATAAATTTTAAAAATGTTTAGGCTTCCAAAAAAAAAAAATCATTTTGGCTGACAGACTACGTAATTAATACTATAGATCAAATTTGTCTTCAAGGAACACAATGTGTGGGCTCGTAACAGAAAACCATCCTTGAAACCTGACACGTGGCCAAGACTCTAAGGCTAAAATGATAGCCATTCTTTTGAATTCTGTCCTTTAATAATTTTCAAAGAGCAAATCCTTGGAGAAGTGTCTAGTTCAATGGAGACACTGATCAAAGCTTGGCGTAAGTGGGCTGGTGTGCAGACCTCAGGTATTTCTACACATTCAATAGGCCAAAGGAGTTGAATTTTCACTGGTGGGCTGGCTTCTGTGCCAGTTTCCCATAGCCTCCTCTCCCAGCATCATAATCCTGCCGATACTCATCTCGGACCTTAAATGAAGACACACATTAACAGGTTAGGGAAGACTAGTAACAAAGGCTTCTCATGTCAGATGTCAGACAAATAGCTAAACCTTCCAGATGTCAATGTGAACAATCAAATGGGACTTCAACTTCTTTTAGTAACTGACAATGATGCTTAATGGCCTTACAAAATTATCCCAAGAATGCAAGTGACATTTAAAAAAAAACAAAAACAAACCAATACCAGACAGCAGGCCTGAACATTCAGCAATGTTCAAAAATACACCAATGTTCACTACTCTTTTTACTAAAACCAGGGTATTTTTTAGAGTATTTGCATTAAACCCTTTAAAACTCAATTTTTATGCATTGTCCAAAACACTTTTGCAGGTTAAATGAAAAACACAACCCAAACAAAACCAAATCTATCCCTTGGTAGAAATTCAATCATTGCTTTGGAGAGTGTACAGAGTACATAGCAGGTCAGTGAAAAGGAGGAACACCTTCAAGATAGACACGATGACTGCAACAGTGGGTTTAAGAATGGCAGATACTGGACTGTCCTGCTTACCTGGCCCCCAGAGCGTCCCCGGCCATACTGTCTGCCCTCCTTAAAGCCTGCATCCCAGTCTGTGCGAATGATGCGGTCATCCAGGCGAGTTCCATTTATGTACCGCATGGCATTCTCTGCATCAACTCTCGAATAGTATCTTAGGTGCAAGTATTAAGGAAAGTGATGGAGCAATTTCCCCAAATGTTTTTGAAGATACAAGAAGTAATATGTAAATAAAGCTGAGGATTAAGAAAAAAGTATTCTCTTCGCCATGTGAAGGAGCCATCTCCACCTCTCATAGTTTGTTGGTTTTCTCTCCCCATGTCTTGTCTACCCTATGTGTTCCTTTACTTGTAACTCCCCAGGCAGCCTGGGAAAAGTGATTGGCTCAGGGTTTGACTGAGGGAAGATAAATAAATACTGTTAATAAGATAAAAAAAAAAAGTATAAAAACCAAACCAGATAGGAGTCCAAAGAAAACAAAAATTGGGCTTTCACAAGTCTGCTTCAAGACCAGGGGCACTTATAATACTGTATTTATAAATGGCTACCCTGAACCAAGTTTTTCCCTGGAGGCTAGGATTTTGAAGATCTGTCTCACGTACTTTGGGCACGTGGCCAGGAGGAACAGTTCCTTGGAGAAGGACATCATACTTGGAAGGGTGGAGGGCCAGCGCAGGAGAGAAGACCTTGGATGAGGTAGATTGATACATTAACTGGGTTAGGTGTCTTGGAGTCAGCGAAACTGGCTCAGGACAGGGCAGGCTTCAGAGCTGCTTTACATAGGGTTGCCATGAATCACAGGTGACTCAACTGCACATCACCACCACCACCTTGAACGTGACTTCCTGGACAGTCGTACTATCAGTTATATGATCCCACTGCCTCTACAGACCAAAAGTGCACCCAGTGCTATCCAAATCAGGATGATTGTGAGCTAGGACCCTGAGGTTTGGACAGGACCATGAAACATTTCATTATATTTTATATAACTTGTATACAACTCAATGGCAACTATTAATATTCAAGAACAATTATTAACAAAAGGTCTCAGTACAAATAAAATGGCCAGTACTTTTCATTAGAAGATTCAAAGTAGGGGAGCTCTGGTGGCCTAGTGGCAAGAAGCTGCACTGCAATCCCAGAGATACGCGGTTCGAATCCACCAAACGCTCTGCCGGAGAAGGGGGGGCCATCTCCTCCTGTACCAGTCAGATCCAATTTGACGGTACACATACACAGAAAATAATAATAAAAAAAAAAAAGAAGATGATTCAAAGTATCAGCTAGGTTAGTGCCCAAACCTACTGTACCAAGTCAACTAAATCTCTCTCTGGGGTTGCATTTTTAAAATCCCTACAAGATTACCAACCAGGTAACATGATCTAGATTTTTCTTCCCTCTCCCTTGTCTCTCTGGCATCTGCCATTGTGACTTGATCTTTGACTTACAAAGCAAGTGTGAAAGAACATTTTGATTTTTAAAACTATTTTATACCAAATCACAAAACTTTCACCCTTATGGTTTACTAGGTAGATTTTCCTAGCACATCCCCCACTGTCCAGTGTTCTCCCAGCCCCGGTGAACCTTCATGCTTTGGAAAGCAGAGGCAAAAACAAAATCTGGACAGTGTCTGCTCCCTGCATCTGGAAGGAGAACAGGAGCAGCTTGCTAAGCCCAGAGATAAGATAGCACAATCAACAGTGCATGCAGATTCCAGACACTCAACACATTTATCTCAAGACTGCCAAGAAAACAGGAGAAAGGAACATAATCCCTAAAGCTGGAAAACACCAGTCACAGACAGAGGGTTATTGCTAACAGAAAAGCTAATGGATGAGACAGTGTCACAGTCTGAAATATTCTGGAAGGGGCTTAGGCAAGTAGGACAGTAATGCCAGGAGACTCTATGATGTAAAGTTGGGTAACTAATAAAGCTCCAAATAGGATTTAATGAAAGGTCTTTCTATATCCAAGACAGAAGGCATTTAAGCAAGACAAATGATAGGGTTCCTAAAGAACAATCCAATGGAATGAGGGCACTGTCTCTGCAAGGAAAAAGAAAATCCCATTTCCCTCTGGTACACAGGAGATTCACAACCCACATGCACACCAGCAGCTTGCGAGCAAAATGCTACCCAAGTCCACAGTTAACTCTAACGTATAAATGGAAAACCAAGAATCAGACAATTGAGGATAAAATACAATCTAAAAAAAAATACAGCAGTGACAGCTGGAGAAACAGAATTAAGTGGAAGGGGGCGGGGAGTGACATTAAATAAAAAGGCAGGTCTGAGAAATTTCTCTAGAGATAAAAATTATACAAAAACAAAAGCAATAGTACAAAGAACCAAGGGGCCTCCAGGAAGGCCAATATTAATTTCTAGGACAAGAATAAATGGAACTCTACAATTCTATATAATGAAATATAGAAACAAATCCATTGCCATTAAGTTGATTCTCTAGCAGAGAAGCTGGGTGGATCAGAACCACTGACCTTTCTATGTGGTGCACTATACCACCAGAGCTCTTAATAAAATACTACATAGTCATTTGAAAAGGAAAAGACCCCACAGGCTTTGACATGGAACAAGCTCTAAGAGAAGTGGAGAAGAACTGTGCATGCAGAATGCTTCTTCATACTCATAAAGTTATTTCTGGAAGGATACCCAAGAAGCAGGTAATTGGTTACTCTGTGGGGATGGGAATTGAGATTTACAGTGGGATGAGATTTTATTTTTAACTCTTCTGGGGTGTTTTTTAAAAAGCACAAGACAGTTTTGTAGATGAGGGAAGGAATCTGATAAATATGGAAATGCTAATAAATTAATTAGGGAGCTCTGGTGGCTGAATGGTTAGGCACTACACTGCCAACTCAGAGGTATGGGGATTGAATCCACTAGCTGCCCCATGGAAGAAAGATGGGCAATCTCCTCCTGTCCCAGTTATTGCCTCTAAAACTTGCTGGAGTCAGCTGCGAGTCACTTCCGACTCCATGTTACTCAATGGTGATGATAACAGATTAATCTCACTAAAGAGGCAGCCATACATTCTGGCTTTGTTCTAGTTCAGCAGCTACATTAAATACACAAGAAGGATACTCCACAAAGCAGAAGCCACATGCAGTTTTCTTCATTTTATCCAGGCCCATAATGATTTTCTTTATGTCACCACTTTTGCTGAAGAGTTCGTAGATTTGTTCTTCTGTGGTATAAAAGGAAAGATTTCCTACATACAGAGTACAGCTTTTCTTCAGTAATTTTTCTTGCTCTTCATTGTCACCCTAGAATTTCAAATAGAGAAGAGTTAAGCAACACAACCTAAAAATGTGGTCTATCTTAAGGCTAAATATGGTAAAAACACATTAATTCTGATTTGGGAATTGACTTGTCTCATCATCCTAATTCATCACAAATCTACTTTTTAAAGAGAAAAAAGAGAGGAGGGAACTGCATACTATAAATAATTTATAAGAGAGGGTTAAATTACACTGCAGGCGGCCAACCTTCTGCCCTATTTCAAGCAACACTTTCTTCTTCTCTTGGTCTAAGCTTACTTAAATTATGGACCTGGAATCAATAGATCGGGAGGGATTCTTTTATTCGTTGTAGTGAAAACAATGAATGCTTTCCAAAGATAAGGTTTCCCTTTCCCAGAGACCATTCAAAACTAAATGCTTAGATGATTTTCATGCTCATGTATTTTTCCAAGTTTAGAAGAAAACAGTACTCAATTAAAAAGATACCTCACATTTTGGTGGGCTTCCCAATCTGGAAAATAGGGATCTCATTGGGTTCTGTAAAAATACCTGATAAACCACAGGGTGGCTCATGATGGGCTAGATACCGTCCATTAGAGAAAGAGTGTGGATGTAGATTCCTTTTACGGAACCCAAGTACGGAACACCAGAAACAGCACTGTACTAGTATCTAATGAATATTATAAAATTTAGATTGCAGACATCAATAGCAAAAGATAATCTTTGTATGTTAATCCTGCAGAATGATTTCAATTCAAGATGGAGCTTTCTACAACAGTGAAAAGCTGCAAAAGAGCAGAAATTAAATTCATGGACAAAAAAAAAAAAAAATTCATGGACAGCAGCACCTAATAAGCATATAAAGCTGCTAAGGGAACTTAAGGCCTTGCTCAATTCAGCCTCAAACCAAAGTTTCTTTGTTCATGCTCAAGTAACATTTTTTAAAATTTTATTGATATTTTACAGAAAATTTGGATTTCAATTCATTAACTGTTGCACATTTCCTCCCTACCCCCCACGCCAGTTTGCTTTTTTCTTTAAAAAGATTCTTTCATTGTTGCACAATTCCCCCCCCCTTTACCCCCCGCCCCTGTCCATCCAGTTTGCTATGCACCTCCTTTCTGGACTGTTGTCATGCAAATAATACCCAGTCATACAGTTTTTTCCCTCATCTATTTAAATGCAGTGTTCATTCTCTATCTCCTCAACAAATTTTAGGAAGGCGGGCTAGTTCCTAAGGAGTTGTGGGGATAATCCGAAAGCGTTGCCTCCTTGTCAGTTCTAATCTACCCAAGGGCAAAAAGGAAGATGAGCAATCTCCTCTCATGACCTTTACAGCCTCGGAAAACAGGCTGGACGGTGTGCTCTGAATCAGTTTCGACCCCAGAGCAGTAAAATATGAGTCACCAGCATAGACAAAAGGGAAAGGAAGCGTTAAAAGGGTCAAAGGCAATTAGAGAAAAGGCAAGCCTGTCCTTTATCTGGATGAAGACGGCGGCTCCGCACACACTGTAAGACAATTTACATTCTCCAGGAGTCAAATGGACAGCCCTGAGTCTGAGGCAGAGGTCCTTAAAAGTGGGAACCACAGGCGACCACTACTGCTATGCCCAAATACTAAAACCAGAGTCCGGGTATAGGCGGCAAGGGAATGGGAGCTTCATACTTCGATTCTATGTAGAAAGTGGCTTTAGCAAAACACAAAGACCCTTCTAGTGTCCATTCTCTGCTTTCCCCCCGGCCAGCACGACGGTATCACTTCGCGCCCCGCGACAACATTACGGTAAAAGACGGCACAATGAGATACAAGCCGATCGTCTCCCAGCCTTCGGGCCACGATCGTCCCCGCGGCCGGCCCGGCCTTCCTCACCCGGAAGTGCTGGTCCCGGTACTGGCTCAGCTCCACGTAGGAGTCGCTGCGCAGCGCCTTGAGGAGGCCTCCGGACATAATGCTGGGAGGTGGAAGAGAGCGCAGCCACCGCAGGACAGCTGTGAAGCAGAAAGCAGCAGTGGTGGCGGAACCGGAAACGCACCGGGGATGCCGATAAAAGCAGGAATCCTCTGGTCCAATCCGAAAGCTGTAGTGTCGTCATCAGGAGACGCCGGCACATACGCAGTCCTCTGTCGGGCGCGGCCGATCGGAAGACCGGAGTGGCGCGCTGCGAGTTCCGGGATCCTCCCAGAGAATGGTGTTTCGGCGCCTTCTTGCCGCCTTGCTGCACAGCCCGCAGCTCGTGGAGCGACTCTCGGAGTCACGGCCCATCCGGCGCGCGGCGCAGCTCACGGCTTTCGCGCTGCTGCAGGCCCAGCTGCGCGGGCAGGACGCAGCGCGACGCTTACAGGGGCTCGCGGCTGGCTCCCTGGCCCGCCGCGCGATCCGCTTCAGAGACACCTTCTATCAGGAGCTGCGCCGCGGCCTCCGGGACCGTCCGGGATCACCACCAGGTAGCCGGAGAGGCCCCGGCGCACACCCCTAAGGCCAGAGTGGGCTGAGGTCATCTGCTTCCTCTTTCTGGGCTCTACACCGGGCACGTCATTGAGGGGTCATTCCGGACATTGCTCGTGGCGATTCCTGACGCCCATTTGCAGAGGTTCAGCGGACCGAGACTAAAGCAACAATGTCTTTGAAGCACTGATCGAAGATCTGACTCCAACGCGCAGCAGAGAGATCGATCCGTGGACCCAACGAACCAGAGCCGAAAAGAGAGAATGCCTTCTGTGAGTGGCCAACAACTCTTGATACTAAGGCCTGTGCCCGGATGGAGCACCACTTCCAGGGAAGATCGTCAGTGGAAAGACAGTCCTGCAACCGCCAAAATCCTTTGTGATTAAATGTGTGAGCTAATTAATTAGTCTGATTGTGATACTTCTCAGGCAAGATGGATTAGGACCTCTGGGGGATATAGGTACATGATAATCTTTCTCAACATTTCCCGTCTTTCTCCCTCAGAGCAGCTTGTTAATTCGGACCTCATATATGCCCTTGGTTTGATAGTGCAACCTCTCATCCACTTGTTAAGTGGCATGGACTGACACATAGCTGACCCTCCAGTGGGTTTTCAGAGGTAGTTAATCCCACGAGAGGAAATTGCACAACTGCATAATAATAATAGTTTAACACATTAGGTGCTTACTCTGTTCTGGCTGTTGGGAGTTGCACACTGTATGTTAGCACTTTTACTATTCATTACAAACACTTTAATATGTGGACGCAACTCCTTACCCAACACCTTACAGATGAGATGTGAGTGCCCACATTTGACCCCAGAACCTGAGTCCTCAGTTACAGCATTTACCCGGACCGTGGTTCTTGCTCCCATCCCCACATCCCCACCTCTTTAGGGCAGTAGCCCACCATGGAACAAATCATCTATGCTTTCTAGTTTCTGTTTTAGAGGATCTGGGATACAAATTAAGGCAGACTTTGTTCCAGCTGAGTGAACTCATGATTAGGAAATCTATAAGTATTATGCATAGAAATGCCCTGTCATACCAGATGCCTGTCTGGAATTTGATTGTCTCTAACTGGACTGACTATAGGGAACTCTGGCAGCCCAGTGGTAAGAAGCTGCACTGCCAACCCAAAGATACATGGTTTGAATCTACCATCATCTGCTTTATGGAAGAAAGATGGACAGCGTCCTCCCATGCAATTTATTGCCTCCAAAAACCTGCTGCAGGGTCAGCTATGAGTAAATTCCAATTAGACAGTACAAAAGAACTACAATTAATTACATAATTAGTTGTAATTATGTAAGCACTCTGAAGGTTTGGAGCCACAGGAAAAGCTGTTGAGTGATCCAGCAGTTAATATCATGGCTTTTCTGATAGTCAGCAGAGTGAGCTGGATAGATCTTGGACATCAGCCTGGGGTTCTTCCGTGCAGGGATCAAGCAGTGAGTGTTAAGGGCACGGTGACAAGCTGGGAGGGAGCTCTAGTGCCTTCCTGTAAGGAGTTGTGTTGCCAACCCAAAGTCATTTGGTTTGAATCCACCAGCTGATGTATGGTAGATAGATGAGCAGTCTCTTAACTGCACTTTACTACTTCTGCAGACGTCCTGGAGGACTAGCTATGGATCTTGTCTAACTCAGGGTACGTAACAATGTGACAAGCTAGAGGAAGCTTTTGTGGTCTAGTAGGGAAAGGGTTGTGCTGCCAACCCCTAGGTACATGATTTAAATCCATCATTCTGAAGCTTTGTCTGATGTACTTTGGGCATGTTACGAGGAGGGACTGCTCTTTGGAGAGGGACGGTGCAGGAGAGGAAGACCTTTGATGAGATGGATCGACTCTGTCAGTGGGGTGGTAGGAATGAATGTGTTTGAGACAGCGAGGTTGCCACAGAATAGAACGGCATTTAGGACTCTTGTACATAGCGTCGCTGTGAGTCACAAGTGACTCGATGGCACATAACAGCAACAGACATTCCAAGGGAGAAAGTCGGGCATTCTCCTATGTGATTAACTGCTTCTCGAAACCCACTGAAGGACCAGCTATGAGGCTTTTGCGACTTGAGGGCATATAACATGACAAGCTAGAGAGATTACAACCCCTTTAAATGAGTAAATAAGTGCCCGCTGATTTTGCTGTATGGATCTGTGGACTAGCGGTGCTGGGTCTTTTAACTTTTCAGAAGCTGGAAATTCTATTTTCCAGGAGAAACCTGGTTTATAAAGCGACAGCTAATATATTTAGGTATATCAGAATGTCTGTGGGCTACCTTTTTCCCACCTCATTACCCAGTCTTTCTTTGAAACATAGGGTTCCAGTCATGATATTACATAATATTTGGGCATAAAAAGCTCCTAGTTACATATTATTGCATATTGTTGGTCAAGTGGGAACTGAACCATAGCTGACCCTCCAGTGGATTTTCGGAGGCAGTTAAACCTACAGGAGATTGCCCCTCTTTCTGTGGAGCAGCTGGTGGATTCAAACCACATCCCTTTGGGATCACTGCCCAGTGCAGGAAGTGTTATTTACTCTTTTTTGAGTGTTGCTATGCAAGTGTATTTACTTTTCCTTGTTGAGGCCTTTCTGATGTCATATGGCCCTTTAGCCATTTCTTGTCCGGGCCACATGTCCTCATCTCAGAGTTGAGTTTTTCCCCAAATATTTCATACTTTACCATAATTTTCAGTGCAGCACCAGTAGCAGTGATTTAAAAAAAATATTCCATAACTTGGGAGATGAAGAGCATTATTCTGGATGAACTAACTCAGCCTTGTAAGAAAAATACCACATAACACTGTTGTTGATACTGTTATGTGCCATCAAATTGGCTGCAACTTATAGCGACCCTGTGTACAACAGTTATGAACTGTGCTCTATCCCTTGCCAAACGTATTGTCTCTGACATACCTACCCTCGTTACCCCAGTCACTAAATCAGTCCTTCTCATCAAGAGTCTTACTTTCTTGTGCTGTCCCTCCACCCTCCTAAGCATGACGTCCTTCTCCAAGGACTGGTCCTGCCTTGCAACATGTCCAAAGTATGTCCGACGGAACTTCAGGATCCTTGCCTGCAAAGATAAGCCTGGTTTTACCCTCTCCAGGACAACCCTGTTTGTTTTCCTAGCAGTCCATAGTCTATTCAGTACTCTTCTCCAGCTCCACAGCTCAAAGGCATCAGTTCTCCTATCATCCCTAGTCATTGTTCAGCTTTCTGATGCATAGCACATAACTGCAAAGACCATGGCCTTTATCAAGCACACCTAGTCTCCAGACTGATATTGTTGCTCTTCAGTACTTTGGAGAGGTCCCTGACAGCAGACTTTCCCAGTGTAATTCATCTTTTGATTTCCTGGCTGCTGGTGCCAATGGTGTTGATTGTGGAGCCAAGCAAACTAAAGCTGTTAACAATCTCAATCTCTTCACCATCTATCATGATGCTTCTAATTGACCCAGGGGTGAGAATCTTTGTTTTCTTGATGTTGAGCTTCAATCCATATTGAAGACTGCAGTCCTTGACCTTCTGTAGCAAGTGCTTCAGGTTCTCAGTTTCAGCAAGCAGGGTTGTGTCATCTGCATGACACAGGTTGTTGACTTCCTCTTAAGACTAATAATATAAAAAAAGAAGAACTAATTTTAATTTATGTGATAGACTTCCTGAGTCTCTGAAGTAGGACTTATGATTGTGTGCAAAAGCCCCAAGAGAGACCTTAGACTTATTCTTCTGTTAGATGGTATACCAATTGATACATTTCAACAAACAAATGGTGCCCTAGATGTGCTCACCAAGTTGTGCCATGAAATCTGGAGGACAACCATCTGGCCAACTGACTGGAAGAGATCTGTATTCCCATTCCAAAGAAGGGTGACCCAACAGAGTGTGGAAATTATTGAACAATATCATTAATATCACATGCAAGCAACAGTTCAGCAGAGAACTGCCAGAAGTGCAGGCTGGGTTTAGAAGGGGCCGTGCTATGAGGGATATTGTAGCTAATGTTAGATGGATGTTGGCTGAAAGCAGGGAATACCAAAGGAATGTCTATCTGTTTTCTTGACTATGCAAAGGTGTTTGACTGTGTGGACTGCAACAAACTATGGCTAACTCTGAGAAGAATGGGAATCCCAGTACACTTGATTGTGCTAATGAGAAACCTATGCTTGGGCAAGGAGGCAGTCGTCAGAACAAAGAAAGGAAACACTGCATGGTTCAAAATTGGGAAGGGTGTATGCCAGGGATGTGTCCTTTCTCCATACCTTTTCAATCTACATGCAGAACAGATTATCCGGGAGTTTGAGCTCAATGAGAAGAAATGTGGCATTAGGATTGGAGGAAGATTAATCAATAATATGAATTATGCAGATGACACCTGAAGTGCTTGCTGCAGAGGTTCAAGGACTGCACCCTTCAATAAGGATTGAGGCTCAATGTCAAGAAAACAAAGATTCTCACCAATGGGCCGATTGGCAGCATCGTGATGGATGGTGAAGAGATTGAGATTGTAAACAGCTTTAGTTTGCTTGGCTCCACAATCAACACTATTGGCACCAGCAGCCAGGAAATTAAAAGACATATTGCTTTGGGAAAGTCTGATGTTAGGGACCTCTCCAAAGTACTAAAGAGCAATGATGTCAGTCTAGAGACTAAGGTGTGCCTGATACAGGCCATGGTCTTTGCATTTATGTGCTATGCATCAGAGAGCTGGACAGTGACTAGGGGTGATAGAAGGAGAACTGATGCCTTTGAGCTGTGGTGCTGGAGAAAGTACTGAATATACTATGGACTGCTAAGAGAATGAACAGGTTCATCCTGGAGAGGGTTAAGCCAGGCTGCTCTTTGGAGGCAAAGATTCTGAAGCTTTATCTGACGAACTTTGAGCATGATGCAAGGAGAGACCAGTCATTGGAGAGGGACATCATGCTTGGGAGGGTGGAGGGACAGCACAGGAGAGGAAGACCCTCGATGAGATGGATTGATTCTGTGACTGGGGTAATGGGAGTAGGTGTATCAGAGACAGTAAGATTGCTCAAGATAGAGCAGGGTTTAGGGCTACTGTATATAGGGTCGCTATGAGTCGCAGGCAACTCAGTGGCACATAAAAACAACAGATGATAGTCCATGGCTAGGGATAACAGCTGCCTTTTTATTTTTGTCTCTTCATATTATTCTTGTCTCCCTGTTTCTTCTATAAGGAAGACTCTGTACTCCTTCCAGCCATTGGAATATTTGCAGGCCTGCCTTGTGGCCTTGGCATGTATCTTTCCTGTTTCTCAAGTGACTTCTACTCACATAAGCTCATTGAAACATTACCTATCATTTAAGATTCCTCTGTGATGATTTTCTCCATCAGCTGGAAGGTGTTTTCCTCTCTTCTAAGTTGCCAACTTTGATATATATCTATTTATATGATGATGTGTCAGACATGATGAGGATGGCACAGGATAGGGCAGGGTTCAGATCTCTTGTTCTTAGGGTTGCTATAACCTAACAACAACAAAAACTAATAATGAGAATAAATTTGTTTGTTAAAGCCAACCACTGGTATCTCTGTTATCATGCACCAGGTAACAAAGACAGCTGATCTTTGACAAACAAGTACAATCAGTGGAAAAGAGACAGTTTCTTTAGCAAATGCTGCTGGCGCAACTGGATATCCAAATCCAGGAAAAGCAAACAGGCTCTATCTTGCACACACAAAAACGCTAACTCTGAATGAACTCAAGGCCTAAATACTAACATGTGCAAAGCTAAGGGTCCTAGTTTATGCCATAAGTACACCACCAAAGTACAAACAACAGAAGATAAACTAGATAGCTGTTTTGTTATGTGTGTTCAGTCGGTCACTGTGACTCAGTAACCCTAGGAACAACATATTTGAAACGTGCCTGATCCTCTGCCCATTGCTTTAGTCCCTATGTCAATCCATCATGTCTACGGACCTCCTCTTATACTGACCCTCCATCTTGTCCTTCTCCAAGGACTTGATTCTCCGGACATGCCCAAAATTCATGAGATGAACCTTGCTTCTAAGGAGCACTCTGGTTTCAATTTCTCCAAGACAGACCTATTCTCTTGGATATTATTCTCATGTGATATTCAGTACTCTTCTCCAACATAACATAAAATTCGAAGGCATTTTTCTGTCATCTTTAGTCATTGTCCGACTTTCTGATGCATGTTGTTACGTGCCATTGAGTCGAGTACGACTCACAGCAACTCTATGAGCAAAAGATCTGAACCCTGTTCTATCCTGTGCTATCCTCACACTCCCTGTCACACAAGATCCCACTGCAGCAGATATATGTCAGTCCACCTGCTTGAAGGTCTTCCTCTCCTCCCACCCTCAAGTCTCCCCAGCATCATGTCCTTCTCCAAGGAATAGCTGCTTCTAGCAACATGCCCATAGTATGTGAGACGAAGCTTCATCTTTCTTGCTCCCAAAGAGCTCTCCGGATTCACCCTTTTCAGGACGTATGTTTGTTCTCTTGGCTGTCCATAGGATGTTCAGTGTTCTGCAACACCTCAGTTCAAATTATTTTCTTGTCATCCTTATTCATTGACCAGATAACAGATGCAAAGCAAGTGTTCAGAAAGACTATGGCCTGAATTAGACACACGTTTGTCCTCAAACCGACATCATTACTCCTCAATAATTTGGAAAGCTTCCTAACTACAGATTTTCCCAGTGCAGTGCATCTCCTTATTTCCTGACTGCCAGTACTAAGGGTGTTAATTGTGGATCCAAGCAAGATAAAGCTGTTGACAGTTTGAATCTTAATCCCTCATGACTCTGCCTATCAGTCCAGTGGTAAGAATCTTTGTTTTCTTGATATTGAGATGCAATCCATACGGAAAGCTGCATTCCTTGACCTTCTGCAACAAGTGCTTCAAGTCCTCCTCACTTTCAGCAAGCAAGGTTGTATCATCTACATAATACAGGTTATTGATGAATCTCCCTCCAATCCTGATGCCACACTCCTTTTCATAGATTCCAGCTTCTTGGATAAGTTGCTCAGCATATAGATTGTATAGGTATGGGGAGAATATAACCTTAATGCACTCCCTTCTCAGTTTTTAACCACACCGTGTTCCCCTGCTCTGTTCATTCAACAGCCTCCTGATACAGGTGTAGGTTCTGCATGAGCACTATTAAGTGCCCTGGAATTCCCATTCTTCTCAATGTCAGCCACAACTTGTTATGATCCACATAGTCAATAAAACACAAGTAGACATTCTTCTGGTATTCATGGAATGTATGTAAGTTGAATGTTGAAAAAATGGAAATTGTTAAAAATGAAATGGAACCCATGAACATCAACATACTAGCCATTAGTGAGATGAGATGGACCAGCTTTGGCCTCTTTGAATCAGATAATCATACAGTACACTATGCTGGGAATAAAAAACAGAAGAACAATAGTGTTGCATTCACAGTAAAATAGTCAACTTAAGTTCTATCCTGAAATACAATATTGTGAGTGATAGGATAATATCCATAAGCACGACATCTTCTGATGCATAAAAATTAAAATATTTACTTGTCCAAAGACTGTCAAAAGTATAAAGAGAACCTACAGAGTGAGAAGGGTTTGGCAATCACTTACCTGACAGGGATCTAAAATAAATGGAAAACTTCAGCACCTCAACAGTAAAAGACAATCTCATTAAAAATTGGCCAGTGTCATGTACGCTTCCCCAGTTTGTGGATTCAAACTGTGTGTGCCTTTGGGTTGACAACATGACTGGTAGACCACCAGAATCTCCCATTGTTGATAGTGACCCTATGAATAGCAGACTGGAACCCTGCCCTATCCTCACCATTTCATTGTTTGTTGTCATTAAATGCTGTCGAATGGAGTATGACTTACAGTGACCCTACAAACAACAGATCTGAGCCCTGTCCTGTCCTGCCTTATCCTTACCATCTGACACCCATAAGCCCATTAACACAGACACGATATCAAACTGTCTTGTTGAGGGGTCTTCCTCCCTATCACTGACCCTCTGCCTTTCCAAGCATGATTCCAAGGAATTTTGTCTTCCAACGACATGCTCGAAGTATGTGAGATGAAGCTTCGGCCATCCTTGCCTCCAGGCACTCTCTAAAAGACCTATCTGTTCATAGTATATTCAGTATTCTCCAATACTGGATCTCAAAGGTGTTAATTCTTCTATCGTCCTTACTCATTGTTCTTACTCAGATGCATAGCAAATTTTTGAAAAAACGATTGTATCTAGCACACCTTAATTTTTTTTTCTTTTGTATTTAGTAAACGTTGAATTTATTAAGTCAGCGTGAGCTGGTTTTGAGTAGCAAGGCAGTAATTGAAGTTTAGTTGTACTAACAGGACCTTATAGTAAAAAAAAAAAAAGGCAATTGTAGGCATGAAATTTAGGAGTGATGGGTTAAGACAGATTTTAAGGCTTTGCATCTAATGACATTTAGTGAAACAGTAAGAACTGGAAACAAAATCACATAATGATATTTTTTAATTTTAAGAGCTGTTTCATTACTGTACATGAGTTTATGAATAAAATGAAAAACACTGTTATCACTTAGGAGAAAAAGTCACCCTGCATACTTCTCTCCTGTCTCATTATTTTTGCATATGATGGGCACAGCTGGGTAGCTGGGTCATACTTAGCTTTAAAAGACCTAGCAAGTCACCTTAATGCAGGACAATGTTACGACCAAGGAGTTTGTGACTCCAGTGTAAGAGTCTAACCAAATTTCCAGATGAGCGATGGCCTTAGAACACGCTGGTGCTCGCCTGCTTTCCCCACCTGAGCAGAAAATAGAGATACCTTAAAGACAACTTTTTTTTTTTTTTAGATTCAACTATGTCATTTATTGTTCTTAAGTCCTGGAGCAAGTTGCATTTACCACTGGGTTGTTTTACAACTCAGAAGTCTGCATGCAAGGCAGAGGTGAAGTAAGGAACTGCTTATGAAGTTTTCCGTCAATTCCAATAACAATGCTCGCCCACAGTTCTGGGAGGATTTAAATCGTTGAAGCGTCCTCCTTTGTTTCCATCTGGGAGCTGGGGGCCTGTCAAGTCCTGTCCGCCATGAGGACCTGATGTGGACCACCCTTAGCCAAGTGTCCTTCAGAGCCACACTTAAAACAAGTGAGTGGGAGCTTCCTCTCTACTCCCTTGCCTATCTGTGGCTCTCGTCTGTGACACTGTCTGCTGAAGTGGCCCAGCTTTCCACAGTGGAAGCAATTCTGACCTCCTTTATTACCTTTGAGCGGCACTGTATATGAGTAATACTT
>NW_006399782.1:1343887-1369456 GCF_000299155.1 Elephantulus edwardii | reverse complement strand
TGGGATATTTCACTCAGCATAATGTTCTCCAGAGTCAACCATTTTGAATAATATTGCATGAGTTCCTTGTTTTTCAATGCAGAATAGTATTCCATTGTGTGAATATACCACAGCTTCTCTATCCATTCGTTCGTTGATGGGCTAAAGACAACTTTAATATGAACCTGGGTTTGGCCCTCAAGACATCAGTATAACTTAAAGTGACACTGAGTCGACACTGAAAGTACGTGATGCTTAGGGCTGGATGGCATCCTGTTTCTGGGTCCACGTGATCAAAGAAAGCAACTGGTAGCAGTAGTTATTTGAATAATTGGAACTTCTTCAAATACTGGTTTACTTCTTCCTTGGGGTACAGTCGGAGTGTAATGCAAGTGGCGATATTCTCTGGCTGCACCAGCCACAGTGTGTGATCAATGCTCTTCTGCTGCAAGGTCTCAGCCAAGTCTTTTAGGGCGTTCTCCTCGGGGCCTCCAGCACCACCTTGTGCATGCGCCCCAGCTCCTGGAGGTAAGCTGCCGTGTGAGGATGGTCGCGGAGCACATGCAAGGCCACGGTGGCTATGTGACAAGCCTGAGCCACCACGGCGCCGACTGGCCAGGAGGACAGAGCCTGCGATAGATCCTGCCATAGCACTAAGTCCGCCGTGCACCGGAGCTGCCATGCTCCCGACCCAGAGAGGGGCGGGGTCTGCTCCGCGTGCATGCTGGGATGGGGAGGCTTCCCGAGCGCAGCCTTGGTTTTGTATGGTGGGAGACGCACAGCTTAATTTTCAAACTGACATCATTGCTCTTCAGGACTCAGGAGAGGTCCCTGATAGCAAACCTTCCCAATGTTATCTGTCTCCAGATCTCCTAACTCATTAATACCTAGGATGTTGATTGTGGTTCTAAGTTGACAATTTCAGTCTTTTCTCCATCTATCATAATGTTGTCTATAGGTCCAGTGGTGAGGATTTTGTTTTTGAGACATAATCCATATTGGTGGAAGATCTATCAACAATCTGTGTTATGCAGATGACACAACCCGGCTTGCTGAAACTGAGGAGGACCTGAAGTGCTTGCTGCTGAGGGTCAAGGACTTCAGCCTTCTATATGGATTGAGACTCAATGTCAAGACAAAGATTCTCACCACTGGGCCAATTGGCAGCATCAGGATGGACGGTGAAGAGATTGAGATTGTTCGCAGCTTTAGTTTGCTTGGCTCCACATCAACACTCTTGGCACCAGTAGCCAGGAAATTAAAAGGCATATTGCCATGGCAAAGTCTGCTGTTAGGGACCTCTCCAAAGTACTGAAGAGCAATGGTGTCTCTCTGGAGTCTAAGGTGCATCTGATACAGGCCACGGTCTTTGCAATCACTTGTTATGCATCAGAGAATTGGAAAATGACTAAGGAGGATAGAAAGAGAATTGATGCCTTTGAGCTGTGGTGCTGGAGAAGAGTATTTAGAGTACCATGGACTGCTAGGAAAACAAACAGATTCATCCTGGAAAGGGTTAAACTGGGTGCTCCTTGGAGGCAAGGATTCTGAGGCTCCGTCTAACGTACTTTGGACATGTTGTAAGGAGAGACAGGTGGGAGGGTGGAGGGACAGCGCAGGAAGGGAGGGCCCTCTATGAGGTAGATTGATTCAGTGACAGGGGTGATCGGGATGGGAGTGTCAGAGACAGTGCAATTGGCACAGGACAGAGTAGAGTTTAGGGCTGTTGTACATAGGGTCGCTATGAGTCGCAAGTGACTTGACGGCACATGACAACAGCAATCCATATTGAAGTTTGCAGTCCTTGATCCTCTGCAGGCGTCTGAAGTCCTCCTCACCTTCAGCAAGCAAGACTGTGTTATCTATGTAACGCAGGTTGTTGATGAGTTTTCCTCCAATCCTGATGGCACATTCTTCTTCATAAAGTCCAGCTTCTCAAATGACTTGCACAGCATACAGATTGAATACTTATGGAGAAAGGATACAACCCTGACATACACCTTTCCCAATTTTAAACCTTGCAGTGTTCTCTTAGAGATGTTACTATTGTTGTTAGGTGCTGTCAAGTTGAATATGACCAACAGTGACCCTATATACAACAGATCTGAACCCTGTCCTATATCCTGTGTCATCCTCACGCTTCCTGACACTCTAGAGCCCATTGTGACAGTCACTGTCAGTCCACCTGGCCGAGGGTCTTCCTCTCCTTCACCGATCCTCTGCCTTCCCAAGTATCTTGTCCCTCTGCATGGAACAGCTCCTCCTAACAACATGGCCGAAGTATGTGAGGCAAAGCTTTATCATCTTTGCCTCCCAACAGTACTCTGGCTGCACCCTCTCCAAGACGTATTTGTTTGTTCTTTTGGCCTTCCATGGATATTCAGCAGTCTTCTCCAACACCACAGCTCAAAGGCATCCGTCTTTCTTCTGTCATCCTTGTTCATTGTTCATGAATGTTAATATTAAATCCTAATAAATATAATGTTAATATTAAATCCTCTCTCCAAGGACACAGGTCCTTCATTCTCCTAATGGCCAGAGTTCCTCAGAGCGTCCTGCCCTCCTTGTCATCATTGAGTGCCATTCAGTTGGCTCCCAGTCGCAGGGACCTTACACACACTGCCCAGCCTTGTGACATCCTCCTGTTTCTTTCTGTGCGTGAGCCCACTGTCGCAGCCATGATATCAACCCCTCTCGTGGAAATTTTCCTCCTCACTGACCCTGCTGAGCATGATCCTTCTTCAGGGATTGGCCTCCTCTACTAACATGTCCAAAGCACGTAACACCAAGTTGTACCATCCTTGACTCCAAAGAGACTTTGCCTCGCATCTTCCAAGATAAATTGATTTTCTCTTTTTGCTGGTATCCTCCCTCCACCCTGAGGCAGTCAGGAGTCACCTGGGAACCTGGCCATTAGGAGCCTGAGCTGCTTCGTCCCCTGTTCTCCCATCTGTCTCTTTAGTTCCTGGGTGATGATTAGTACTCCCAGCCCAGCTCCCCCAATAAACAGCACCCTCATAGATGGTCCTTCTTCAGTGGTTGTTGTTGTTAAGTGCCATCGAGTCGCAGGCGACTCATAGCGACCCTATGAAGGAGAGTACTCAACGCTTGGGTGTCTTTCATCCTCTCCCCAGGTTCATAGGGTTTCCAGAGGCAAGCTATTACAGAAGTGGATGCCACTCCTCCTTCCAAGCTTGTTTTAATCGGGGAGCTCCACCCCATTCTCAGTCTGCATTGGGTAGCCAATCATCAACGCATTTGACACACTAGTGTCACGGTGTTCAGCCTCACAGCAACCACAAGTGACCGCTGTACACTGTATGGCAACTTGTATACCAGGGCTATACAACCTAGAGGAATGTCTGAACAAAAACAAGGAAAGACAGGCCCGAAGGCTGCTGATTAAAAGTTACCCACCTTTGGCTTGGTAGCATCACTTTCTGTCCACTGGGCCAGGGGATCTCTATGTTGATGTTATTGTCATTAAGTGCCATCGAGTCTCAGTGGTAGAGACAAAAAAGGTAGCAGTGCCAAAACCAATAAAGCTTCCAGTCAGAGGATGGCCACTTGGTAAGGAAGAAAGGACAGTAAGAGCAAGCAGTTCTTACTTTCCATGGATGAGGTGTTCAGGGAAGAGCTAAGTGTCCTCCGTTTTTTTTTTTTTTTGTACAAAGGATCTAGTTGCAAAGAAATCACGGTCCTTTCAGCTGCAGCCAGAGGCAATTCAGGCCGTCCTTCCCTCCCCGCAGAGTTCTCCATCCAAGCGGTTACCCATCACCAAAGAATCACTCCTTGCTTCCACTCCCAGAAGCAGGAAGTCACCTAGTGTACCTTTCCAACCTACCTCTCCTAAGCCCTGCATCAGAAAACTAACTTCCTCACAACTGGACCAATAAGCCACATCATGGTAAGTGGGGAAAGTGAATTGAAGCTGTCAAGGATTCGGTTTTATTTGGATCCATAATCAATGCCCATGGGAGTAACAATCACGAACTCAAATGGGGGGGGGGGCACAGTGTATGGCTCAGTGGTGAAGCCTTTGCAAGAAATCAAATGACATTTTTTTTGTGTAGCTGCTGAAGCAATTGGCCGCTTCACCATGAAGCTGAACATCTCCTTCCCAGCCACTAGTTGCCAAAAACTTACTGAAGTGAGTGATAAATACAAACTTTGTACATTTTATGAGAAGCAAGTGGGCACAGAAGTTGGTGCCAACTCTCTTGGTGATCAGTGGAAGGGATATGTTGTCTGGATCAGTGGCGGAAATGACAAACAAGGTTTTCCCATGAAGCAGGGTGTCTTGACCCATGACAGAGTTCACCTGCTGCCGAGTTGGGGGCACTCTTGTCACAGACCGTGGAGAACTGGAGAGAGGAAGCACAAATCTGTCCAGGGTTGCATCGTGGATGCCAATCTGAGTGTTCTCAACTTGGTTATTGTGAAGAAAGGGGAGAAGGAAATCCCAGGACTGATAAGACTGGGCCTCATCTCCTGGGGCCCAAAAGAGCCAGTAGAATTCGCAAACTCTCCAATCTTTCTATGGAAGATGATGTCTGTCCCTGTGTTGTGAGGAAGACACTGAACAAAGAACGCAAGAAACCCAGGACTAAAGCTCCCAAGATTCAGCATCTTGGTACTCCATGTGTCCTGCAGCATAAGCGCCTGTGCATTTCATTGAATGAACAGTGCACTAAGGAGAATAAGGAGGAGGCTGTAGAGGAAACTAAGCTTTTGGTCAAGAGAATGAAGGAGCCAAAGAAAAACACCAGGAGCAGATCGCCAAGAGATGGAGGCTGTCCTCTCTGAGAGCTTCTACCTCCAAATCCGAATCCAGTCAGAAATTGAATTTTCTAGGTGTGGCAAATAAATAAGCTCACATATTAAATATAAAAAAAGAAAAAGCCAAATGACATATTGGATCAGGCCCATCTTTCAAGGGCTGAAGAGTAAAGATGTCACCTTTGAGGATATAGTACACCTGATCCAAGCCGTGGCATTTTCAGTTGCCTCATATACCGGTAGAAGTTGAATAATGAATACAATAAATCAAAGAACTGATGCCTTTGGATTGTGGTGTTGAAGAATATTGAATATACCATGGACTGCCAGGAGAACAAACAAATATTATCAATCAGAATGTCATAAAATAGGACTGACATGGGGTTGCGTTGTGTAGAGAATAGGAAAAGCGTGGGTAGAAAATGAGCAGTGCCTTGGAGCAGGTGAGGGGAAGGACTGTCTGAAAGGAATGTATGGTTAATCATTCTTAGTATGAGAACAATCTGGAACTAGAGGTGCATTACAAAGTGGACTGGGAAGGGGAGGAAAATGTGCAACAAGGAATGAAAACACAACCTTCCTGTAAACTTCCATTAAAATCACATAAAAATGTTTTTTAATGTTCCATGGAGGCAAGGATGGTAAAATTATCTCACATGCTTTAGACATATTATCAGAAGGGGCCAATCCCTGAAGAAGGACATCATGCTTGGTAGAATAAAAGGGTCAGTGAAAAAAGAGGAAGAACTCGGTGAGACGGACTAACACAACTGCAGCAGTGGTGCAGATGCCACAGGACTAGGCCAGTTCTGTTGTATTTCAACCTGATGGCACCTAACAACAAGCCTTGCCGCTTGAAATAGGAAAACTGCTCACTGATTGTTAGGCCAGTTCAGCCCTTTTACAATATACAGAGATGCTAGGATACCGATACTTCATAGATAAATTTAATAGCCCGCCAGATCGCCATAATCCACAGATTGCTACACCACCGAGTCCTTCAGAGTATTCCGAGATTCGAGGTTGTAGATCCAGTGATCAGAGGGGGCTTAAACGTCTTAAGAAAGAGGAGAAACTTGGGTTCCAGAGGCTGAAGTATTTCCAAGGTGGCACTGGCTTTTATCTGTTGTACAAAAAGTCATCTTTGGCTACAAGGTAAAGTGTTAACTACATGCCACATGCAATGCTAAGCACTAGAGAGAGGTAGGAAGGTGAATCAGAGGTTCATGGCTGACTTCAACCACAAGAACAGGAGAGTGCCATGAATCATGCCACAGGGTCTACAAGAGGCAACTGTCCTGGCTCATGCGAGCAGGCTGATGGCATCTCATCCCAATTCTGAGTTCCTTAACATCAGATTGGTAACTTGAATGTGTCCATGGCCAGAGTATTTACACCACAGAAGTTGACCAGTGTTAACAGAGCTTAAAAAAACAAACCATCCAACCCGGAGCATGTTCCAGTATTCACCAGCCACACACCCTGGCTTTGTGCTCCCTTGGTAGTACTGTGGTTTTAGGAGGATGTGGAACCAAAGCAAACAACTGCCACAGAGCAGCACCCCATGAGTGGAGTGGCCCAGGACGTTACCCAGAGGGCAGAACTAGAACCCTCCAGTTGCACACTGATGTCGCTGATTTTTTTCCCCATGGGTCTGAGCGCCTGCCTCATGGTCTCTTTGGCTATTGAAGGGATGTGAGAGGGAGAATGCAAACAGGTTTGGAAGTGCTAGCAGTCAGTGGTCTGGGTGAAAAATACTCTATGAGTTGGAGAAGCAGTGACAACCGTCAGGCTCCCACCAGAACAACAGGCTTTGGTTGGGCATGAGGTTTGTGCTCCATCACGTCAAGGGAGGTTTTATATGCAGGGACTTTGGCTTCAGAGAGTGACCAGACCACATTTGAGAGGTGAGATCTCTGGCTGTGCCACAGTCCTCTCCGGGGTTGTCAGACTGAGCCCTGTGCTTTCTCTGTCCTTTGTGGGGAGTCTGAGAAGGCCCAGATGACACTGTGAGGGAGGGAACATCTGGGCTTCCAGCCTGGGAAGAGGACTCTCAAAAAGTGACACGCAGAAATGGTTGGAGAGTTCCACCACTTCTGTCAGAAACCAGAGTAGAAGGAAGTAGGAAGCAAAGACCCGGAATGATCTATTTTGATAACAACCAACCAGTTTGACAGCATGCGTTAAAGCTTTGCGAAGAACATGCCTGCCCAGCCAGAGGCCATGTGCTGTGAAATCCAGCTGTGAACAGCTCACTGAGTAGTTGAGAAGGGGAGCTTGCTTAAGATCACACCATCAGAGAATGACAAGTTCAGGGACTGAAACTCAGGCCTCTGTATCTGAGTAATACATTTTTCTCTCCTCACCACACTGCCCTCTAGGAAGGTGAAAGGCTGCCATGACAGCAGAGGTAAGGCATCTCGGGAACACTGGGAGAGGCCACTCAGCAATGGCATTAGCAGACCTTTCTTTTCACAACAGGCACTCTGATATATGTAATGCATCACAGTGGAAGGGAGTGTGGGGGGCATATATTAGGTGCTAGGGGTCACATCAGGACCTTGAAATCAGGACAGTGGTAGGTCAGATCTTTGGTCTCTGAGGAGAAAGGGGGCAGCTCACCCAGAGGGTGAGGCCATACCCAGCAGCTGCAGGGTGGGAATCCTGGAAGGGAAAATAAAGGAAGGATTCAATGCCCTGCCTAACCTGGCTACCCATGCAGAAGGTGGAGAGGCACATCTATGGCTGAGCTGTGGGCTGCTCCATCACAGTGTCAGACTTCTCCCCCAGCTCCATAATGTGAAGGCTGAGGTGGTCCCTCCACGCCCCACTCAGCAGGGAGGACAGCGCTGGTGGGTCTTCCATGGTCAAGTGGGGAAATACATGCATTTCACTTTTGAGGGGGAAACCACATTTCTCCACAGCAGGTCTGGTGGTGCCAGGGGTCACCACAAAGAGGCGGCAGAGCCACGGCCCGCCCGCTGGCTGGCAGGCTGGCTGGTTGGTGAAATTGTTCAGGGTCTGACACAGGACCCAGTCCTCTGTCCCAGCCATGTCCACCACCTTCACAGGTGACTCCAGGCTTGGGAGGTGCAGGAGGTGCCGGGGAGGCATGTAGGTGTGGGAGAAGAGCAGTGTGTAGTGGGTGGGTGGACCTGGGGGCACAGGGGCATGAACTACTTGCTCCAGGTGTCCCAGGCTGGGCACTAGGCCCCCCTGGTGCAGGCATCCAAAGACGAGTGCCCCTAGGGCGTTAAAGAGGACCAGGGAGCCCTGGCAGGGCACGGGCTGGGCCTGAGGACTACAGAGAAGGACCAGGGGCACCAGAAGGGGGATGAGGAACCGAGCCTCCTGGTGGCTAAAGGCAGACAGCAAGGCCAACGGTGTGAAGTAGAAGAGAAGGAGGTAAGACCTGGGACTGCCCATCAGGTTCTGGGCCCCCGGCAGCCTGAGGAAGCCCATTTTTGCAAAGGGCTGGAAGCAGGTTTGCAATTGCTGCCACACAGCCTGCAGGGCCCTGACATGCAGTGGCCCGAAGAGCAGGAAGCCGTTGGCTGCCAAGTGGGTGAGCCGCATGTGTGTGCCGTGCCTCGCCAGGTTCTGAGGGTCCAGATTGTAATGCAAGAAGTTGGCAGGAGTCAGGACAAATGGGTTCCCTCTAGATGGGCTAGAGAAGTACCAGCTGTCCACGGCCACAAATGTAGCTGCCGTGAGGGCCGCCCCGGGGAGCAGTGTCAGGGCCTCCTGGGCCAGTGACTTGAAGCCACGGTTTGGGGCTCTGTCAGTGCCCCAGAGGAAGAGGGGGACCACAGCAAAAGCCAGAAAGGTGGGCCGGTTGAAGAAGCCAGCAGCTATGATGCCCCCGAGAAGCCAGCGGTGCCACCAGGGGTCAGGAGCAGGCTGCTTGGGTGTGGAGCTCTCAGCCGCGTGGGGAGACACCAGCACTAGCAGCCACGCGAACAGCAGCCCCTCAATGGCGTTGGAGAAGGTCCTTGTGTAGTAGACTAGCGTGACGTAGGAGCCAGCCAGGAGGGCCAGGGCATTCCAGCGCTCCGCCCCCCACCGTGGGGCCAGATGGTACACGGCCCAGTCCAGGGCAAAGGAGAGGACGGTGAGGAGGAGCCTGGGTCCCACCAGGAGCATGTAGGCATTCACCAGGCCCGGCTGAGGCCGCAGCTGTTCCCAGAGCCTAAGGAGCCAGAAGGCAGAGCCAGAGGTCAGCAGCGGGAAGACCACCGTGCGGCAGGAGCTGCTCAGGCCAAACTCCCAGGGCCTCGCCGCCTCCGTGCCCAAGATGTCTTCTGCAGAGAGAGAGGCAGAGGTGAGAAAGACCACCCTCGGGACAGGTGGCAGGTGGAGTTCTAGGATGGCCCCCAAGATTCCCTACCTTTCTAGCGCACCAAACCCCAAACTCCAATCCTGTTATGTCTGGTTGATTCTGACTCATGGTGACAGCCTCCAGTAAAGAGTTGAATCTCTCCATAGGGTTGCTGACTGTAAGCTTTATGGGACAAGATGCCCTGGTGGCACAATGGTTAAGTATTCGGCTACTAACGGAAAGGTTAGCAGTTTGAATCCACCCAGGGACTCTGTGGGAGCAAGAACTAGTGATGTGCTTTTGTAAAGACCAGTCTTGAAACGTCCGTGGATTAGTTCAACTTGGTCACATGGGGTTGTTGAGTTAAAATCGATTTGGGGAAGGAGGATAGAAGGAGAATTGATGCCTTTGAGCTGTGGTGCTGGAGAAAAGTATTGAGGGTACCATGTACTGCTAGGAAAACAAACAGATTTGTCCTGGAAAGGGTCAAACCAGGTGGCTCCTTGGAGGCAAGGATTTTGAGGCTCCATCTAACATACTTTGGACATGTTGTGAGGAGAGACCTGTCCTTGGAGAAGTACATCATGCTTGGGAGGGTAGAGGGACAGCGCAGGATGTGAAGGCCCTCTATGAGGTGGATTGATTCAGTGACTGGGATAATTGGGATGGGTGTATCAGAGACAGTGATTGGCACAGGACAGAGCAGGGTTTAGGGCTGTTGTACACAGGGTCGTTATGAGTCACAAGTGATTCGACAGCACATAACAACAGCAACACAATCTTTATGGAAGGTGATCATCAGGCCTTTCTTCCATGGTGCCAATGGGTGAGTTCAAAGTGCCAGCCTTGAGGTTAGTAACTAGTGCAAACCATTTGTATCACACAGACACCAGTGTACCCCAAACCAAAATCAAACTCACTTTTGTTGAGTTGATTCTGACCCAACTGGACCCTTATACAGCCGAGTAGAACTGCTCGGGAGGTTTCCCTGGCCGTATCTTTCTTCTGTGGAGAAGTGGGTGGGTTTGCACTGCAAGCAAGCGCTTTTAACCCCTGCACCACGAGGATGACTCCGCGTGCCTGTGCACCCTGCATGGTCCCCAGGACTGTGAATACAATGATTTATTCTCTCAGTGATCAACTTTTACTATATGATACAGGCGATAAGATAATTACCAGGTGTACCTTCAAAGGTGGAGATCTTTCTGCAGGGGGTCGCAGACCCGGGTGGTCCAGGGTCAAGGAGGTTTGGAGAGGCCAATGTGGGCTTGAAAGGGGAGAGGGCCCTGGGCGAGAATGTGGGCAGCCTCTAGGAGCTGAGAGCAACTCCAGACAAGGAAACAGAGCCCGAGTCCTACCGCCTGAAGGAGCTCTATATTGCCAACACGCATGAGCTTGGACGCAGATCTTCCAGCAGGAGCTCAGCCCTCAGAGGCCGCTGTCAGCCTAGTGGATCCGGAGAGCAGCGCCAGCTTCCGACCTGCAGGCCTGTGAGGCCGCAAGGGGGCGCAGCGGCAGCCTCCAGGCTGATGAGGGCTCATCAGGCAGCTCAGTCTTTTTTTTTTTTTTTAATTTAAAAGAAAGCTTACAGAGACTTAGGGTTGCCAATCATTCATTGTTGTACTTTTCTCCCTGCCCACCGCTACCCCCCAATTCACTCTTCTTGAAAAGTAAAAGGAAAACTCTTTTATTGTTATGCAATCCCTCCCCCCAAGTCCACTCCACTGTGCAACATTGTCATGACAATAATACCCAATCATATATCCCTTTTAAACTGTTCTCTCCCTCATCTGTTTAAATGCAGTGTACATTATTCCTCTCCTCCTCTGTCTTCCCTCAACCCCGATGTCAGTTCCATTTTACAACAGTGGCCCTATGCAATATTTGTCCTTTTGTGACTGAGATATTTCACTCAGCATAATGTCCTCCAGGGTCATCCATTTTGCATAATATTTCATGAGTTCCTTGTTTTTCAATGCAGTGTAGTATTCCATTGTGTGAATACCAGAGCTTCTCTATCCATTCGTTTGTTGATGGGCACTTGAGTTGTTTCCAGCTCTGCTATTGCGAACAAAGCCGCAATAAACATGGGTGTGCATATATCTGCTTGGGTGTCAGTTATGGTTTCTTTAGGGTATATTCCCATTAGTGGAATTGCTGGGTCAAATGGTATTTCTATTTGCAACTTTTTGAGAAAGCGCCATACAGCTTTCCATAGTGGTTGCACCATTTTACACTCCCACCAACAGTGAGTAAGGTTTCCAGTTTCTCCACAACCTCGTCAGCATTTGTGGTTTGCTGCTGTGTTAAATTTTGCTATATTCTTACTGGGGTGAGATGATATCTCATAGTTGTTACTTCCAGCCCTTCTTAGGAAGGCTTTCTTGCAAAAGGGAAGGAGGAAAGAAAGGAGATAAACTGTGCCCTGGGCGAGTGTGTGAGTGGGAAGAGGGTGGGGAGTCCTTCCGCTCTCAGAGCTGTAAAATATAAAATCAGATTAAAAAATCCCATCTTGATAAGAATGCTTATAATCAAGGAGCTGTGTCAGTGCAATCAAGGCAAGCACGGAATTACTAGTACTTCCCTAACAATTTTTCACTAATTCAAAGATTCCGCTTTAGGTGTGGCTGACATCTGTTCCTATCCCAACTCCACAGCAGCTTCTTACTGAATCAAAGCCGTTTGCCAGATTTACAGCCTCTCACAAGGATGGCTGTATTTGTTATTTGAAACAAGTCAACTGGTGTCCCATAGACTCCAGGGGCCTTATTTTTTTTTGCCAGTGCATTCAGTGTAACTTGAACTTCTTCCTTCATTACAATTGTTCTTGATTATATGGTATGTACTGAAATATTTCAGTGCTGACCATTTTTTTTTTTTTGGTACAGTGACTGTACGAAAACCATCTTCTTTTAATACTTCCTGGAGTTTTCAATATTTTGACCATAGCATCTCTAAGTAGTGCAATTTGAGGCTTAAATTTTTTTTTTCAGCTTGAGAAATGCTGAGTTCTTCCTTTTCTATGCCCTGACTCCAGATTTCTGCACATTTTATTATAATACTTTGTCTTCTTGAGCTGCCTTTTGTTCAGGTCTTTTTCTTCTCAACACTCTAGTAAAATTTTTGGTCTCTCCAGACATCCATTTTGCTTTTTTTCTTTGTAGTGACCTTTTGCTCTATTCATGGATGATAACCTTAATGTTATTCCACACCTCATACGGCTGTCAATCATTGGCTGCCTCAAACCAATTCTTAAGATGATTTTAAAATTTAGATGGATAGACCTATTTTGGCTCCTATGGACTTGTCTTAATTTTCTTTATACTCAATTTGAACTTGTCATCAGTACTTGATGGTCTGTCTGTCAGTCAGCCCCTGGCCTGGTTTTGACTGCTGGTACTCTGCTTCTCTGACCATTCCATCCACAGATGTAATCAATCTGATTCCTACACAGTCCATCAGGTGAAGTCCATGTGTAAAGTCACCATTTGTGTCTTATAAAAGGCATTTATGATTACTAAATCATTAAGCATACAAAATTCAATCATTTGATTTCTGGCCTTATTTCTGTCACCAAGTCCATACTTTCTGTCATTTCACCTTTGTTGTCTCCAGCTTTTGCGTTCCAGTCACCAGTTGTCCTTAACACATCTAGATTGCATGTTTGGTCAATTTCAGACTGTAAAATTTGGTCAAGATCTTCAATTTCCTCCTCTTTGGCTTTAGGTATAGATGTGGATATTTGAATAATAGTCATATTAATAAGTCTTCCTTTTATGCGTGTGGATAGTATCCTATCACTCACAACATTGTACTTCAGGATAGAACTTGAAATTGTTTTTTTAACTATGAATGCAACACCACTCTTCCTCGGTTTTTCATTCCCAGTATAATATATCAGGTAATTGGCTGGTCAATGCCAGTCCATCTCATCTCACTAAAGCCTAGGATGTCAATGTTATTTGTTCCATTTCGATTTTCACAACTTCTAGTTTTCCTACATTCATACTATGTACATTTCATGTTCCAATTAATAAGGATGCTTGCAGTTATTTCCTCATTTTTATTTACTTCCAAACCTCTACCTCTAATACTATAGCTGAGTTCCTGTATTCACGGGTTTTTCAGAAGCCTGCTATTTCAGAAGTGAATGACCAATTCTGCTTCCTAGTCTCTCTTAATCTAGGAGCTGTGCTGAAACCCACCCCACCGTGGGTTCCTCTTCTGGCATTTGACGCACTGGTGGAGTAGCTTCCAGCATCACAGCAACTCACAAGTGACCCCTGTGCCAGGAAATGTGGAAGACAATTACCTGGCCGACTGACTGGAAGCAATCCATATTTGTTCCCATTCCCAATAAAGGTGATCCAATAGAATATGGAAACTATCAAACAGTATCATTAATGTCACATGAAAACAAAATATTGCTGTAGATCATCCAAAATCATCTAGAACAGTACATTGACAGAGAAATGCTAGAATTTCAAACTGGCTTTAGAAGAGGTTATGGCACCAGGGATATCATTGCTGATGTCAGATGGATTGTGGCAAAGAATATCAGAAGAATGTGGTGTATTTGTGCTTTATTGAATATGTGAAGATATTTGACTGTGGATCATAATAAATTATGGCTAACACAAATTATGGGAAGACTTGGAATCCCAGAACACTTAATTGTGCTCTCATGAAACATACACCTAGATCAAGAGGCTGTTTTCTGAATAGGGCAAAGGAATATTGTATGGTTTAAAATAAGAAAAGGTGTGCACCTGGTTTATATCCTGTGTGGTGAGAAAATCATTCAAGAAGCTGGACTCTATGAAGAATGTGGCATTAGGATTGGTGGAAGACTCATCAACAACCTGTGTTATGCAGATGATACAACTTGTTTGCTGAAAGTGAAGAGGACTTGAAGCATTTGCTGCAGAAACCAAATACTATAGCCTTCAATATGGATTACACCTCAACATCAAGACAAAAGTTATCACCGCTGAATCAAAAGGGAACATCATGATACATGGAGAAAAGCTTGAAACTATCAATGAATTAATCTTTCTTGGACCAACAATCAACACACTTGGTACCAGAAGCTAGGAGATGTACTGCACTGGGAAAGTTTGCAGTCAGGGACCTCTCCAGATTACTGAGGAGCAATGATGTCAGTCTGAAGACTAAGGTGTACCTGATTCAGGCCATAGTCTTTTCAATCACCTGCTATTTCATCTGAGACCTGGACAATAAAGAATGATGACAGAAGAATAATTAATGCCTTTGAGTTGTGGTATTGGAGAAAAGTATTCCATGCACTTCCAAAAGAACAAACAGATATGTCTTGGGCAGAGTGGGACAGAGTGTAGTGAGTGCTCCTTGGAGACAAAGATGGCAAAGCTTTGTCTTACATACTTGGGGCATGTTGGTAGGAGGAGAGAAACTTCATACTCAGAAAGGTTAAGATCAGTGGAAGAGAGGAAGACCCTCAACCAGATAGATTGACACAGTGGCTGCGGCAGTGGGCTTGAGGGTGTCAGAGATGATGGACAGGGTTCAGATCTGTTCTTCATAGGTTGCTATGAGCCATACTCAACGGCACCTAACAGCAACAACAACAAGGATGGTGGGAGTTCTGGTGGCTTAGTGGTAAGAAATCACTTGCCAACACAAAGATAATTGCTGGAGGTTCATCTATGGGCCAGTTCGGATTTGACAATCCACAACAACAGAAATAGAAGCAGTTGTGTGATGGAAAAACTCCAGCGGGCTTTAGCTGGAGGGCTGGAGGATTCAAACCTCTTTGGGCTGACAGTGCAGCTCCTTACCACTGGAGATCCTGGCTGGTGGGTTGCTTTGAGTCAGAACTGACTTAATGGCAGGAAGTTTAACAGGGATAGAACACCCAGTAAGCAAAGTAAATAAGGGGTTGCTTGTGATAAAGCCATGTGAAAGTGTTCACTGCAGAACAGTAATGAGCAAAAATAAGTCTGTGCTCACTGACCTGGAGAGGAGGAGTGAGAATAAGCAACAAAGGTCATGGTTAAAGGGGATCTTTGTTTTCTCTGTGGTGGTGGTTGTTGTTATGTGCCATCAAGTCACTTGAGACTCATAGCGACCCTATGTACAACAGCCCTATACTCTGTCCTTTGCCAATTGCACTGTCCCCGATACACCCGTCCCGATTATCCCAGTCACCGAATCGGTCCACCTCATAGAGGGCCTTCCCCTCCTGCACTGTCCCTCCACCCTCCCAAGCATGATGTCCCTCTCCAAGGACTGGCCTCTCCTCACAACATGTCCAAAGTATGTTAGACAGAGCCTCAGAATCCTTGCCTCCAAGGAGCCACCTGGTTTAACCCTCTCCAGGATGAATCTGTTTGTTTTCTCAGCAGTCCATGGTACCCTCAATACTCTTCTCCAGCACCACAGCTCAAAGGCATCAGTTCTCCTTCTATCCTCCTTAGTCACTGTCCAGCTGTCTGATGCATAACAAGTGATAGCAAAGACCATGGCCTGTATCAGGCACACCTTAGTCTCCAGAGAGACACAATTGCTCTTTAATACTTTGGAGAGGTCCCTAACAGCAGGCTTTACCATTGCAATATGTCTTATAATTTCCTGGCTGCTGGTGCCAAGAGTGTTGACTGTGGAGCCAAGTAAACGAATTTTTTTACTAAAGGAATATCTCTAGGCAGTGCTTTTGTGTTGTTGTTGTTGTGTACCATCAACCCATAGCTGACCGACTGGCAGGTTTTCAAAGGCAGTTAATTGCACGGGAGGAGATTGCCCATCCTTCTCCAGCAGAACAGCGGGTGGATTTGAACCATACTCATTCAGGATTGCAGCAGCACAGCTGCTTACCAGTAGGCCACCAGAGCTGCCTAGTACTTGTGTAGTTAAATAAAGTACTTTATGTCTGATGTTGGTCTAGAAAGCCTGTACCTCCATATCTCATAGCTCAGAGGGGTGGTGAGAGCAGGAAGACCTTAAAATCCACAGCCCTCCTGTCACGTCTGCTCACACTGACCTTGTAGGGCAGAGCAGAACTGCTTTTCAGTGTTTTAAACTTTCAGGATGGAGCTCTGGTGGCCTAGTCTATGGGGAGTTTTGGTGCTTACCCAAAGGCCAGGCACCTCTGATGTTGTCAAGACACCAAAGACTCCTCAGGAGAAGTATGAGCAATCTGCCCTGAACACCCTCGGAAACGTAATTGGACAGTCAGCCCTCGTCAGTTTTGATGAGACAGCAGTGAGTTTGTTTGTTTGTTTGTTTCACTTTCCACACTTATTTTGCTTTTTTTTGGAAAAAAAGGGAAGCAGGTTGCTACATCTTTCTCTCAAGGAGCAGCTGGTAGGTTTGAACCACTGACCTTTTGGTGAGTAGCAACAGAATGATTTAACTCCCATGCCACCAGTGCTCCCTGATGTAAGCATCGAATCTTAGTGACTGTATGTAGAATAGGCTGATACATGGCCTGTAGCCATCATGTCTACGTACCCGGCATCTTGTGCCATCCACGTAATCACTGCTGGGTGGAAGCCACTGCTGTAGCCACTGTGTCAGTCAGTCCAACTCGTCAAGGGCCTTCCTCTTTTTCATTGACCATCCATTCTGTCCTTCTCCAAACACTGGCCTCTTCTGATAACATGTCCAAATTATGTGTGAAGTCTCAGTCCTTGCTTCCTTCAGCTCTCTGGCTGAATTTCCTCCAAAAGAGATTTTTTTTTGTTCTTCTGGCACTCTGTGGTAAAATCCAACTGAACTGCAGTTGTCTCTATGGTAGCTTACTCTTTTAACAAGAGGAGCATCTTTTAGCCAAGCTGTGTTGTCTGTAACATCTCACCTTCGTTGTTTACAGCTCTTTGCTTCACCCGCTCAGCCTGCCAGACTTTGGCCATTTTATCTACTTTATGTCAGAGGTGAAAAAGAAACAGGAAATCTAGAATCTGATAAATCTGGCTGCTTTTTGCTGGCTCAGGTAAACACACACACACACACACACACACCAAAACACCATACATATGTATGTGGGAATATTTGCTTGGCTCCATAATAAACACTCTTGGCACCAGAAGCCAGGAGATCAAAGGACGAATTGCATTGGGAAAGTCTGCTGTCAGAGACCTCTCCAAAGTACTGAAGAGCAACGATGGCTTTCTGGAGACTAAGGTAAACCTGACCCAGGCCATAGTCTTTGCAATTACTTGCTTTGCATCTGAAAGCTGGACAATGACTAGGTGTGAAAAAAGGAGAATTGATGCCTTTGAGCTGCGGTGCTGGAGAAGAATGTTGACTGCTAGAAGAACAAACAGGTTAGTCCTAGAAAAGGTGAGACCAGGCTGCTCCTTGGAGGCAAGGATTCTGAAGCTTTGTCTGACATACTCTGGACATGCTGCAAGAAGGGACCAGTCTTTGGAGAGGGAAATCATATTTGGGAGGGTAGAGGGACAGCACAGGAGAGGAAGACCCTCGATATGAGGTGGATTGATTCAGTGATGGGGGTAATGGAGGTAGGTGTGTCAGAGACAATAAGACTGGCACAGGATAGGGCAGGGTTTAGGACTGTTGTACATAGGGCCACTATGAGTTGCAGGTGACTTGACAGCACATAACAACAACAATGTATGTGAAAGATGACAAGTCTTTGGGGCTTAAAAAGAAAATCCCTTGATTTAGCTGGTAGCAAAAATATCTGGGTTTTTCTCTGTGGTCAAACGAGGTCCTTTCTGTGGATTTTCAGCTTTCTTCTTTAGTTGGGGGGATACCAGCTTGAAAATGTTTCTCCTCTAGATTCCAAGGAGTTACCTTTGGGCTAGTTTTCTACACCAAGAAGTTTGTTAGTTTAGTCCAGGTTGCTTGATGCCTCCTGGTTAAGCTGTAAATGGTGTGCTCTGATGCTCTCTGTCTAGACCTAGGGTTACAGGGGATTGTCACTTGTGAAAGGGGCTCTGTCAGTTTGTGACTTTGGGAAGATCAGCCCTTAAAAGTGACGAGCAGTTGTGTGTCAATGCAGCCAGCCCCACAGAGGTTTTCAAAGAAGCAGAAGAAAGAAGAGAGAAGAAGCAGACTGAGAAGAGGAATGAAGGAATCTTCTAGAAGATCTGTGACTCAGGTCAAGGCTATAAAAGTGATGACAGTAAGCGGCGTGGAAGGGACTCTGGTGGAATCAGTGGCTGAGAAGAGCTGGGAGGGCGGTCCTGCGCTAAAGAAGAGAGACTTTGCCCGCATAGTTCCTGATTCTGATCCCCCATTGTATTCTGCTCCTTAGTAATCACTTAACTGTAAGTATGGTCTGAGTTCTGTGTAGCTATTGCCACTGATTATCGAATCTGGAAGAGATGGTGAGTGCCCATTCAACCTCCCTGATATCCATTCTCTCCTATTCCTTAAAGACTGTCTCATATCAGTCGGGCTCTAGATTCAGCGTAACCACGACATTTCTCAGCTTCCCTTGCAGCTTGGCATAGATAGCCACATGACTGATACATTCTGACTAATGGCATATAAGTGTGTGTGTGTGTGTGTGTGTGTGTGTGTGTGTGTGTGTGTAAAGTATGTGAGTTTCAAAAATGCCCTTAAAGGTGACAGACATGTTAATTTCTTTTCTGTTGCCTGGGACTTAGACCTGATGGCTGGAATTGCGACAGCTATCTTGAACCACGAAGAAGCAGCTGTTTGAGAAGGCTCCAGGGCTCTGGCAAGCATCCTCATGAATAATCCTACACTCCCTTAGTAGTGATCATGCCAGGTCCGAGTTCCCTTACTCCTCACATTTACCTACAGATAAAAGATTTATTGTGTGCATTCACAGCCGTGTGCAAAGCTCCCTGTTCACTGGACAAGCACAGTGAAAAAACTCCTTTAGAGAGAAGTCCAATGCAGCTTGCTTTCTGAATGACCCAGACATTGTCCTAAGCAGGCGGCAACTATTAATAGTAACTCTGTGCAGATACCCAAGTCCCGGGTTCCAAATGCCCAGAGAAAGCCTAAATCTTGAGTGCTTCGGTAAAGGCCCACTACACCAGAGATCAGTGATTTATTAATATCACACAGAAGGTCTGTGGCATTGCGCAGGGCGGAAGTATGAAGTGCTGACACTCAAGTCAGCTCAGAGAGGCTGCAGCTGTACCTCCCCGGTGCACAGACGTGCTTCCTCTTCCCCCCAACCCCCACCTCGATGTCCAGACAGCAGTCCAGCCCAGCTTTGCTGAAACTGCTCCTTTTCACCCCCGAGGAGATTTACCTGCCATGACTTCAGGCGACTGGAAAAATTCATCTGGGTGCACATAGCCTGTCTGCGGAAGGAGACACCACAGCACACGGAGCAGGCAGAGGCCGCCCCAAAGCACCTGGGCTGCCATCGGCAGATGGAATCGCTGCCCAGGCACTGGTCCACGAGCCTGGAGTGACATCCTGACTGCTCCAGACACTATTTGGAGTCACAGATCTGCACCTGTTGAGAAAGACGGGAAAAGTTATTACATAATGTCAATTGCCAGTTGTTCAGTTGTTGGGACAAACTCAGGATGGGTTTTTATACAGCATTAATAATTAAACGTAAGCTGCTATTTCTCGAAAGCCTGCTCCGTGCCAGGCTGAGAGGTGCCATCGAGTTAACCCCATCTAATAACAACCCTGTGTCTAACAGAACAGAGCACCGTCTGGTCCTGCCAGTACACATGAGCTTGCTATGCTGGGACTCATCCCTGCGGCACCTTGTCGTTCCATCTAGTTGAGGGTCCTCCTCTGGTTCACTGACTTTACCAGGAGCCCTGGTGTCACCGTGTGTAACCTGTCAGGCTGCTCACGATAAAGCTTTGTTGTTTGAATCCACCAGCATCACCGTGGAAGAAACATCATAGGTTGTTGTTGTTGTTAGGAACCAATTGTCAAGGTGACTAGGACTCTTAGTGACCCTATGAACAATGGACCTGAAGACTGTCCTGCTCTGTGCCCTCTTTATCATATCTGCCACACCCCGTCACTGTGTCAATCTATCTTGTTGAGGGTCACCCCTTCCTTCACTGATCCTCCATCATTCCAAGAATGATGTCTTTTTCCAGAGACTGGCCCCCCTCTAACAACATGCCCAAAGTACTGAGACAAAGTTTCACAATCTGAATTTCCTCTAAGAAGCATCCTGGGTGCACTCTCTCAAAGTCTGTTCTCTTGTCAGTTCATAGGATATTCAGTTTTCTCCTCCAACAGCACAACTCCAAGCATTGATTCTTCTTTTGTCATCGTTCTTCACTGTCCAACTTTCAGATGCATAGCAAGCAACCAAAAAGACCATGGCTTGGATCAGGTGCACCTTGGTCTTTAAACTGACCTCTTTGCTCTTCAGGAGAGGTCTCTGACCACAGTGCAACATGTCTTTTAATTTTCTGACTGCTGATACCAAGGGTATGAATTATGAATCCAAACAAGATGAAGTTATTGACAATTTCTATCGTTTCTCCATCTACCATGATGCTGCCTATTAGCCCAGTGGTGAGGATTTTCCTTTGTGTAGAGATATAATCCATTTTGAAGGCTGTAGTCTTTGATTTTCTGAAGCAAGCACTTCAAGTCCTACTCACTTTCAGCAAGCAAGGTTGTGCCATCTGTATAACGCAGATGAGTCTTCCTCTGATCTTGATGCCACATTCTTCCTCTTAAAATCCAGCTTCTTGAATGATTTTTCTCAGCAGAGATTGAACAGGTATGGAGGGAGGATACAGCTCTAACGCACACCTTTCTTGTTTTAAAACCATGTAGTGTTCACTTGCTTTGTTAGTGCAACAAGTTCTTGGTCTAGGTATATGTTTTGCATAAGCACAATTAAGTGTTCTGAGATTCCCATTCTTTTCAACGTTAGCCACCATTGTTGTGACCCCCATAGTCAAATGTCTTTGCATAGCTGGTAAAATCCAAGTAGATGTCCTTCTGGTATTCTCTGTTTTCAGCCAGAGTCCGTCTGACGTCAGCAATGGCATGCATCCCTGGTGCCACGGAAATCTAAGGGAGGATTGCTGAGTCATTGTGGACTTGATGGCATTTGGTAACTACCTTCTCCAGAGACTGATCCCTCCTAATCAAAATATGTGAGGTGAAGACTTGGAGTCTCATTATCTTTGCTTCTAAAGAGCATTCTGGCTGTATTTCTTCCAAAACAAATGTGGTTGGTCCTCTGGCAGTCCATGGTATATTTCATATTCTTCACCAACACCATCTTACAAAGGCATCAATCCTTTTTTTTTTTAAAATGTTATTATTTAAAAAAAGTCATTGACGTAATCTAGATGATATTTTTAAAATGGATTTCTTTACATTTCCTCCCACAGTATATGTGTATTCTGTCACAATATATAGTAAATCATGGAATAAAGCCATTATGTTTGGTAAGAAAAAAATTATTATTATTTTATTAGTTTTAATGAAAATTTACAGATATTTTGGATTTCCATTCATTCATTCATTGTTGCACTTTCTCCCTGCTCACTCCTTCCTTCCAGTTCATTCTTCTCTTTGAAAGTAAAAGAAAAATTCTTTCATTGTTATACAATCTCTCCCCCCAAGTCCACGCCACTATGCAGCTTTGGTTCTGGACTCCTGCTATGACAATAATACCTAATCATATATCCCTTTTAAACAGTTCTCTCTCTCATCTGTTTCAGTGCAGTATACAGAATTTATCCCATCTTTCTCAGTCTCCTCCCAAACCCTATGTCAGTCCTGTTTTACACAGTGGCACTATGCAGTATTTGTCCCTTTGTGACTGAGATATCTCATTCAGCATAATGTCCTTCAGGGTCATCCATTCTGAATAATATTGCATGAGTTCCTTGTTTTTCAATGCAGCGTAGTATTCCATTGTGTGAATATACCAGAGCTTCTCTATCCATTAGTTTGTTGATGAGCACTTAGATTATTTCAAAGGCATCAATTCTTCTTGAGTCTTCCTTATTCATTGTTTCAGTCACATGGGATGATGGAAAATGCCATGGCTTGAGTCAGGTTGAAAGCCAAAAAATAAAACTCAAGCTTCAGATTGCAACTGTGGAAGATTCTATGAGTAAAATATTAAACGACACAGTAAACATCAAGATGAAGAGTACACAGAGTCACTGCAGACATGGCCCTCCACACAGCCCTTGCTCTTTTTTACAATATACTATCTCTGAAATGGCTCAAAGTTGTTTTATTCTTCTGGGGCGTGTTCTTTGTTCCATTTTATTTTTTTTTAACTCCAGGTCTTTGTGAATTTCATTATAATACATTACTTTGTTTTTCTGAAATGCCCTGAAATGTTCTGTTCTTTCTTATTTCTTCCCTTTGCTTTATCTATCCTAGTTTCAAGAGTACGCTTCACACTCTGTTCTGACACACATATTGGTCTTTTCTTTCTTTCCTGTCTTTTTAATGACCTTTTTATTTCTCTGAGGGTGATATTATTCTTGATATCATCCCATAACTCATCTAGTCTTTGGTCGTAAGTGTTCAATGCATCAAATCTATTCTTGAGAAAGTCTCTGTGGCCTTGGCTCTGGCCAGCACACCTGTCCTGCTGTCACAGAGGGCTTGGCTGTGTGGATTGCAGGTGCTCAGGGCCACTGCAAAAGAAAGTTGGTGGAGATGGGTGAGGACAGCCCAGCCTAGCTCTGCACAGACCACTAATTGGTGCTGGGTGTTGTCAGATGATAAAGGGATTGTCTTTTGTACTGTTTGCTATTCACAGCTACATTGTGAGGTGAGCATGGCCAAGAGGGAATACAACATACAAAACAACACAAAACAGAACAAACAGACTCACTGTCATTGGTTTAGTTCCAACCTTTAGTGACCCTGTAGCACAAAGTCTTTTTAACCACCATCTGCTTTCTTCATGTATGATGTCCTTGATGCCGCCCCGCAACTGATCTAGTGTTTGATTGTTCCTGTTCAAGGTATCAGGTATGTTCTTGAGGTTGTTTTTAAATTAGGACTACTCAAGGTTGTACTTTGACCTTCCTAGACTTGTCTTCATTTTCTTCAGCTTCGACTTGAGTTTGCATGTGAACAATTCATGATCTGTGCCATCAGAAGTATAGCCGTGGTCACTCCATGAGGCAGTTCTGCTCTCTTCTGTGAGGTCGTTATCAGTCAGAATTGACTTGACAGTGTTGGGTAGTCTTACAGAAGTAGATTACGAGGACGTTCTTTTGTGGCACCACTGGGTGGATTTCAAGCACCAATCCCAAACTGCCAAAACTATGCCAATGGGAGGCTAGAGGTTGTTGTTGTGGTTTGGTGCTGTTGTGGTGAGTATGAAACATAACAATCCTATGAACAACAGACCAGGACCCTGTCCTCTCCTGTACTGTCCTCCTCATCTTTGACATACTCAAGACCATTGCTGCAGTCACTGTATCAATCCATCTGGTTGGGGATCTTCCTCTCCTTCACTGACTCTCCACTTTTCCCAGCACGATGTCCATTCCAAAAGCATAGCCTCTCCTAGAAACATGTACAAAATGTGAGAGATGAAGCTTCTCCATCTTTGCCTCCAAGGAACACTCTGTCTGCACTTTTCCAAGACATAACTATTTTTTTCTTTTGGCAGAAATCATGGGATGTTCAGTACTCTTTTCCAATATGACAGCTCAAAGGCATCAATTCTTCTATCATCCTCATTCATTATCCAACTGTCACATACATAGAAAGTGATTGAAAAGACCATGGCCTGCATCAGGTGCATTTTAGTGTTCAGATTGACATCATTCATTGCTTTTCAGTGTTTTATAGAGATCTCTAACAGCAGATTTGCCCAATGAAATATTTCTCCTGATGTCCTGTCTGCTAGTACTGCTATTGTTGATCCAAATTGTCGGTGTTGATTGTTGATCCAAACAAGATTAAATAATTGACAATTTCAATCCTTTCTCCAACTATCATAATGTTGGCTGTTGGTCCAATGTGAGGACTTTTATTTTCTTGATATTGTAATATAATCAATATTGAAGGCTGCAGTCCATGATCTTCTGAAGCAAATGTTTCAAGTCCTCATTTTCAGCAAGCAAGATTGTGTCATCTGCATAATGCATGTTGGTTTTGTTGTTTTAAAGAATTTGTATTTTATATTGGTTTGGCTGACACAGAAGAATTTAATGAAATATTACATCCAGGGCAGTGTCTGTTTGTTGAAATATGTCAATTGGTATGCTGTCAACTCTTAGTGTTTTGTTTTTTTGCCAATTCTTTCAGAGCAACCTGAACATCCTCTTTCATCACCATAGGCTCTTGCTCATATGCCCTGGATGTACTCACTAAGTTGTGCCAAGAAATCTGGAGGACAGCCAGCTGGCCCATGACTGGAAGAGATCGATTATTTGTTCCCATTCCAAAGAATGGTGACACGACAGAGTGTGGACATTATCGAACAATATCATTGATATCACATGCAAGCAAGATCTGCTGAAAATTATCCAAAACCTACTGAAGCAACACATCAACAGACAACTGCCAGATGTGCAGGCTGGGTTTAGAAGAGGTTGTGGTACTAGGAATATTATAGTTAATGTTAGATGGATTTTGGCAGAAAGCAGAGAATACTAGAAGAACGTCTATCTGTTTTTCATTGACTCTGCAAAGGCTTTTGACTGTGTGGATCACAACAAGTTATGGCTGACTCTGAGAAGAATGGGAATCCCAGAACATTTAATTGTGCTTGTGAGAAACCTATACTTGGACCAAGAGGCAGTTGTCAGAACAAAGCAAGGAGGGTCTGTCAGGGGTGTATTTTTTCCATACCTTTTCAATCTGTATACAGAACAGATCATCTGAGTCTCTGGGCTGTAGGAGGAGGAATGTGGCATCAGGATTGGTGGAAGAGTCAGCAACATCCTGCGTTATGCAGATGACACAACCCTGCTTGCTGAAACTGAGGAGGGCCTGAAGCACTTGCTGCAGAAGGCCAAGGACTCCAAATTTCAATTGAAGCTCAACATCAAGAAAACAAAGATTCTCACCGCTGGACCAATTGGCAGCATCAGGATGGTTTTAGTTTGCTTGGCTCCACAGTCAACACTCTTGGTACCAGCAACCAGGAAATCAAGAGATGAATTGCATTGGGAAAGTCAGCTGCCAGGGACCTCTCCAGGACACTGAGGAGCAACAATGTCAGTCTGGAGACTAAGGTGCGCCTGATCTGGGCTATAGTCTTTGCAATTGCATGCTATGCATCAGAGAGCTGGACAGCGACTGTTGTTATTTGTTGTTATGTGCCGTCGAGTCGCTTGCGACTCATAACGACCCTATGAACAATAGCCCTAAACTCGTCTCTGTCCTGTGCCAATCGCACCATCTCTGATACACTCATCCCAATTGCCCCAGTCACTGAATCAGTCCACCTCATAGAGGGCCTTCCCCTCCTGCACTGTCCCTCCACTCTACCAAGCATAATGCCCTTCTCCAAGGACCAGTCCCTCCTTACAACATGTCCAAAGTATGTTAGATGGAGCCTCAGAATCCTTGCCTCCAAGGAG
>NW_006399782.1:1314629-1342951 GCF_000299155.1 Elephantulus edwardii | reverse complement strand
TTTTTGGATAATCTTCAGTAGAATCTTGCTTGCATGTGAAATTAATGAGATTGTTCTATAGTTTCCACACTCTATTGTGTCAACCTTTTTTGGGATGGGAACAAATATAGATCTCTTCCAGCCACTAGGGATGGTAGAAAGAGAATTGATGCCTTTGAGCTGTGGTGCTGGAAAAAAGTGTTGAATATACCATGGACTACAACTAGCTAGGAAAACAAACAGGTTTGTCCTGGAGAGGGTGGAGCCAGGCTACTCCTTGGAATCAAGGATTCTGAAGCTTAGTCTGACATACTTTGGGCATGCTGCAAGGAGGGACCAGTCCTTGGAGAGTAACATCATGTTCGGGAGAATGGAGGGACAGTGCAGGAAAGGAAGACCCTCGATGTGATGGATCTATTCAGTGATTGGAGTAGCGGGAGTAGGTGTGTTAGGGACAATGAGGTTGGCACAGGATAGACCAGAGTTTAGAGCTGTTGTACATTGGGTTGCTATGAGTTGCAAGCGACTCAACAGCACATAGCAACAACAACAACAACATACTGGTTCACTTACAAAGTTGGTATACATTGTTTTTCAAACTGGATCTTTCCCATTTCCTTTACTCACCCCTCCCTCTACCCATCAAATTGTGATAATGCAGGTTGCTGCTGAGTCTTCCTCTGATCCTGCTGCCACATTCTTCTCTCTAGAATCCAGCTTCACAATTTGCTCAGCATAAATTATTTGCTCAGATTGAACAGATGTGGGGAAAAGATACATCCCTGACACACATCCTTCCTGATTTTAAACCATGCAGTGTTCCCTTTCTGTTCAGAAAACAATTTCTTGGTCAACATAGATTTCACAGGAGCACAGTTAAGGATTCTGGGGTTTCCATTCTTCTCAGTGTTAGCCATAGTTTGTTGATACACAGTTAAAATGCCTTTACATGGTTAATGAAAAACAGAGATATTATTCTGATAGTCTCTGCTTTCAACCAGGATCCATCAGTGAGATATATCTATCTCTATCTCTCTCTATCATCTCTACCTATACCTCTACCTTTACCTCTATCATCTCTATCTATACCTCTACCTCTAATCTATAGCTATAGCTATAATCTATATCATCTGTTTTATCAGTGCTATCATCTCTTCTAAACCCTGCTTGGACTTCTGACAGTTCTCTGTCAATGTAGTGTTCTATTCATTTTTTAATGATCTTCAGCAATAATTTGCTTGCATGAGAGTAATGATATTGTTTGATAATTTCCACATTCTGTTGGATAACCTTTATTGAGAATGGGAACAAACCTTGATCTCTGCCAGGCTATATGTCATTTCCTGGCATAGATTGGTGAGCACATCCAGGGTTGCCTCTCTTAGTTGAAATGTGCCAATTCGTGTTCCATCAATTCCTGGGGCCTAATTTTTTTGCCTGTGACTTCAATGTAACTGAAACTCTTCATTTATTACTGCTCGTTCTTGTTCATATGGTATTTTCTGAAATTTTTCAGTATTGACCATTGCTTTTTTGGTATAGTAACTCTATATAGTTCTTCCATCTTCTTTTGATGCTTCTTGGATCATTCAAAATTTTGCCTATAACATCTCTCAATATTGCAACTCAAGGCTGGAATTTTCCCCACCCTGCAGTTCTTTCAGCTTGAGAAATAATGAGTAAGTTCTTATCTTTTTATAGTCTGACTCCAACTCTTTGAAAATTTTGTTATAATATTTTGGTTAGTCTTCTCAAGCTGCCCTTTGAAATATTTTATTTAGTTCTTTTACTTTAACATTTCTTCCTTTTCTTTTGGTTTCTTGGCACTCTAATGCAATTTTTATAGTCTCTTCTTACCTCCATTTTGATATTTCCTTTCTCTTCTGTCTTTGTAATGACCTTTTGCTCTTATCTATTATCTATCTATCTATCTGTCATTTTTTGTGTGTGTGCCATCAAATTGGATCTAACTTGTACAGGAGGAGATGGCCCTTCTTTCTCCAGCAGAAAGCATCTGGTGGATTTGAACTGCGCACCTCTGGGATTGTAATGCAGCTTCTTGCCACTAGGCCACCAGAGCCCCCTTGCTTGGCCTTTTGCTCTCTTCTTGGATGATATCCTTGATGTAATCTCACTGCTCCTCTCATCTTAGATCATTGGTCAATGCCTCAAACCTGTTCTTAAGATAATTTTTAAGTTTCGGTGGAATAGACTCAAGGCCATATTTTGGTTCTTGTGGGATTGTTTTCATTTTTTCGGCTTTGGTTTGAACTTGCACATGAGTAATTGATGGTCTGTTCCACAGTCAGCACTTAGCTTGGTTTTTTTTTACCCCACCCACCCTCTGGCTTGGTTTTAACTGCTGATGTTGAGCTTTTCCAATGATTCTTCTCCAGATAGTCAATCCGATCCCTATGCAGACCATCGGGTGAGATCCATGTATAAGTCACCTTTTGTGTTTTCAAGAAAGGTATTTCCTATGAATAAATCATTGAACATACAAAATGAAATCATTCCATCTTTAGCCTAATTTTGTCTCCAACAATATACTTTCTGACTACCATTCCTTCTTCATTGTTTCCAACTTTTGCATTCCAGTCACCAATAATTAAAAATGCATCTTGATTGCATGCTTGGTCAATTTGGGGCTGCAAAAGTTGGTAGAAATCCTCAGTTTGCTCCTCTTTGGGGTTAATTGTTTGTACATATATTTGAACAATAATCATGTTTAACAGGCCATCCTTGTATGTTTATGAATAGTATCCCATCACTCATAGCATTATACTTAAGGACAGATCTTGAAATAGAACTGTGAGTGTAACAGCATTTTTCATCAGTTTTTCTTTCCTAGTATAGTAGATCATATGATTGTCTAATTCAAAACGATCCATGCCAGTCCATCTCAGTTCACAAATGTCTAGAAGTATGCTGATCTTCATTTATTCCATTTGTTTTTTTGACAACTTGCAGTTTTTCTACATTCATACTTCATACATTCAATGTTCCAATTATTTAAAAATTTTTTATTATTATTTTTTGTGTATGTACACCCTCAAATCAGATCTGACTGGTACAGGAGGAGTTTGTCCCTCCTTCTCCAGCAGAGCATCTGGTGGATTCAAACAGCACACCTCTGAGATTGCAGTGCAGTTTCTTGCCACTAGGCCACCAGAGCTCGCCAACATTCCAATTATTAATGGCTATTTACAGCTGTTTCTTCTCATTTTCAGTGGCTTCCCAGCTGGGCTCTACTTCTACCTGCACTCCTGTGTGGTTCATAGAACTGTGGTTTGAAAACCTGTTATTTCAGATAAGCAATTCTGCTTCCCAGTCTGTCTTAGTCTAGGAGCTCTGCTGCAACTTTTCCACCATGGTGACCCTTCTAGCAATTGACACACGGGGGCCACAGCTTCCAGAACCACAGTAATGCACAAGTTACTGATAGATAAGTGCTGTCCCAATAAGTGGAAATGGTAAATAAGCAAGCATACACACAACTAAGAATTCGAGTAATTAGCAACATGTAGATCATTCCCCAACATAATTAACTGACAAATAGACGTTGGGTCTCTGTGGGCAGCTAGGAAGATAGCTGAGTTGCTGCCCTGTGCCTGAGGGGTGTCTTCGGGGTCTTGGGCCTGAAGTAGACTTTCTTGAGCAGCTTGGAAGATAGACGAGTTGCCACCCTATGCCTTTGGCATCAGCACCAAAGATCCATCTGAGCCACTGTCTATGCTAGACACTTCCATCCAGGACCCCATCCTGTTGTGCCATCACAGGTCTCATCTGGGACTAGAAAAAGGTGTCCTGTGCTGTGCTATTTGAATGTCTGATAGTCTTTTTGGTTTGCTATTAGTAGCACTGGAGATAGACACTTAAACTTTATAGCAAGATTGGAAATTCTTCTATTTTAAATGCAATATGACAGTATGTAATAAACTAATAATTCTATGACAACCTCATCATGTTATACCTTTTCAGTGTAAGAGTTCTTTGAAATGCAAATTCTAGGGGTTTCTCCCAGAACTATACAGTCAGACACTTTAGGGGGTGGGATGGGCAGTTTGTGTTTCATGCGAAACCTATACCTAAACCAAGAGCAATACCTTTTGTCTGAAGAGAGTATGGGGACATAGCATGGTTCAGAACAAGGAAAAGTGTGCACCAGGACTATATCCTTTCTCCATACCTATTCAATATATATACAGAATGAATCATTCTAGAAGCTATACTCTATGAAGAAGATTGTGGCATCAAAATCAGAGGAAGACTCATCAACAACTTGCATTATGTAGATGGCACAATTTGCTTGCTGAGAATGAAGAGGACTTGAAATGTTTGCTGCAGAAGATAAAAAACTACAGTCTTCAGTATGGATTACATCAAGAAAACAAAAATCCTTACCACTGGGCCAACAGACAACACGATAGATGGAGAAGAGATAGAAATTGTTAATGATTTAATCTTGCTTGGATTCACAACCAACACCTTTGGTACCTGCAGCCAGAAAATGAAAATATGTGTTATAGTGGGAAAATTTGCTGTCAAGGACTGCTCTAAAGTGCTGAAGAGAAATTATGTTAGTGTGAAGACCATAATATTTTTTTCAGTTGCTTGCCACTTTTGACAATGAATAAGGATGACAGAAGAATCAATGCTTTTGAGTTGTGATATTAGAAAAGGGTGATGAATAGCTTATGGACTGCCAAAAGGACAAATATATCTCGAAAAAAGTGTAATCAGGGTGCTCCTTGGAAGCAAGGATGTTGTTGTGTACCATCAAATCAGAACAGACTCATAGCTGTCTCTCCAATGAATTTTCAGAGGCAGTAAATCACATGATAGGAGATTGTCCATCCTTCTCCAGCAAAGTAGCTGACAAATTTTAATCATGTGCCTTTGGGATTGCTGTTCAGCTTCTCATCACTAGGTCACCAGTACTCCCTTGGAGGTAAGAATAGTGACATTTCATCCCATATATTTTGGACATTTTATTAGGAGAGGTAAGTCTTAGATGAAGGACATCATTCTTGGAAAGTGGAGGGTCAGCGAAGTAGGGGAAGACTCTCAATGAAATGGGTTGCCACAGTCTAAAAAGAGCAAGGGCCACATAGAGACAGCTTCTCAAAGGGGAACTGTCCTCATCAACAGCATCAATAACACAAAACCAATTTCCATGAGGTCAGACATGTCCCTCATGCTCCCATACTCCTTGCTACTAATCTCAGCACCAATCTTACTACTTTGCTAGGTCCAAAATCCAACGTGATAGCTCAAAAATCACACAGAACCATATTGTGGAAGTCAAAATGTTGTAATCCAGATTAATTACAGAATACAGTCAAGATGCTCCTGAAATGTACATGCAGCATCTCACCCTTGAGCCCTGCAACTTTTTGGCCAGTCAGTATTCCCAAGTTCTCAGTCCTGGCAATATTGGCTTCCCTCTTCCCAAAATTATCCAACAAAGTTTTCAGTACTGTCAATATTGGCCCTTCCCTGGCCCCACATCCACCCTCATCAAGGTCTCTCATCTCATCATCTTGCATCAGGTCTTCAGTTTGGTCATAGGTGCTTTTCTCCTGGTGGTGAGATTTCTTTATTGGTGGTGGTGGGAAGTCTCCTTTTTACTGGAAGAGGAAGATCTGTCTTTGTGACTAGAGCGGTTCAATTTATTGGTGAGTCTAGCCAATCCTCTTGTAGATTATTGAGACTGGCCAATCCCCTTGTGGATAGGCCAACACACCCCACCCATACATATGGTCAGTCATCCACATTCTAATGACCAGGAAAGTCATTTTGAAAGAGCAACACCACACTCAGTGACTCTAAAGGTGGACTCAAGTATGTCAGAAATAATGAGGATGGCAGAGAATAGGGCAGCATTCATATCCATTGTTCATAATGTTGTTATGATTTGTAATCATCTCGATAGCACTTAACAAAACAAATCTGATTATTCTGGTGCATGTGAAAGTGTGAGGATCACTGTCAGAAGGAAACATTTGCAGGTAAAAAAAGAGAGTATAAATATAGATATGAAAATTTGGAAACCATTTAGAAGCTCAAGAGTCACAGAGTAAGTGAACGGTGGCAAGAAAATACAAAGTTATGGATGCCAATATACAAAGCACATACAAATAATAATTAAAAAACCAGAAAACAAGAAAACTGCATGCACTTATTAGCAGATTAATAATAAGTACGCATAAACAATTATACTAACACCAAGTTAATTTCTGAACTTTATCAGAATATTGTGATCACTTTCTTATTTCTCTCCTATGAAGTGAAGTGTCTAAATATGACATCTATCTAAGCTGGATTAAGTTGTTCCCAGATCTGGGTCTCACAACCCCTCCTGTTCTCCAGCTCCTCCCCGGAGGCGTGCGTGGCTACCTCTTGCTCACACTCTGAAAATACAGTGGATTCCAAGCTTTTCTTATAAAAATGAACCAGAGCTAAGCCACTGGTCTTCAATTAAGCCCTCCAACTTTCACCTGCTCTCAAAACCACCCTTTTAGAAGGTTTTGGGAATTGAAGTAGCTACTGTGAAGAGGATTCTGACTTCTTGGACTCAAAAGTCAGCTAAAATCAGAGCCTGGGATATGACAGACCTGGGGATAACAACATCTTTGGAGAATAGAAAAACAAGTCTGACAACCTGCTTGTCACTCATCCAGAAATAACAGAGTGTCTCTTTCTGACTTTTGGACTTTGATATTTTAAATAGCTATTTCTTTCAAGAGTAGGGCCATAATGTCACAATAGAGTGGACAAAAATTTGAAGGGAAGTCACAGAGCAGAAATCTGGCAGAGATTGACAAGCAGTGCCAAGATAGTCATTGACCCTAGAAAGTATGAGAGTTAAGGTTTTTTTGTTTGTTTTTATTTAGAGTTAAGTTTTATAGCTTCAGCTTGCACTAATTTAGTTGTAGAGACTATTCTTCCAGAAATGGAGCTCTCCAAGCAGAGTGATAAAGAGATGTGCTGCCAATCCGAAGGATTATGGTTCGAATCTGCTCTGCAGGAGAAAAAGGAACAATCTCCTGTTCTGCAAGTTATAGCCTCAGAAAATCTGCTGGAGTGTCTGTTATGAGTGAATCTCTTCTCACTCAATGTACATAACAGCAGCAATAACATTCTTCCAGCTTTCGGAAAATGAAACTGAGGTGTAAAGTGTTTAAAAGCAGAGCATTTCTTATCATCAACAGTTGATATGATACAAGGAATTTTGGGAGTAAGGGGTTATCCATTGTAGGGACATACTTTACAGTCAAGCAGGTTTGGGTCAACCTTCTCCCTACCATCATCATCCCTAAGCATTGAGTTCCTTATTTGTTTAACAAAAACCAAAACATAAATATCTGTTACCATTGAGTTGATTCTAATTTATGGCAACCCAATGGTAGAACTGAGTCCTGTAATATTTTTTTACCTGTAATCTCCATGAAAGCAGATGTTGTTATTGTTGTGTGCCATCATATTGGAATTGATTCATAGCTGACCCTCCAGCAGGTTTTCAAAGAATGTAAATGTTATGGGAGGCAATAGCCCATCCTTCTCCCCACGGAATAAATACCTGGTGGATTCAAACCACCTGCCTCTGGGTTGGCAGTCAATTCCTCACCACTGTTCTTGTTGTTACGTGTCATCAAGTTGCCTGCGACGCATAGCTACCCTATGTATAGCAGCTCTGAACCCTGCCCTGTCCTCAGCCTGTCTGACTAATTACTACACATCAAGCCCCATTGCCCCAGTCACTGTATCAATCCATCTCATCTGAGGTCTTGCTCTTCTGCACCTTCCCTCCATGATACATGCATGATATTCTTCTCCAAGGACCTGTCCCTCCTGGCCACGTGCCCAAAGTATGTGAGATGGAGCTTCCAAACCCTAGCCTCCAAGGACAAACTTGGTTTCACCCTCTCCAAGACAGACCTATTTGTTTTCTTGGCAGTCCATGATACATGGTCTGTTCAAGACTCTTCTTTAGCGCCACAGTGTGAGGGCTTCTATTTTTCTTCTGTGATCTTTAGTCATTGTCCAGATCTTTAATACATAACCAGTAATTGTGAAGACCATGGCCTGGATGAGGTGCACCTTAGTCTCTAGACTGACATCGTTGCTCTTCAGCACTTTTGTGAGGTCCCAGACAGCAGCTTTCCCCAGAGCAATTAGTCTTTTGATTTCCTGACTGCTGGTGTTGAGTGTTTATTATGGAGCCAAGCAAGCTATTACTGTTAACAACCTCAATCTCTTCTCCATCTTTCATGGTGCTGCCATTTGGCCCAGTGGTGAGAATCTGACCATGAGGCCATCAGAATTCCCTTGAAAGCAAATTGTTCTTATGTACTGTTAAGCCAGAACTGACTAACCATTGTCTGCATGCCTTTGGGTGGAAAGTGCAACTCCTTACCAGGAAGCCACCAGAGCTACTCTGAAAGCCGAGAGTCAGGATTTTATTTTATGATGCTGCTAAGTGTGTTCCAACCAGTAACCTTTTTATTAGTAAACAAAAACTATCATTTGATGATCTCAATCTCATTAATCTGAGGTGTTCCAGTTAATATGGCACCTTCCATACATGCATAATGACACAAGGCCTCAAAAAACGAAAAGAAACTGACGCAAAAATGACCCTGGATCCCAGAGCATCAAAAAGAGAGTTGAAGAGATAGACTGATCACCAACTGGAAAGCGAGGAAGAACAAGACCAGCAAGAAAACAGATCCACGGGTCAATCTGCCAGTGTGGAAGATTATGGTAATTTTGAGATGGCATCAAATAAACAGCTAACTAAGATGAGAAACCTAGGAGAGCAAAGCTAAGAGAGCACTTGGAAAACTATCTCAGAAGGAAATGATGAAATGCTCAGTATGTGACTAGGAAGGTGGTATCCCTGTGCGTATAGAGAATAAGGAAGTGATAAAGCTTGCAAAGCAGGAAACCACTGGGAAGTGTCTCTAGACCAATGAAACCTAATGAATCATCAGCTTTAGAGAAGAAGACAGTGAAGATAGAGCATGTGAAGTGGAGGAAGAGAGGAGTGACTGAGAGCTCCAATCCCCTTAGTGAATGAAAGGAGGGAGGGAGCTAGGTATTAGAATAAGGCAGTTTATATGGGAGCCAAACCACAGAGTAACATTTGGAGTCCCAACACCAGTCCCAACACCCATCATAGCCCTATTCAAGCAGTCACCCCAACTACCATCTGCATTAGTGTGTGCCCTGAGACACAGGTGGAGGAAACCAAGGTATACAAGCCTAGTCCCATCCACCACCAACTCCCTGAGATACAAGAGGTTCAAGCTGATGCAGGCAAACCTAAACATGGCCCTAAGATGCAGGTGACTTGTATTTGCATGCCCACGCTCAGCCCCTACCAACACGCCCTCCCTGAAGCATGAGGAGTTCATGTTGTCAAGCAAGAGTAGTTACACCTACAATGTCCTACCTAAGATCCAGGTGGCTTGACTTGCCCCCAAGGCAAGCCTGGCCGCACAGACCACTTCTCCCTGAGATGTAAAACCCCTTAGCTGATGCAGGCAAGCTTGGTCATGGACACTATCCTTTCTTGAAGAGTAGGTGGCCTATAGGGAAGGGCTAAATTATCTGCTACTCCCTCCCTGAGTCAAAAGTCTCAACCACCAATGTGTACACACAGAATCCAGCCCAATGACCAGTGAGAACTTTCCTTATATCCATACACTAGTGATTGGCTTCACCGACTCACTACCAATGCCAGTCACATCCTGACAGATATCATCTGTACCTCTGCCAAACAAAGAGCGGGAGTTCTTACTTTCCTCATCTAATATCCAATTTTCCACATTCCACAACCAAGCAATTCCTGTAGGCTGTCTGCACTTGCATAGAGATCCTTTGATACCCTCTCACCTATTGAGATAACAAGTTGGGCACACACAGTGGGGCGACAATGTCCATGTGGGTAATCTGCCCTCTTAGTATATATGGAGATTTCCCACTCTGATCCATAAAGAACACACTGATTACTGACCAAGAAGGACCTCATGGTCTCACAAAGGTTTAGAGAGATGCTGATCACCTAATGCTTATCAGCAAATATCAGGGAAAGAACCTACTCTCAAATCTCTACTCAATCCAGTAAGGAAAAACATCTGAATGCAAATACATACAACTTGCATGTGGGCGTGACTCACCATACCTACTAGTAAGAAGAAATCACTCCCATCCAACAGACACCACCAAAATAACACAGAAATTACAACCACCAAAGAAGACATAGAAATAATACACAGGAAGAAAAACAAATTTCAAGTTACATCAAAACAGAACAAAATCAGCACAAGACAAGCATTCATAAAATCTATAAATAAATAAACACCTTTGTGCCTTGGATAGAGTTCTGGTTGTCTAATGTGTTTGGGCTGCCAACTAAAACATTGGTGGTTTGAATCCAGTAGCTGCTCTATGGGAGAAAGATAGACGTCCACCCCCCTGTGCGATTAACAGCTTCTGAATACCTAGTGGAGGGCCAGCTATGAGCCAATTCCAACTTGACAGCCACTTGACATAACTACAATGATAATGTTTTGGCATTTTCAGTAAAGAATAGATTATATGAAGACACTGGAAAAGATGGTTCAAACAAGTGAGTACATTAAAGGGGCAGAAAACATTCCTGAGGAGGAAATAGTGAAATGATTACTTAATAAGAAATTCAAGTGAGCATGGCATGGTTCAAAATCAGGAAAGGCATGCTTCTGGGTTGTATCCTTTATTAATACCTATCCAACTATATACTGAGCTAATCATTTGAGAAGCTGTATTATATGATATATGAAGAAGAGCATGGCATCAGAATTTGAGGAAGAACCACTAAAAACCTACCCTATGCAAACAACACAACCTTGCTTGAAAAAAGTGAAGGCTTGAATAACTTACTACAGAAGAAGTAAGATTACAGCCTTCAATATGGATTACATTTCAACATCATGAAAGCAAAAATCCTTACCACTGGGCCAATGGGCAACACAGATGGAGAAAAGATTGAAATTGTCAAGAATTTTACTTTACTTGGATCCAAAATCTTCACCTACAGTAGTAGCAGTAAAGAATCAAGATGTTTTACATTGGGGAAATCTGCTGTCAAGGACCTCTTTGAAATGCTAAAGGATGCCAGTATAAAGACTAAGTTGTTCCTGATCCAAGCTATGGTCTTTTCAATAGATCCATATGCAATAAATATCAAAGAAGAATTGATGCCTTTCAATAGTGTCAGCAGAGTATTGGATATCCCATAGATCGCTAAAAGAATAAAAAAAAATATGTATCTCTTGGAGGATAAGCAATCAAGGTGATCTTTAGAGGCACGGATGGTTTTGGACATGCTATCAGGAGGGGCCAATCTTTGGAAAAAGATGGTGGGAAAGTTAGAGGCTCAGTGAAAGAAAGACAGATCCTCAATGAGGTGGATTGATACAGTGGTTAGAACAATGGGCTTGTACAAGATGAATACCATGAGGATGATACAGGATAAGGCAAGGTTCAGATTTGCTATTCATAGAGCTGCTGTGAGTGTTAATTGATGCAAATGCACCAAACAACAACATATATAGGATCCTCAAGGAGATCAAAGAAAACACTGCCAAAACCCTACAAAAATTCAGGAAAATAATAAAAAAAACAAAATGAGAAAATAGACAAACAGAAAGTAAAAAAAAGTTAGAAATTCAGAAGATTAGCAATAAAACATCAAAATTAGATAACTCATTGGAAGGATGCTGAAATAGAACTGGATCAACAGAAGAGTCAGTGAAATAGAAGGTAAATCTCTGATACTAATTAGGTTGAGAAACAATCAGAAAGAAAGAATGAAGACAAATTAAGACACCTTGAGTTATGTGAGATAGTGTACACATAGTTGGAAGTCCAGAAAGAAGGGAAAGAGAGGAAGCAGAGAGAATTTTTGAATTTTTTTCTACAGAAGCTGTCTGTAAATTATGGAAGATAAGTTTTTCATCCAAGACGCTCAATAAACCCAATATACAATAGATGTAAAAGGAAAGTTACAAGGAATATCACAACCAAACTTTCCAAAGTTAAAGAAAAGTACTCTGAGAGAAGCTCATGAAAAAAAATGAACCTACAAAGAGGCACCGGTAAGACTAAGTTCTGATTTCTCAGCAGAAACCAAGCAGACAAGAAGACAACGAGTTGATGCATATAGAACTTTGAAATAAGAAAATTGTCAGCTAAGAATCATGTATTCATAAAAATTGTCTTTCAAATATAATAGTAAAATTAAAGTGTCACTAAATAAGCAAAAATGTAAGAAATTTTTATAAACAAGAACAACTTTACAAGAAATATTAAAGAGAGTCCTTCAGAGAGAACCATGGTTATCAGACAACAGCCTGAGATTAAGACAAACAGCAGGACCCAGATATTATCCCAGATAAACAATTGTTAAAAGTAAAATAAAATTGAAAATAGGGACTTAATAGATGTTAACCCCTTAAGTGATGACATCAAAACAAAAAGGAGCAGTACCTTACATAGTTATAGGAACTTCCATATGGAGAGTTGAAATAAAAGTTATTATCAAGATATAACTGATTGTTTTAAACTTAGGAAAGTGGGATACATTTCAAAGTAAACATGAAGAATATTAATAAGTCTTCACAACAAAAGGGGGAGGTGATGACAGAGCTCTAGTGGCCTAGTGGCGAGAAACTGTGCTGCAATCCTGAAGGCACATGGTTCCACTAGATGTTGCTCTGTGGGAGAAAGAGGGGCAATCTCCTCCTTCTGAAAATCTGCCAGAGAGTCAGCGACGTGTCAGTTCTGACTGGATGATACCCGACAACACAACAGAATAAAGAAGAAAAGACTTAAAATCAACAATCATGAAAAATACAAAAAGAACCTATTAACAAAGAACTCAGCATAGAAAAGCAGGCACAACAAAGAAACTAATGACACTACATGCAAATCACAAGATGACAATAATAAAGTAAAATCTACTGATAATCACACTGAATGGAAATAATTTAAATGGACCAGCCAGTAGACTCAGAGTAGCAGAGTGGACTAATAAATGTAAGACATATTTATGCATGTGAGACACATCTTACACAAAGACATAAATAGGTTAAAAATCAAATGATGGAAAAATAGATACCAAACAAAAAAGTAACAAAAAATCATACAAGTGGCAAAGTTAATCTCTAGTAAAATGGACTTTTAGTTGGAATTCATTGCAAAAGACAAAGAAAAGTATTATACAGTGAGTAAAGGGTCAATCAACCAAGAGGACATAACAGTAATCAGCATTCAGAAAGTCAAGATTTCTATTTATCTTTGCTGGTCTTCACATACTTGCTATGCATCAGAGAGCTGGACAGTGATTAAGGATGACAGAAGAAGAATTGATGCCTTCAAATAGTGGGGCTGGAGAAGAGTTTGGAACATAACATGGACTGCCAATAAAACAAATAGGTCTGTCTTGGAGAGGGTAAAACCAAATTACTCTTTGGAGTCTAGGATTTTGAAGCTTTGTCTCACATAATTTGGGCATGTGGCCAGGAGAGATTGGCCCTTGGAGAAGGACATCATGCTCAGAAGGGTGGACGAACAGTACAAGAGAGGAAGACCACAGATGAGATGGATCGATACAGTGACTGGGGCAATGGGGCTTGACGTGTAGTAATTAGTGAGACTGGCTTAGGACAGGGGAGGCTTCAGAGCTGCTGTACATAGGGTCGCAGGTGACTTGATGGCATATAACAACAACAGATAAAGCACTCTGGTTGCGCTTCTTTCAAGATCGATTTGCTTGTTCTTTTGGCAGTCCATGGTGTATTCAATACTGCATTCATAATTCATTCTACTAAAATTAGGAGTAGGCTTAGTAGTGAGGAACTGTGCTGCAATCCCGAAGACTTCACGAGCTGCTCACACAACCACAACAAAATGAGTAGCATACTAGTTACAAAAAAGAGAAGTCAACAGTGTTCCAAATGTTTGATCTGCTGCACCATGCCATGATTTCCCATATTAACTATTCCTCCTTCATTTAGTTCCCCCAACTCCTCTATGCCCCTTGGGTTCGTGATTTACTGGAAGGTCTCACAGAGATTAAAACCTGTCAGGGAAATGACTCACAATGGTACATGATGCAGGCAGGTCTAAGCTCATCTGGATGGTGTGTTTCAGGAAAGCAAATGTCTCAGAAGAGAGATTTCACTGAGCTCCCATGAGATTATACATGCCTCTAGTAGAGTGGGGCTTGTATCCCACCCTAATCCTATCTCCTTGTTGCTGTTATGTGCCGTCGAGTCGCCTGCGACTCATAGCGACCCTATGTACAACAGCTCTAAACCCTGCTCTGTCCTGTGCCAATCGCACGGTCTCTGACACTCCCATCCCCATTATCCCAGTCACTGAATCAATCCACCTCATAGAGGGCCTTCCCCTCCTGTGCTGTCCCTCCACCCTCCCAAGCATGATGTCCTTCTCCTTAATGCAATAAATACTTCATCACAAAATAAACAGTTAATCACTGGCTAATTGTTGTTATGTACCTTAAAGTAGAAACTAACTCATAGCTGACCCTCCAGGGGCTTTTCAGAGGCAATAAGTTGCAGAGGAGAAGACTGACCATCTTTTCTCCTGCAGAGCAGCTGGTGGATTCCAACCAGCTAGAAAAGGCATTTTAAATAAACCATAAATTCTCTTCATCAACACATTCAAAGGCATTGATTCTTCTTTTTCCATTGTCCAACTTTCAGATGCATAGGAAGCAGTTGAAAATACCATGGTTTAGATACAGCACAATTTAGTTTTTAAACTGACATTCTTGCTCTTTAGAACAAGTTCTTTAGATAGTTCCTTGATGGCCAGGTTTCCCAATGTAACAAGTCTTTCAGTTTCTTGACCATAGTGTTAACTGAGGATCCAGGTAAAATGAAATCATTGGACAATGTCAATCTTTTCTCCGTCTATCATGATGTTGCCTATTGGTCCAGTGATGAGAATTTTTGTTTCCTTGATGTTGAGATATAATCCATATTGATCTCCACTTTCCACAAGCAAAGTTATGCCATTTGCATAAAGCAGGTTATTGACTTTTCCTCCAGGCTTAATGTCACATTCTTTATATGATCTCATCCTCACAACATGTATCTAATCCTATTGTCGTTCCCATCGTAAGCTGTGTACAGAGGTCATGCCTTGGCTGGACAATCTGCTACCATTAAAATGTCAGTGGAACCAAGCAGTTCTACCCTGTAATATCTGGGCTCTCCACGAGGTAGAATTGACAACAATACAAGACTGAGTTGGTAGAACTGGGATTTGGACCCAGTCCATTTTACTGCAAAACTTTGATCCATTATCTGCTGGGGTAACTCAGACAGCAAATGAAGCGCAGCAAAAAGAACAGGTCATCTTTACCATGAATCAGCCTCATGTTCTTTGGAGCAGTGAGGGAACTATTATCTAAATTTTTGGTCCAGAAACCCAGGAATCATCGTCCTTCTCCCTTGCTCTGTGATTCCTGCTGTGTCTTCTGATCATTCCTGGACACTGCCTTGTGCTCTTGTCTTCCACTGACACTCTCTGGGCCCAGGTATGCTGTGATTAGGATGGTTGTTGCCCCAGATTCCTCAGCCATAGGGGTAGCTGTGCAGGGGCCTTAGATGGCTAGAGTCTCTGGGTTGATTGCTTCTAGTTATAAGCAGCTTTTCCTTTATTATCCCAATCTAGAGTGCACAAAGAAAGTGTGAAGGTGTGCCTGATCCAGGCCATGGTCTTTGCAATTACTTGCTATGCATTAGAGAGCTGGTTAATGACTAAGGATGACAAAAGAAGACTCGATGCCTTGGGATTGTGGTACTGGAGAAGAGTCTTGAATATACTATGGATTGGCAAAAACCCAAATAGGTCTATGTTGGAGAGGGTGAAACCAAGTTTCTCCTTGGAGGCTAGGATTTTGAAGCTCCATCTCACATGCTTTGGGCCTGTGGCCAGGAGGGACCAATCCTCAGAGAAGGACATCATGCTCAGAAGGGTAGAGGGAGAGGAAACACAGGAGTGCCTGGAGCAATGGGGGTAGATCTGTCGGAGTCAGTGAGACTGGGTCAGGACAGGGCAGGCCTCAGATCTCAGATCAGAGGGTCACTATGTGTCCCAGGAAACTTGATGGCTAACAACAACATAGTGTGGTAAATGTCTAGAAACAAGATCTTTCAGTACATTGCTCCCACCTCTCCCCTTTCTGCTTTCTTCTATTATCCTAAATGCTGTCAAAGAGATTGTGTCAGTGTTTGGGTGCGGACAAGCCTTTCTCCAGCCTCAGGACCAAGCGGAGACCCTCTGCAGCCCTGTCCAGCCTCTCCTCTCCGTCTCCTGTGTAAGCACTTGAGCTCCAGAAACACCTGCTTCTCTAGTTCCCTCGTTAATCTGTGCTGTGCCTCTCCTCAGTGTCCGTTTAGCCTGATGACTTCGTGGGGGGGTTGATCAGATTTGATATCAAGTAGATCGAGATGCATATCCTTGCTCACGGTCAGAGAGCTCTTAATCTCTCAGAAGCAACGTTTTATCTATAAAATGAGGATTGCAACAGCACCTACCTCACAGCGGTTGTAAAGATGAAAGGGGGATGGGGAAGGGTGGAGAGCAACTGAACAGAACACACTGAAGTAGTTCCTTTCGTTATCTTTCCATCTTGCAGGCCCACCTCCAGAAAGCTTTCAGGAACCCTGTGATGGCTTTCGCACCTTGTGTTGACCAGAGGAGGAGGTCCCAGGAGAGAAGCAATTAAACAAATGGAATTTAGCACATCGGAGATTATTTGGAAAGAAACCCTCTTGCCTCTGGTCCAGGCGCTCCGGGGGGCTTCTTGGAGCAGTTAGCAGAGACCGACCCCCACCTCAAATTCGGCGGAGGAGAATGAATGCCAAGGGGCGTGGCCCCCACTCACCCAAACCCAATCAGAAGGCGCGCCTGCTCAGTCAGTGCCCCGCGCCGCCCGGGTGCGGAGAGCGCATGGGTCCTACACCTGCATCTCCTGCAGCCCCTCTCAGCGCGCAGGGTAGCCGGGGGCTGTAGAATACAGAGACACCTTCCATGGCGACCCGAGATTCGAGACAGGGTGTGAAGCGGTGCGGATAAGCACTGAACCAGGTGCATCCCATTCGCGTGTGCGGTGGGAGCACGAGGGGAGGCAGCAGGGAGAGACCATTTCAATGCCAGGAGTACCGCAAAGCGGAAACCAAGGTGCCGGAATAGGGGAGGGCTGGGAAAGGGAGGGAAAGAGAGGGAGGAAGAGGGCGCCCTGTCCAACCACGGAGGGGCGAGGACTGCTCAGTCTTGAGGAGTGGAGGGGTCAGAACGCACTCTGCGTCTTGGTTTCTACTACATCTATTGTGTTGGCGCACATGGCATAAGGCAGCGCTGGTGTTCCCAGGCACATTCCTCCCCTCCAATTAAAACGTATCCTGACAAAGCTGCTGAGTTATTGCTTTGGAGTCGCTTCTCTGAACCCAGAATATAGAACAAGCTCTAAGGGCTGTAGGGTGAGGAAGAAGAATTCTCTGTCAAAGATATTTTTACCAGTTCAAGTATTCACGCTCCAATTCTCTCAGATCCCTTTCGTGGGGCAGAAGGTGAGAGTGGCTTTCCTAGGTCTGCTTCTCTGTTTTGGGCTGCATTTCATCCTCTCCTGGACCCTGGTGGCCGCAGTGAGGAGCGAATGCAAGGAGCCTCAGAAGTCCTGGCAGGCTGGATACTGGAGGCCTCCTTCATCCAATTGTCAAAACCGGCCGGTTTTATCCTTTGTACTAGAAAGTGCAACACACATTGCATTAACACATTTAGGGAGGGTGGACGAGAGCAAGGGCTCTTTAGCAGTTGTTGAGAAACTCACCCGCACCCTCTAACCACGACAGTTCACATCTGTGTAAAGGGAATTACTGCTGGGAGTGGGGAGTTTGGAGGTGTTAATGATTTTGACAGTATTTCCTAGTTCTCTGTGGCGAGAGTATCTGGGGTGTAAAATGGCGTTTGAGAAGGAAGAATCAGGCATGTTCTCCTGAAGAAAAACACCAGCGCTCTTTGTCATGCTATGCCTTCCCCTCAAAGGACCGGAGGGCCACCAGCCAGCTCACTTTGACATTTTGGACTTGACTCAGAGTCACCAAGAGTCTGGGAACAGCTAGGCCTCTGTCCTTGTCACTGTTTCCCCTCAATTGCTAGGCCAGGGGGCATGCTCTCAGAGAGGGGAGATCAGGCCTGGCCCTAAGTGCAGCTCACAAGGCTGCTGGCTAAAGTAACGCTTATAGCATGCCTGTACATTGCATCATTTAGTGGGTTCATCCTTACAAAGACCCTGAGTGGTTGCATTATACCGACATATTATAGCAGGGGAAACTGAGCTTCTGAGTGGTTCCAGAACCATCCAAGAGTACCAGAAGAGGTTTTGAACGCAGGCCTTCATCTAGACCTAAAGCTAACAGTCTAAAGTGGCCTTTATCCATGTCCTCCCTCCCCGAGTGAAAGTCATCCCTAGCCTCCTGTCTCTGCCAATGTTTGTGGTTGCTCAGCCAGTGGACCTGATTTAGGAAAACCTGCCCTGGAGAATGTGGGGATCCTTAGCTCTGCTTCCTCCCTCCTTAGCCTCTAGGACTCTAGGATTCCCTGGTCTCCCAACCGCGAGCAGAGACAGAACGGAAACAATTTTGCCCCTCCCTTCCCACCCCAGCTCCCCAGCTGCCGAACTCACCGGCGTGCTGCGTCTGGGCAGCACCTGCGGTGCTGGAGGCGTCCAGCCCTGTGACAGCCCGCATCTGGGTGCCGGGAGGCGGGGCCGAGGGCGGGGTGGTGAGGGGTGGTGAGGCAGGTGCTCCCGGTGGCGCCTCCCTGCGGGTCTGCAGGGCGGGAGGGGGCGCGGCACGAATGGATGGAGGAGCGCCGGGCTGAGCTGGGCCCACGGGGTACACTGACCCCTGGTCGCAGCACACACACGTGGGAACAGGCGGCAGGGTCTCCAGGCCCTGGCCTGCGCCAGAAGCCCCCTGGTGGCTGTGGCCACAATGCTGCGATCAGGGGACCTCTGCGTCCCTGGGGCGGTGACATGGTGGACTGTAAACTGTAGCCCCTCCTCGTATTCCATCTTATTCCTGCAACAGCTGCCCTTCTCCGAGACCCTCCCTCAACGGTGGTGAGCAGAGAGAAAGAAACGAAACGTGCATAGGCATTTTATCATTCAAGAGGAGCGTTTGTGAGCTCTGTACACAGTAGGTGGGCAGGTTGTTCCAGCTAAAATGACCTACTTTACTGAAAGAAGCAGGCTTGGCACCCTGCAGCATTGAGTGTAAAACAGCACGGAGGGCAGGCTTTATTTTACCCATGATAAAGCCGCTCTGAGGCCTCCGGTTCCCTTCTTGGCTGGGTATCGGTTAGGGCCAGTCCCTCCCTTTGCAATGCGCTACCCTCCGCCCGCCCCTCCCAGCCTCCCTCTGTAGAGCCCCCACTCCCTGGGATCTCTCACTCCGAAGGATCTCTCCATCCCCCAACCCAAGTTACCCACCACGCAGGGCCCCTCCAGTCTCTGGGTTCCCCACGCCCCGAGTCCCGCACCCAGCAGGATCTATGCTGCAGCGTCCTCCGTCCTCGAGCGCCCCCTCGCGCACTGGGGAGCTCAGTGCACCGAGGAAATCACAGTTCTGCTCACACCCACAATGCTGTGTCCTGCGGGATATTCCACTTGGCCTCCAAAGTGAGGCTGAACTCGCCCCTCCTTTTCTCTTCTTCTTTTTTTTCCAGTATTGAAAAACAAAGATGGGGTGGCTGGGTGGGGAATCCTTAGCACAAGCCTCTCCACTGTGTTCTTCACGTTCACAGCAACTCTTACGGTTCTCCTTAGAAGCCAACATTTCATCTCACATACTTTGGGCATGTAGTCAGGAGCTGCCAGTCCTTGGGAAAGGACATCGTATTGGGAAAGGAGGAAGAGCAAAGAAAGGGGGAGACCTCCAACAAGATGAATCGACAATAGTCACTAACAACGGAGTGTTAAGTTGGCGGACTTAAGGAAAAAATCAGAGAGAAGGAGAGAAAGCTTAACTCAGCTTTATTAAAGGGGGGGGAGAATGGGGGAGCTCCCGGGTGAGTTCCTCATTCTGGAGATGCAGAATGGAGAAGTCACACTGGGAACTTTATTGGGGAGGATTTTTATAACAGCCTGTAGGAAGGGACATTCACTCTGATTTACGATCCTGCTAGCTCAGCCAGACAGGAAAGGCCTGTTGCTCTTCTTATCAGTGTTTGAGTTCTGAATTCTTCATTCTTCTCTTTGATCCCTTATGCCCAGACATAACACAGACCAGCCTGTGGGAGATTGTGAGGATGGCTCAGGACAGGGTAATGTTCAGATCTGTTGTTCACTGGATCGCTATGAATCATAGTCGACCCCATGGCACCTAACAACAACTCACTTATTTTTATGTGTCTAGAGAGCTCTGGTGGCCTAGTGAGTAAAGAGTTGAGCTGCCAACCCCGAGGTTGTCAAAGTCCTGAAGTTTTAATCCACCAGCTGCTTCACAGGAGAAAGATGGGAAATCTCTTATCTTGCAATTTACAGCTTCTAAAAACCCTCAGAAAGGTCAGCCATGAGCTGGTTCCAATTTGACAGCCCACTGCAGTACTTGTCACTTCACCATATTTTGTGTTCAATTCAGTCACATTAATGTTGTTTATGAACAAAGACCTTTACTATCCAGTCCCAATTTTTCTCATCATCTTTTAATAAACTCAGTGACTCTAAGCAATAACTTTCTTTCTCTCCTCCTCCTATCCCAGGTAAACCAGTTGCCTTGGGTTGACTGTTAGTCATAGTGACCTATCAGATATAGTGAAGCCGGCTACCTGGCTTTTTTTTTTACCTGAGTCACCCTGGATGGGTTCCAATCCTTTTAGATTAGCAAACTAGTGCTAATCATTTGTGCTCCCCAAGTACCTTCTACACACAGAGAACTAACCTCCCCAAGTACCTTTAATCCCTAGTTGTTGTTGTTGTTGATTGCCTTCCAACTGAACACAACTCATAGGGACCCTATGAACAAAAGTCTTGAAGCCCCTCTACAACTAGCAACATTTATCAAGGTTCATGGAGTTCCCCTAGTAGCCACAAATGCATTTTGGCCTCCATCCATTGGCCTATTCTTTACATTTTGTGTATGCTGCATTATACAATCCAGTGTCTGTACTTTTGTCACTGAGCATATTTAGAAGGTTCATCTATGTTATGGTGTTGTAGACCAAGGGTAAAGTATATTAATAAGTATTAATAACGAGACAGATGTATAAGTAAAAAGAGGTAAAGCGGGAAGCGAACAGTTCTTGACAACTGAAGCACTGCTCTCTGCTTCCCTGTGTCTTTACTGAAAATTGCCAGGGAGCAAATCACAAAGAAAACTCAATGCAAATGAAGCTAAGCTTTTTCTATTGAAAACTTTATGCTTGACTCAGAAGGGAGGGGTTAGCAAATACAAATCCTGTAAACGCATAAGGTTTGCCTTAGTGCCTACCCCTGTAAACATTTAAGGGTTGTCTTAGTGCTTCAGGGTGAATTCCAGCTTGTATCAGCCTCGCTCATATCCTGCTATAGCATTTGGTTTATTATAAATATTTAATATGAAATTTGGCTTCCCACGTTATGGCTTTTGTCAGACCTTCATTTTTCTTTAAATTTTAATATTTGTTCTTGTTGAGAACAAATGCAGCAAAATATGCACTGTTTCCTCCATGCACAGTTTAGTTACATTGATCACATTCAAGCTGCACAGCCATTCTCCTTTGTCCTCTCCTCAATGTAAGTCTCTTGTCGTCTACGGTTCCTATCTAATCTGGCTGCTGTTGTCAGTTTGAAACCATACGGATGGTCTCTTAAAAGAACATAATGCTCAAGGCCATAAATCTTTAGCAGAATGCCTCATCTTTCTTCCAGATAATGGCTGGACTGATGACTTGGTTAGCACCCTATGACCAATTCATGGTGCCACCAGAAAAAAGACTAGATAGGATATTTTTTGGAAGAGATTGAGATTGTACACAGCTTTAGCTTGCTTGGCTCCACAGTCAACAGTCTTGACACCAGCAGCCAGGAAATGAAAAGGCGCATTGCCATGGAAAGTCTGCTGTTAGGGACCTCTCCAAAGTACTGAAGAGCAATGGTGTCTCTCTGGAGACTAAGGTGCGTCTGATACAGGCCATGATCTTCGCAATCACTTGTTATGCATCAGAGAGTTGGACAATGACCAAGGAGGATAGAAGGAGAATTGATGCCTTTGAGCTGTGGTGTTTGAGAAGAGTATTGAGAATACCATGGACTGCTAGGAAAACAAACAGATTTGTCCTGGAAGGGGTTAAACCGGGTGGCTCCTTGGAGGCAAGGATTCTGAGGCTCCATCTAACATACTTTGGACATGTTGTGAGGAGAGACAGGTCCTTGGAGAAGGACATCATGCTTGGGAGGGTGGAGGGACAGCTCAGGAGATGAAGGCCCTCTATGAGTTGGATTGATTCAGTGACTGGGATAATTGGGATAGGAGTGTCAGAGATGGTGCGATTGGCACAGGACAGAGTGGAGTTTAGGGCTGTTGTACATAGGGTCGCTATGAGTCGCAAGCGACTCGACGGCACAGAACAACAACAGGTTTAAAGATTGTCTCTAGGTAATAGTTTCAGGGGTTCACCCATCCTCCATGGCTCCAGAGAGCAGCGAGTCTATGAGAATTTTAAGTTCTATAAGTTCTCCTTTTTAATCAGGATTTTTTTGATAGAATCTTTATTGAAAATGTTCATTAGTAGTATCCAACTACCATCCAGTTCTGGTCTCAGGGCAAAGAAAGACATTATTCATGGAGGTAACTAGCCACACGTTCCTTTTCTATTTATGATTCTCCTTCTTCCTCTGTTGTTCCAGGTGACTAGAGACCAATCATTTTGGCTTGCCAAAAAGTTTGCACCTTTTAATTTATTATTATTATTATTTAAGATAAAGTTTAAAAGCAGATTAATATTCCATTTTAGTTTATTATCATTCTGATTTGAGCTAAAATTTAAATAGTAGATTGATATTCCTTTGGACTATTCTTTTTTTTTTACATATATTGTTTTATGACATTGTTAACAATCACCTCACTGTGCCATCATCACTCTTCCCACCATCTCTCTGTGGTTCTTATTCCCATTCATTCCCCTCATCCTCTCCTTTCTTGCTTTCAGAGTTTCATCCTTGCACAGATGCTGTCCTTGTGATCCTGATTGAGTGTTCTCAGGGTTAGTTCTCCTGGGAACTATGGTTCACCTTATCAATCTGTCTGTTATTTGCCTGCAAATTGTGTCACTCAGTCCAGTTCCAGGGTCAAAGGGTGACTGAGGGCCAAAGTCTTGGTGGTTCTACCAATCTCTGTCAGACCAGCAGTCCTGGTCCTTATTGTGATTTTTAGTTTTGTTCTTTATTTATCTCCCACTCCATCCAGAATCTACTATGATCCCCCTCAGGGCAGTCAACAGTCGTAGCTGGGTACCATCTAGTTCTTTTGATCTCAGCATCATGGAGAGGAAGATGGAGGGGTCCAGTGCTGCTGTTCACTGTTTTCTATAAAGCTTTAATTTTCTTCACTTTTCTTTGCTCCAGGCAGAGAGAAACCAATGATTGCTCCTCTGACAGCTGCTCACAAACTTTTTTAAAAAATTAAATTGTATTGATTTTAATGAACATTTACAGAGATTTTGGGTTTCCATTCATTCATTGTTGCACTATTTTCTCTACCCTCCCCCCCAGTTCGTTCCTCTTTTTGCTCACAAACTTTTAAATTCCAGTCACTACTTGCCAGTGTGGAGTGTGGAACATTGCCCTTCTGGACTGCATTATGCCAGTTGACCTTGATATCCTCTGAGACTGTGGTCTTGAGGCTCCATGACCAGTGACCCATTCCCTTAGGGTGCTTGGTTATGGTTAAGAAGTTTACATAATATTGCCCCCATGTGGCTTTGCTATCTACACGGATATATTTGCAACACTTATAAATATTCATGTTGTCATAATTATGCCTGATCATAGGTGTGTAGACCTTTTCACTTGCCTGTGTCTTTTCATCTTGTTTCTCTGCCTAAGTATTTACTTATAGATTCATGTTTGTTATTATTGGTAATGTAGGGCTGGACATGCAATGATCTATTGTCTATAATTCTTGTATGGCATGTTGTGTCATCTTTAGGGAGATGCTAAAACCATGCTGGCATCAAGCCAAGTCTGACTCATAGGAACCCTCTATCAGATGTGCCAAACGTGGTAATGGTCACCCATGGTGGACAGTGTTTGCTGGAGCTTCCTGACTAAAACAAGCCTGGAAGCAGGAGCGGCATCCACTTCTGAAATGGCTTGCCTCGGAAAACTCTATGTACGAACAGTGCTCAGGCTGTTAGTTCATAGGGTCGCTATGAGTCGTCTATGACTTGACGGCACCAAACAATAATAACAATGACAACGACAAAGAGAGAGCTACGTTGGTCTAGGGGAAAGGAAGCTATGCTACCAAGCCGAAGGTGGGTGACTTTCATCTGCGGCCCTGGGCCAGGTTCAAATTGTTTTCCTGTCAAACATTCTTCTAGGTTGTATAGCACTGGTCTGTGCGTTGCTGTACAGAGGTAACTCGTGGTTGCTGTGATACTAAACACCGTGACACTGATGTGCAAATCGTGGTAATAGGTACCCATGGTGGACAGTGTTTGCTGGAGCTTCCTGACTAAAACAAGCCTGAAAGCAGGAGTGCATCCACTTCCAAAATGGCTTGCCTCCGGAAACCCTATGTACGAACAGTGCTCAGGCCTTTCATTCATAGGGTCGCTGAGTCGTCTATGACTCACGGCACCAAACAACAACAACAACATCAGATTTCCAAGGCTGTAAATCTTTAAGGAAGTTCACTACTCATCTTCCTTCCAAAAAACCACTTAGTGGAATCCACGATGTCACATACCATATCGCTAGGGCTCCCTGATAATATGCTAATAACCCTTTATTTATGTATATAGCCTTTTCCTTCACCTAACTTATTATGTGTGAATCAATGCTTTTGAGTTGTTGTAGTATTGGGAGAAAGTTCTGCATATGCCATGGATTGCCAAAAGAACAAAGTCTGTCTTGGACGAATTGCAGCCAGGGAAGCAAGGACGGTGAAGCTTCATCTCACATACTTCGGACATGTTGTCAGGAGATGCCAGTCCTCAGAAAAAGGAAACATGATGAGAAAGGTAGAGGGTCAAAGAAAGAGAGGAAGACCCTCAACAAGTTGGATTGACACAGTGACTGTAACAAGGGACTTGAGTCCTTTGGTCATTATGAGGTTCAGATCTGTTCTTCAGAGGGTCACTACGAATTGCAGTCAATTCAATGGTACTTAATAACAATTATCTAATTACTAATTTCCCTTTCCCTTTTCCCCCCTTCCCATCCCTAGAAACAAGAAAAAATGTTTTCTTTTCAGTTCAAATCCACCAGACGCTCCACTCAAGAAAGTGGGGCAATCTCCTCCTATGCCAGTCAGATCGGACGTGACAGTACACAACTAGAAAAAAAAAGTTTTCTTTTGTTTGTATGCTTTCCCCTAAAGATCCCATGAGAAAAACTATGTATACAAACTTTGAAAGTAAACTAGTGTAAAATTTTTAAAAAATTATTTTAAAACAAAACCCCTCAAAACTTTTTAAATAAAAGTGGACTCATATGACATTTATCCTTTTGTGTCTAATTTATTTCACTCAGAATAATGTCTTCCAGGTTTATCCATGCTACACTGTGTTTTGGGAATTTGTCATTATTCCTTAACATGGTGTAATATTCCATTCTATGCATTCATCTATTGATGGGCACTTGAGTTCTATCTCTTTGTTGTGAATAACGCTGCAGTGAACATGTTCTTAGGTGCTGTCAAATCGACTCTGCCTCATAATGACCCTATGAGCAGCTGACCTGAACCCCGCCCTACCCTGCTCCATCCTCATCATTTCTGATACACTGGAGTCCATTGCTGCAGTCACCATGCCAATCCATCCTCTTGGGGGGTCTTCCTCTCCTTTGCTGACCCTATGTCTTTCCAAGCATGACATCCCTTTTCATGACGTCCCTTGCCTAGCTACTGTCTAAAGTAAAGATAAAGCTTCACCATCTTTGCCTACAAGGAGCACTCTGGTTGTGCCTTTTCCAAGACAAAGCTGTTTGTTCTTTTGGCAGTCGTGGGATATTCAGTACTATTCTCCAGCATAATATCTCAAAGGCATCAATTCTTCCGTCATCCTTACTCATTGTACAGCTCTCTCTAATGCTAAGCAGGTGATTGAGAAGATCACAGCCTGAATTAGGTGCATCTTCGTTTTCAAATTCACATCATTACTTTTCAGCATTTTGGAGAGGTCCATGACAGCAGACTTGCCCCAGGTAATTTTTGTTGTTGTTTTAGATGCTGTGAAGTCGAGTATGACTCATAGCGACCCTATGAATGAATTATCTGGACTGGACTCTGTTTATCCTGTATTATCTTCACACCTCCTGATGCACAAGGACCCATTGCAGCAGTCACCATGTCGATCCGCCTGGTTGAGGGTCTTCCTTTTCTTCACCGACCCTCCACCCTTCCCAGCATCATATCCTTCTCCATAGCCCCTCCTAGCAACATGTCCAAGGTATGTGAGGCGAAGCCTCATGGTTCTTGCCTCCAAAGATCTCTCTAGCTACACCCTCTCCAATGTAATGTCGTTGCTGTTGTTGTTGATTGCTGTCCAGTCAAGCACAACTTATAGTGACCCTCTGAACAAAAAGCCTGAAGCCTTTCTAGAACTGTAGTAATTTATCGAAGTTCATAGAGTTTCCAGAGGCACATTGTTTAGGATGTGGATGCCACTCCTGCTTCCAAGTCCAGTGTAATACATTTCCTAATTTCTGGGCTGCTGGTGCTGAGGGTGTTGATTGTTGATCCAAGGAAGACGAAATCATTGACAACTTCAGTTCTTTCTCTATCATAATGTTGACTGTGGTCTTGTACCTTTGTCTTCTTGATGTTGAGATGTAATCCATACAAGAAGCCTTCGATCTTCTGGAACAAACGTTTCATATACTCTCCACTTTCATCAAACAAAGTTGTGTTAGCTACATAATGCAGTTTGTTGATGAGTCTTCCTTTAATCCTGATGCCACAGTTCTCGTTATAGAGTTCAGCTTTGCAAATTATTTGCTCAGCATAGGCTGATTGAATAGGTCTGGAGAATGGCTGCAACCCTGATGCACACCCTTCCTGACTTTAAATCATGCAGCGTTCCCCTGTTCAGTTTGGACAACAGCTTCTTGGTCTAGGTATAGATTTCATATTAGCACAATTACGTGTTCTGGGATTCCCATTCTTCTCAATATTAGCCATAATTTATTATAAGCTATAAGCAGAATTGGCATCCACGTCCTAAATAACATGCCTCCGGGAACTCTATGAACTTAGATTTATGTCCATAGTTGTAAAGGGGCTTCAGGCCTTTTGTTCATAGGGTTGCTATGAGTTGTGTTTGACTCAAAGGCAATCAACAACAACAACAATACTGTCAACTGCCTTTGCATAATCAGCAAAACTTAAACAGATGTTCTTTTGGTACTCTTTGCTTTCAGCCAGGATCTAAATGATATCAACAATGCTATCCTTCATGCTGTGGCCTCTTCTAATCCCAGCTTGAACTTTTGGTGGTTTCCTTTTAATGTACTGTTCTAGCCATTTAAAAAAAAAATATACTAGTTTATTTAAAAAAATTTTAATACGTTGTCTTCCAGAACAGAGTCTTCCAGTTTCCCTCACCCCCCTACCCATCAAATTGTACAGCTCTATTGCCGCAGGCTGTGCACTCGGGGGGCTGCAAGCCTGGGGTCTAGGGTCTCGAAGAGGGAACATGAAGGTGGATGGAAGTTCGGCGGAGGGACGGTGAAAGAACCCAAGACACACAATCAAGTGATCTGATGATTTAAATTCTAAGGTGTTTTTTTTTTTTTTGGCACTTAGCATGATGTATTTATATCCCATTTTACAATTAGGGGCTTAGCGATAGCCAAAAAGATAACAAAAGTAAGAAGAAAGTTTACATTATTTTTTTACACACAGCTATTCTTTACAGTCATGGTTCCTTGGTAATTGGAGAACTTGGTAGACAATGTCTTTTTGCTTAAACATTTTCTCAAACCTGTTCTCCAACTTGTTTGGGTTATAAAGTTACAAAGTAAAAAAGTTACATTTTAAATTTAAGCTGATACATTT
>NW_006399782.1:1300646-1312679 GCF_000299155.1 Elephantulus edwardii | reverse complement strand
GTGCCCATTTTTCTATTGGATTATTTACCTTTATCTTGTTGTGGTGCTAACAAACTTTTAGTAGGAACACTTTGTGTAAAGGACACAGCCTTCTCCCCCTGTTCCACATAGAAAACACAAAGAGACAATAGAAGAGAAATTACAGAAAGGCCAAGAACAATCATGGAGAAAGCACATGTTCTGAGAGGCTGACTTCCTTGAAGCTTTCGCCTCGGTCAGGTGATTTTGTCACGCAGACTCCCTTGGAGTTGGTGTGGCACTCTATAATTAATCCCCCCTCCTCCTGCACATCTTCATCCCTCTGCTTCTACCCTCCCCACCCTCCTTGGATTCTTATACTCATTCTACTGTTGTAAACCAGGGACATAGAAGAGAAAGGGACACCAGTACTGAGAAAAAGAACAGCGGGCATAAGGCAGTGGGGGGTGGGAGGGGTGGGCAGTGAACTACTCCAAGACTGAGGCAGCCTCAGGCCATGCCTCTCTGTAACCTTTATTGAGAAATGCTCCAGAAGTAAATAATAAAGAGAATTCTTTTGTAAAGTAAGCCAGGTTTTCTCCCCTATTGTCAACCTTATGCTTAGCTCAGGAAGGAAGTAGTCACAGACTCTTAACACTCCCTCTGCAAGGCGGCCTCTTGTCTGTAGGAAGCAAATAATTTCTTGTGATCTGTTGCAAGAGGCATTCAAGCTTATATTTTGTGTTTCCTTCAATTCCTGATTAAGCATTTGGTTTAACATATACCTTAATGTCTGGCTTCCCACACTTATACTCATTCTACAATAATGGTTTTATACAATATTTATCCTTGTGGGACTGAGTTAGTTCACTCAGCATAATACTCTCCAGTTCCTCCCAAGTTAGGTAATAATTTACAAAATCATTGCTTTTGTGTGCTCCATAGTATTCCATTGTGTTCTAGCCTTTTAAAAATGACTTTCAACAATATTTTGCTTGCACGAGATAGTAATGATCTTGTTTAACAATTTCCACATTCTCTTTGATTTCCTTTCTTGAGTATGGGCATGGGAACAAATATGGATCTCTTCCAGTCAATCGACCAGGTTGCTGCCCTCCAGATTCTTGGTATAAACTGGTGAGCACATCCAGGGCACATTTGTTAGTTGAAACATGTCAATAGGTATTCCGTCTATTCCTGGGGCCTTATTTTTTGCTAATGCCTTCAGTGCAGCTTGAATTTCATCCTTCATTACCATTGGCTCTTGATCATATTATACTTCTTGAAATTTTTCAGCGTCAATGAATTCCGTATGGAACAGCGATTCTATGTATTCCTTCCATCTTTTGATGCTTCCTGGATCATTCAAAATTATGCCCATAGCATCTTTCAGTATTGCAGATCAAGGCTTGAATTAGTTTTTCTAATTCTTTCAGGTTGAGAAATGTTCAGCAAATTCTTCCCTTTCTATTCTCTTTACACATTCCATTATAATATTTTGCTTTCTTTTGTCCAGTTGCCCTCTGAAATCTTCCATTCAGTTTTTTTATCCTTTGTTTTTGTTTCTTGATGCTCTAATGCAATGTTCATAACCTCTTCTAACACCCTTTTTTGTTTTTTTCTTTCTCCTCTTTCTTTATAATGACCTTTTTCTCTCTGCGTAGGTGATATATTTGATGTCCTCCCATAGTTCCTCTGGTCTTTGATCATTGGTGTTCAAAAACTCACACCTTTTCTTGAGATGATTCTTAAATTCAACTTGGATAGACTCAAGGTTGTATTTTGGTTCATGTGGATAGTTTAAAAATTTTCACCTTTATTTTAAACTTACATGTGAGTAACTGAGAGTCTGCCCCACAATCGGCACCTGGTCTGGTTTTGACTGCAGATATTGCACTTCTTCAGTGATTTTTTTCTACAAATATAGTTGATCTGATTCCTGCACAATCCACCAGCTAAGGTCCATGTGGAAAGAGGCCATTTGTGTTTGTTTTTTTTTTAAAGGCAGTAACATAATCTATTATTATTGTGAGTGTGTGTGCGTGTGTATGCCTAGTAGTGGACTTGCTAGATGAAATAGTTTTTCTGCTGACAACTTTTTTAAGAAGGTGCCATACCATTTCCTACTGTTGTCATACCATTTTCTAGTCCCACCAGCAATGTATAAGAGTTCCAATTTCTCCACATGCTTGCCAGCATTTGCTTGCTTGGAAGTTTTTCAGACCCCAGTTACTGTGCAATTAAGTAGGAAGTAGAAAAAAAGCATTAAATATATTATTAGGCCAATTAACAGGAGTGTCCCATGAAATCATGATCCCAATTCTATAAACTACAGAACCAGATCTCATGAGGTAATTGGTTGTAACAAACAGGTTCATCCTAGAGAGGGTGAAACCAGGCTGCTCCTTGGAGGCAAGGATTTTGAAGCTTCATCTCACATACTTTGGGTATGTTGCCAGGAGGAACCAGTTCTTGGAGAAGGACATCATGCTTGAAAGGGTGGAGGGACAATGCAGGACAGGAAGACCCGAATGAGATGGATTGACTCAGTGACTGGGGTAAGAGGGACAGGTGTGTCAGAGACAGTGAGACTGGCTCAGGATACAGCAAAGTTTAGAGCAATAGTGCATAGGGTTGCTATCAGTTGCAAGCAACTTGACAGCATATGGTAATAATAACAAGAAGCAGTATCAGCAGTTACTCTTTGCCCCCCTACCCAATTAAATGGGTCTCTTTCCGTTTACCATTTCTTGTATTTTTATACAATGAGATCATACAATTTTTGTCCTTCTGTCATTGACTTATTTCACTCAACAAAGTGTCTTCTAGTTTTAATCACATACAGAATGTATTATGTCTTAATTTCTCCCGCTGGTCAAGCATTGTATGTATATACAAGTACTCTTAACCAATGATGAGCTGCATTTGGATGACTTTGTCATGATTCGGTTCTGTAGTAAGTAGATTCTCTTCTTAAAAAAATGTCTTCATTATTGCCCTTGTTATCAATACTTTTTATAAATCCAATCTTTCTCTTTGAGAGTTGGAAAATTATACATAAGCTTCTATTTATTGCATACATAAAAACACACAAATCATAAAGATTTACTCCAACAACAAAGGAGAGTCAGTTCTTTGAAGAGGCCATAATAAATTCACTTGTGACTGGTTCTGGAGCATCCCTGAGAATGTGGATGGTATTTCTAATCAGAGAATTGGTGAAAGTTGTCTGTACGGCCCTCTTCTCTTTTTCCTTCAAATCTTTTGCGGTAACATTTTATTGCTTCTCCCATCTATTGCTGATAGCAAAGCAGTTAGAGATTGAGTCATGTTTTCAAGCAATTGAGGCCCCTGGTTTACCTTAACGTAACTTTCCCTGTACATATTTTGAACAACTCGTTCTTTTCATCTTATAGTATCTGGTTCAGTTCATCCTTGAATTTTTTTTGGCAGCTTTAACATCAGTGCTTCCTGCTTCTCCATTATGCAAGCCAAACCTGCTTTTGAAGCAATGAAACCAGGTCTTGCAGACATTCAAACATTCACATCTTCTCCTTGCTTTTCCTTCACGTTTTCAAAGGCCGGATAGTCAGTTAATGCACAGGAATCTTCTGTGAGATTTAGTCTTCCATCTAAGTCATCAAGAGCTTCACCTCGAGCCCGTCTGCCCGGCCGAGGCGTGCGCGCTCGCGTCCCGGAGACGCCGGGCCACCCCGGCCGGCAGAGGACGCCCCCAGTGAGGACCCGGACCCGACGCTCATAGCGCTCCCACCGGCAGCCCTGCCCCAGGCGCCGATCCCCCGCCCCTGCGAGCCCCCGGCCCTGCGGGTCCCTCACACGCATCCATCTAGAGGCCAATCTTTGCAAAGAACAAACACGGGGAACTGGAGGTTGCAAGTCTAAACCCACATCAACCACGTGGGGCTTTTTAATCCCTTTCCAGCTTGCGGTGTGAGTATCTCTAGTGAAAAGCTCAAATTGTCCATTACTGGCACGTATTTTGAAGTCTTCTCCCCTGCAATAAAGCCTCATTGTGCGTTGAAAAAAAAAGAGCTTCACCTCATGGATTAGCTGTTGTCTTTTCTTTGTGAAAATTGTCAGTTTTATGCCAATGGTACTTTAGTAGCCCCCCAACTCCTATTTTTATCTCTAATGATCATTGAAATGGTTGAGTGTGTCAACTTTTTTCTTTTATCACAAGTCTTAATGGTTGCCATCTTCTTCACTTTTTTTTCATTTTAACTGACAATGGCATGACTATATATTTTGCTGTATATATTCTTATGGGTATAACCTGGACAAATGTTGTAGTTAGAGAAACTTGAAGAGTATTCAAATTTACTGATGCTTCTTAGGAAATGGAATGCTGAGTATAATCACAGCCTGGTTTATGGTGGAGCTGGTGGCAGGGATGACGTTGATGTTGTCATTGCTGTTGGGCTCAGGGACATTTCAGTTGTTTTGTACCCTTAGAATTGAATATTGCCTAACTTTCTATCCAGAACTGCTCCACCCAACACTGACATCATCGTACACCAGACTATACCCTGTATTATATGCCAACATTTTGAACAGCAGACCATAGGAGAGTGAAAGTGTAGAAATGATAGCTTCAGGAAATTACGAGCTGGACAAATGTCACTGACTTACTCATTGTTTGAGTCAGAATACACCCAAAGCTTACCCTCCTGTAGGTTTTCAGAGGCTGTAAATTGCATGAAAGGAGATTGGACACCTTTCTCCAAGGAACACCTGGTGTATTTAAACTGCTTATCTTTGGGTTGGAACTCTTTACTCACCAGCCACTTGCACTCCCTCTGGGCAGGTGTATGTAGTGCATATCACTAATGATAAGGAGTAAAAAAAACAAACCAAACAAACAAACAAACAAAAAACCAAACCACCAAACAAACTCACACACAAAACTCCCAAACGAATGGTCATTAAGTGCAGTTCACTGCAATGTTCTCCAAAAACACAAACAGTGCAACACAGACTCAGACACAGGTTTATGTTGTTGTTATGTACCATCGAGTCACAGCTCTGAACCCTGCTTCATCCTGAGCCATTATTGTCTCTGACATATCTACTCTCATTACCCCAGTCACTGAGTCAATCCATCTCATCGAGGGTCTTACCCTCCTGCGCCGTCCCTCCACCCTCCCAAGAATGACATCCTTTCTCCAAGACTGGTCTCTCCTTGCAACATTCCCAAAGTATGTCAGACGAAGCTTCAGAATCCTTGCCTCCAAGGAGCAGCCTGGTTTCACCCTCTCTAGGACAACAGCATGACAGATGGAGAAAAGATTGACTTTGTCAACAACTTAATTTTACTTGGATCAATATCCCTGTTAATGGCAGTAAAGAAATAAAAAAGATGTATCACATTGGGGAAAATCTGCTGTCAAGAACCTCTCCAAAGGGCTAACGAGCAAGGATGTCAGTTTAAAGTCTAAGATTGTGGGAAGGCAAATACCAAATTTAAGATTAATAATAAACCAAATACTATATCAGGATATGAGGGAGGCTTAATACAAGCTAGAATTCACCCTGTGGCACTAAGGCATTCCCTAAGAGTCAACATTGCTCTCAGTTTGTATTTACTGAATTCCTCCCTCCTGAGAAAAGCATAAAGTAAACAATAGAGAGGAACTTGGCCTTAATTGCAAAAGAACTCCCCATGATCCCTTGGGTTTTTTTTATTCAGCATCTTATTTTTTGCTGGAGTTGAAATAGGGGAATTTGTAATGCAGCACTCCATTGAGCTAATAAATCTCAGCCCCATAGAGCAATTGCAATATCAGCTACAAAAAGTTGCAATTTACCCTTTTGACCTTCTGGTCCTTTACATTCCAAAACATGTTCACTCTGTTTGACTCCAGTCATAGTACCAATTCCAGTAAAAGTAACAGACACATCTTTTAATTCTAGTTCTGGGGGCCAGTGATGAGTAGCTACAATTGAAATGTCAGCCCCAGTATAAACCAAGCCTTGTAATTTATGCCCTTCCATTGTAACAATCACTTGTAGTCTCTCATCATTAATAATGGTATTCCAATATATATTTGATCCTGTACTGCCAAAACCTTCTTGTCTTTTTATAGGAGCAGCCTTTTGCTTAATATATGGTAACAACAATAATTGAGTGATTCTTTGACCTTTTTTGTAGATTCTGAGGCTGTCTAGTAGACATCATTATACTTATTTCTCCTCATACTCAGAATCAATAATTCCCAGGTGAACAAAGATAGCCTTGCTAGTTAAACTACTTCTTCCAATAATTAATCCAACACAATTTTCTGGAATCAGTAAAAAAATATTAGTCAGTATCTTATAAACTCCCAATTCTGGTACAAGAGTAATATTACCAGGAAGAGCTATATCTAATGCTGCGCTTCCCAAGGTGGCATGAAATAAGTCTGAGACATGCTGTTGCAACTCACAGTTGGATCATTGCTCACAGGATACTGCTGGCAGCTCGCATTGTTTGCTGTGGGGCCTTGAGCTGACAGGCCTCCTCTGAAGTTTCCCTGACTCAATCTTGGTACCTTGTTTGTCAAATAAAGATCTACATTCATTAGTCCAATGATATCCTTTCCCACATCTTCTACAGAGTCCTGCAGGCGTATATTTTCTTTTTTACATCTCTACTCTCTTTCTTTCCGACAATCTCTTTTCAAATGTCCTAATCTTCCACAATTGTAACATTTAGTTTGAGACAAGTTTAAAGTTCTTTTTAAAACAGCTTTGTTTCTTAGCACTTAAGAAAGTCTAACTTTTTGGATTTTTACAGGTAGTCAGTAGAGGGTATAACTTTTCTCTTTATATCTACTCTGAGAACTATGTTGCGTTTTCTCTTTTATCTGCTTCTAAACTTCTAGTTCATCTTATCTATGCAGCTGTGAAAGACTGGTTGTCTCTTTATTGTTGGCATTCTGGACTACCAAAAAGAAAGAAAAACTAGCCAGCTTCCAAATGCAGTCTATTTTTTAAAAAATAGCATTCAGTTTATTATAAATATTTAGTATTGGCTTCCCATTTCCCCCCCCCTTTTGTTTTTATCATAAGTATGTTATCATCTAGATGAGCATCCTTTATACACAAACAAATTAAACATAATAAACTCAAAGAAATACTTTCAAAAATCTCCATATGATCAGAAGGATCAGGTTGAATATTCCTTGAAAGTCTGTTTTAATTGTCCCATTGTTCTCTAAAGTACTCAAGAGCAACGGTGTCTCTCTGGAGACTAAGGTGCGCCTGATACAGGCCATGGTTTTTGCAATCACTTGTTATGCATCAGAGAGTTAGACAGTGACTAGGGAGGATAGAAGGAGAATTGACGCCTTTGAGCTGTGGTGCTGGAGAAGAGTACTGAATGTACCATGGACTGCCAAGAAAACAGATTCATCCTAGAGAGGGTTAAACCAGGCTGCTCCTTGGAGGCAAGGATTCTGGGGCTTTGCCTCTGACATACTTTGGACATGTTGTAAGGAGAGACAGGTCTTTGGAGAGGGACATCATGCTGGGTAGAGTAGCAGGACAGCGCAGGAGGGGAAGACCCTCTATGAGGTGGATTGATTCAGTGACTGGGGTAATCGGGATGGGTGTGTCAGAGGCAATGAGATTGGCACAGGATAGAACAGGGTTTAGGGCTGTTGTACATAGAGTCACTATGAGTTGCAAACGACTCGATGGCACATAACAACAACAACATTGCCACGGTGCTTGCCAATACCAGTTCTGAAATGCAATCTATTTTTAAAAGTTTTTACTAATTAAGATATTTTATCCATATTAAATTTTTTTCAGCTACAGATTTTAAATTTATTTATCTATCTTTATAACTTATTCTTTGCTTACTTCATCTTCCAAATCAAGATTTTTATCTTAAGTTAGCTCCATTCTCTTGCTTTTCATGTTTCACTGAAATTATCAAATTGGATGAGCTCAAAACTATTATTACATTAAACTTAAGACAACAAACAAACAAAAATAATAAATGTAAACAAAAAAAAACCCCGAAACAGTCAACACAAACACAGGTTTCTGCTTTGAACCTTAGAACCCTTTTCTCTCTCTTTCTCTTTTTTTAAAAACCATCTTTTAAATTGTAAATCATTTCCTGGAAGAGCACTGTTTGGGTCAACGCATGCCAATTAACACGTAACTGCAAACGACGGCTATTGTAGTCCTCCACATTTTAATGGATTAAAATGAATGTTGATGAGTATTCTAATGTGAAGGACATTTTTGATCAGCTGTTTTAAAGAAATATAGTTCAGACACTTGTTGGTTGCACAAATAAATATAGAAACCATTTATTTGAAACCAAGCATTCTGTAACAAGAAATACAATTTCATATGGCAGTCATAAACAACTGAAAAAAGAAAGTGTTTCTAAGCCTGGTGGTCAATTTAAAAGTGTGCAGCAACATGTTAAGAGAAAATAATAATAATAATTCAGGACTGCATCTTCTTAAGACTATTTCTAAAGGTGGCATAAGTTGTTTCCTGCCTTCAGCTTTAACCTTTTCTAATGTAATATCACTTAGCTCATATTCATGCAAAGATTTAGCCATCTGTCTTTGCAAAATGCTTTCATTATGAGAACAATCCTGCACAAACATCGTCCCTATTCTTATCAAAGTCCACACTGGCCAAAAATCAATAGGAATTTGTTCTTTTTTTATATGCTTTTCATAAATCTCTCATTAACATTATACCAAGTTTTAAAATTTGACTATGCTCTACCTACTGGCTTAAACCTGTAATGTTACTATACATACTGAAACAACTGCAAAAATGACTTTTCTCTTACTTTTACCCCGATCTCTTAAGTAATTTTTTAAGAGAGAAATAAATTGAGCTTCAGAGGATGTGGTGTCCTCCATGACTCTTTTTTATCAATTCTACTTTTAAATTTTTTTAATCTGTTTTCAGAGGGTGGAGTATAGCCCCCATGAAATATTTTCTAATTCTTCTCTCGACTCTATCTTTCCAGGGGTGAGAGAATTCTCATGAAATTTTTTCTAGTTCTATCCTTAACTTCCAAGGAGTGAAGATTCTCTCATGGTCCTGTCTTTACTTTCCCCAGAAGTTTCACTTACCCTGAGCGAATTCTCTTTTGGTTCCTGGTGTCTTCTCAAAAGATAGAGAGAGAGAAAGACCACCACCTTATCCAAAAACCACCTTGTCCCTGGTTTGGGTGCCAGAATGTTGCAGACAGAGGGTAAAATATTTTTATAATTGTTAATAATGGGACAGACAACCAGGAATGAGACAGAACAGAGAGCACAAAGACAGGGGCCCAGCAGCTCCCATGACTGAAAGCTTCAAACCATGCCTCTCTGAGTATTTATTGAGAATCATAAGGAAAATAAACAAAGGAAAATCATAAGGGAGTTGTTGTTGTTATGTGCTTGTGACTCATAGCAACCCTACTTACAATAGCCCTAAACCATGCTCTATCCTGTGCCAATCTGCCTCTGACACACCAATCCCAATTACCTCAGTCACTGAATCAATCCACCTTATAGAGGGTCTTCCCCTCCTACACCGTCCTTCCACCCTCGCAAGCATAATGTCCCTCTCCAAGGACCTGTCCCTCCTTAGAACATGTCCAAAGTATGTCAGACGAAGCCCCAGAATCCTTGCCTCCAAAGAGCAGCCTGGTTTAACCCTCTCCAGGATGAATCTGTTTATTTTCTTGGCAGTCCATTCAATACTCTTCTCCAGCATCACAGCTCAAAGGCATCAATTCTCCTTCTATCCTCCTTGGTCATTGTCCAACTCTCTGATGCAGACTAACAGCAGACTTCCCATCGTTATACGTTTTTTGATTACCTGGCTACTGGTGCCAAGAGTGTTGACCGTGGAGCCAAGCAAATGAAAGTTGTTAACAATCTCAATCTCTTCACCATCCATCCTGATGCTGCCAATTAGTCAAGTGGTGAGAATCTTTGTCTTCTTGACGTTGAGCCTCAATCCATACGGAAGGCTGCAGTCCTTGACCCTCTGCAGCAATTGCATCAGGTCCTCCTCAGTTTCAGAAAGCAGGGTTGTGTCATCTGCATAATGCAGATTTTTAATAGATCTTCCACCAATCCTGACTCCACACTTCTCCTCATAGAGCCCAGCCTCTTGGATAATCTGTTCTGCACATAGGCTGAAAAGGTATGGAGATAGGACACATCCCTGGCGTACACCCTTCCCAATTTTGAACCATGCAGTGTTTCCTTGTTCTGTTCTGACAACGGCCTCTTGGTTGAAGTATAGGTTTCACATAAGCACAACCAAGTGTTCTGGGATTCCCATTCTTCTCAGAGTCAGCTACAGTTTATTATGATCCACACAGTCAAACACCTTTGCATAATCAATGAAACACAGATAGACATTCTTCTGGTACTCCCTGCTTTCAGCCAAGATCCATCTAACATTAGCTACAATATCCATAGTACCGTCACCCTTTCTAAACCTACCCTGGACTTCTGGCAGTTCTCTGCTGATGTGCTGTGTTTTTGGATAATCTTCAATAGAATCTTGCTTGCATGTGAAATCAATGATATTGTTCTATAGTATAAGGGAGTACAAAACAAAAACAAGTCTTTTGCAGATAAAGCCAAGTTCTTCTCTATTGTTTACTTTATGCTTATCTCAGGAGGGAGGAATTCAGTAAATACAAACTGAGAGCAATGTTGACTCTTAGGGAATGCCTTCGTGCCACAGGGTGAATTCTAGCTTGTATTAAGCCTCCCTCATAACCTGATATAGCATTTGGTTTATTATTAATATTAAATTTGGGATTTGGCTTTCCACATAAGATGTGCCTGATTCAAGCTATGGCCTTTTAAATTACTTCCTCCACGGTTTAGGGCTCTTGTACACTATGAGTTGCAAGTGACTTGACGGCACATAACAACAACTATAACATGCTTCTGAAACTTGGACAAGGAATAAGGATGACCAGAGAAGAATCTATGTCTTTAAATTATGGTTTTGGGGAATTCTCCATGGACTGCCAAAAACCAAACAAATTTGTCTTGGAGAAAGTGAGACCCTGGTGCTCCTTGGAGGCAAGGAGGGTAAGCTCCCTCTTATATATTGGGCGTATTGTGAAAAGGAGCCAGTCTTAGGGAAAAGTCATCATGCTGAGAAAGGTGGAGGGTCAGGAAAAGAAAGGAAGAGCCTCAACAAGATATGTTAATCCAGTGACTATAACAATGGGCTCTGAGGATGGTGCAGGACAGAACAAGGTTCAGATCAAGGTTGTTGCTCACTGATTGGTGGTCAACTTGATGACAACTAACACCACCACATTCCTAGAACTATCTGCTTGTCGACCTGTATGTTTGTTTACTTACTCTACATCTACTTATGTTTAAAGAAACTTTGCAAGAGGCACGTTTGGGCTGATGCCATGGGAAGTGGTGGAAGCCGTGTTGACCCAGAGAGCAGCCGTGATTTACTTCTAAGACAACAGTACTGTGCAGCTTCCTAGACCCCACAGATGAGAAACTGGAGCTAAGAGAGGTGACAGCTTGTTCAGGGTCACACACTGAGGGGTGACAGAGTCAGGGCCAGCATCCAGGTGCTGACTTCCTATCCCAGTTTTTCCCAGTCTTTCAGTGTTATTGGGGTCATTGTGGCTGTGACTGACCTGCCACTTCAAAATAATATTTTATTGGTTTACGTAAGGTCTTTCATATATATTGTGCTTCATTCATGCCCATTGTGTTCTATACATTCATTTATATATAATGTATATCATTCACTACCATTGATCTATGACTGTTATCACCCTGTCTTTTCAAGTCTCCATTCAGCCTTTCACTGAGCAAGACACATTCAAAAGGGAAAGGAGAAGGAGGGGCAGAACAAGGGGGCAGGAGAAAACCACAGGGCTAACAGAGGCTGGTGGGTCGGAGGGGGTGAATAAGAGACCTGAAACTTTTATTTTTTTAAATTTTTTAAATTTATAGTTGGTATTGTTATGTGCTGTATTTTTTTAATTAATTTTAATGAACATTCACAGAAATTTTGGATTTCCATTCATTCATTGTTGCATTTTTCTCC
>NW_006399782.1:1287100-1300229 GCF_000299155.1 Elephantulus edwardii | reverse complement strand
AGAGTCAACCATTTTGAATAATATTGCATGAGTTCCTTGTTTTTTAATGCAGCATAGTATTCCATTGTGCGAATATACCACAGCTTCTCTATCCACTCGTTTGTTGATGGGCACTTAGGTTGTTTCCAACTCCTTGCTATTGTGAACAAAACTGCAGTGAACATGGGTGTGCATATACCTGCTTGGATGTCAGTTATGTTCTCTTGGGGGTATATTCCCAGTAGTGGAATTGCTGGGTCTAATGGTATCTCTATTTGCAACTTTTTGAGAAAGTGTCATACTGCCTTCCACAGTGGCTGCACCATTTTACACTCCCACCAACAGTGAGTTAGGGTTCCAGTTTCTTCACAACCTCGCCAGCATTTGTTGCTTGCTGTTCTGGTAAATTTTGCTATTCTGTCTGGGGTGAGATGATATCTCATAGTTGTTTTAAACTCGTTAAGGTTTTATCTGAGAGAATTTTTCAGAGTGAACTTCACTAAGTCAACAATCCGGTGATCAGTATTTTTACCAACTATGAACTACTGGCCTGTTCTTATATATATATATATATTATATAATTTTCTTTTGTAGTTTCATGAACTTCTTATATGTTTTACCATAATGGTTAGTTTCTTACTTTGTTCCATGTCCTGGGAGGAAAAGAAAGATAGCCCAGCATAGGCCCTGTACCAGTCTGCCACTATCCAGCACAATCCATGAACTCCATGGGTACTCAGTCCTAAACTGGAAATTGCTAACAATTTCAGCTTGCTAGGTTCCACAGTCAATACTTTTGGCACCAGCCATAATCAAGAAATGAAAAGGTGAGTGTGTTGAGGTAGTCTGCTGTTAGGGGCCTCTCCAGAGTGCTGAGGAGCAATGATGTCAGTTTAGAGATGAAGGTGAACCCGATCCAGCCCATTGTCTTAGCAATTACACGCTCTCATCAAAGAGCTGGACAGTGACTAAGGATGACAGAAGAAGTGATGCCTTTGAGTTGCGGTGCTGCAGAAGAGTACTGAACATACCATAGACCACCAAGAGAACGAACAGGTCTGTCCTGGAGAGGGTGAAACCAAGTTTCTCTTTGAAGGCAAAGATTTTGAAGCTCCATCTCACATACTTTGGGCACGTGGCCAGGAGGGACCAGTCTTCGGAGGACATCATGCTTAGAAGGTTGGAGGAACAGCACAGGAGAGGAAGACACCAGATGAGATAGATTGACTCAGTGACTGGGGTAATGGGATTAGGTGTGTCGCAGTCAGTGACAGGACAGGGCAGGCTTCGGAGCTGTTCAACATAGGGTCAGTAGGATGGCATATAACAACAACCAGCAAGCACCATACTCAATGGATGACTTAGCTAGTAACAGAAATTGGAGGTTCTAATCTGCCCAGAAGTGCAGTGAAAGAAAGACCTGGGGATCTACATCCCAAGATGTACAGCTAACAAGACGCTATGGGAGTAATTGTACTCTGAGACAGCTTGAATTCACTCGGCAAAAACAGAAAACATAAGAAATGCCCCTTTCTTGCTCTGACCACTAGGTGGCACCACCGAACTGCGTCTATGACTTTTTCATCTAAAGGCACCTTTGGTGTTTGGTTTTAACCACATAATACTGTTGAGAGTTGTTTCCGTTTTTTTCCTGGTTTTTGCTTGTGTGTGTATTTAGGGTTTTTGTGTGTGTGGGGGGGTTTTGGAGAGATGTAGGTTCATACTAGCAATTACTGGTAATTTCATGGGGCTCTAAACAATGTTTATAATATCCCCTGCCCTGTTTTTTTTATTTCAGCTGAACACTGACTTAGGTAGCCATGGACTCACCCATCCACACTCCATGACCAGTCTTTAGGATTCTCTGCAGCTGAAACCATCTAGAGACTCAGGAAACTGGGGATAAAGGCAAAAGATGGGTGCCTGAGCCTGCAGAAGTGGGTTTCCCAGCAGAGACTTACTGTCAAACGTGGTCCAAGCTGGAAAGAGGAAACTAGAGAGGATGCTAGAGAATGACTGAGCATCAGTCAGTTCCCCACAGCCAGAAACAGGTAGAGGGGTCGGACAGGCTGAAGCCGGTGCTTGTGGGAACTTGGTTTTTAGAAGCAGAGGTTTCCGGTGTTATATTTCTACACATTTCCTTAAGGGAGCTCTTGGTGGCCTAAGTTCCCCATCCTCAACATTGGATCAACAACATGATGATGGAAAAAGGATTGAAATTGTTAACTATTTCATTTTCCTTGGATCCACAATCAACACCCATGGTAATAGCACTCAAGAAATCAAAAGACATGTTCCACTGGCAAAAATCTGCTCTCAGGATCTCTCCAACGTGCTAAAGAGCAGGGGCGTCAATTTAAAGACTAAGGTGCACCTGATCCAAGATGTGATCTTTTACATTTTTCTCCCTCCTTATGCATCTGAGAGCTGACCAATGAATCAGGGTGACAGAAGAAGAATCAACATCTTTGAATAATGTGGTATTGGAGCAGAGTACTGAATAGTCCGTGGGCTGTCAAAAGAACAAACAGGTCCATCTTGGAGGAAGGGCAATCCCAAGACATTAAGGTGCACAGAGGCAATTTGGAGGCAAGGATAGTGAAACAACCTCTCACATACTTGGGCACGTTAACAGGAGGGGCCAATCCTTAGACAAAGACCTCAAGCTGGGGAAGATAGAGTGTCAGAAACAGGAAGACTCTCAACAATGTGGATTAACACAGTGATTGTAATAACGAGCTTGAGCGTATCAGAGATGGTGAGGCTGGCACAGAATAGGGCAGGCTCAGATCTGTTGTTCTTAGGGTTGCTGTATGTTTGTCAACTTGATAGCCCCTAACCACCATAAGAAATGTCTTTAAGGGAACTTAAGGTAAGGAGTGGTGCTGCCAACCCAAAGACACATGGTTCGAATACACCAACTGCCTCTTTGGAGAAAGATGGGAGCTCTCTTCCTCTGCTGTTCACGGCTTTGGAAACCCCTTGGGAAGGTCACCGTTGAGCCAGTTCAGGCTTCAGGCACATAACAGTAACAGATTTCCTTGTAACCTACCTTCCCTTAGAAGAACATCTGAGTAAACTCTATGGAGCTAGCTCTGCTCGGAGACAAGCATTGTCTCCTTGATTTTGATCCACTGCTCTGAAAGTTCTCTTTCAATGAAGAAAAGTTAGTTCTTAAGAAATTCTCAGGACTCACTCTTTGCAGGTGACCCTGACCTGTTCTTTGTTCCTACCCCCTCCCCACAAGGGGCGTTGGTCCTGGGCCCCAACCTTGCGAAAGAAGTTGAGAAACATTGGAAAGATCTCAGATCATTAACAGACCTGGGATACCAGACTGGTGGCCCTAAGAAGTGGAAATGACTCACCCAAAGGCTGGATGGGGCTCCAGGCCCCCTGGGCAGATCCCTTGGAAAAGGGCCCATATTCCCCCAAACAGAGCAGAGACAAGCCCAGTGTTTAATGGTGGGGTTTATGCCAGTACCTGCTCACTGAACAGGGACATTGAATGCGCAGGGTTTTTCACATTTGTGCATTTAACATTCTTTTGAGATAAAGTCTCAGATAAGAAAATCATTTGAGGGGATAAAAATTCAAGGAGATGAAAAAAACGTTATCTTCTGAAAATGTAACAATGGATTAAAATTAAGAAATCGAGTCGTATACTTTATCATACTAGTATATCAAAAGAGAAAAATCACATGATGATCTCCAAAGATGCTGAAAAACTCAACATTTTATCTTTAGTAAGTGTCCTTAATAAGCCAGAAATAGGTGTATACTTCCTGAATGTGATAAAATATATTTATCTCAGTAGCAAAGCCAGCAACATGATTAATGCAAAAGCAGTAGAAGCTTTCCCTGCCTTGAAATAAAGAACAAGAGATTCTTTTTTCTATTTCACAGCACTTTTTAAATATGACTAGTTTTTTCTTGATATATTACAAGTGGGATTTTTTTATAAGAGAAAGAACATAGTGATGTAGAAATTAAAAAGAAGAAAGGGATATTATTTCTAGATGGTACAATGTTATACTTGAAAATGTTATACTAGAAGGCATGCACACCTATGTTTATCGTGGCTTTGTTCACAATAGCAAGGAGCTGGGAACAACCTATGTACCCCATCAACAAACGAATGGATAGAGAAGCTGTGGTATATTCACACAATGGAATACTATACTGCATTGAAAAACAAGGAACTCATGCAATATTATTCAAAATGGGTGACCCTGGAGGACATTATGCTGAGTGAAATATCTCAGTCACAAAAGGACAAATACTGCATAGTGCCATTGTTGTAAAACAGGACTGACCTTGGGATTGGGGAGAGTGAGAAAAATGGGATAAATTATGTACACTGCATTGAAACAGATGAGGGAGAAACTGTTTAAATGGGATATATGATTAGGTATTATTGCCATGACAGGAGTCCAGAATGAAGGCTGCATAGTGGAGTGGACTTGAAGGGAGGGATTGTATAACAATGAAAGAATTTTTCTTTTAGTTTTCAAAGAGAAGAGCGAATTGAGGAGAGGGGGGTGTAGACAGGGAGAAAAGTGCAACAATGAATGAATGGAAACCCTCAGTCTCTATAAGCTTTCATTAAAATTAATAATAATTTTTAAAAAAACCTAGAAGACCTGACTCAAAAGATGCAAACAGTAGAGAAGGCATCCATCTGGTTCAAAATGAATATTTGGGGGGGGGGCGGGGAAACTCCAGCAACTAATATTTGGAAATCGTAGACTTCACAGTTATAAACAACAACTAGTTATAAAAACCAATGGAAGGAATGAATCCATATAAAATACCAAAAGCAGATAAATGCAATAACTAAACAAATTTTGCAAGATATAGACAATATACTTGTGACTAAAGTTTTAAATTCTGCTGAGGAATACAATAGCCTGAAAAAAGGGATAGGCGTATCATATTTTGTGGAAGTCAATTTGCACTAATCTGATACGTAATTGAATAAGAGTCTGATAATGTCAATAGGATTTTTTTTAATAATCAAATGAGTAAAATTTTTCTGTGGGAAAATAAGCATTGAAACAGATGAGGGAGAGAACTGTTGGAAAGGAATATATGATTAGGTATTATTGTCATGACAAGAGTCCAGAGTGAAGGCTGCACAGTGGAGTGGACTTGGAGGGAGGGATTGTATAACAATGAAAGAGGTTTTCTTTTACTTTTTAAGGAGAAAAGTAAACTGGGTGGAGGTGATGGGCAGGGAGAAAAGTGCAACAATGAATGACTGGAAACTCTAAGTCTCTGTAAACTGTCATTAAAATTAATAAAAAATTAAAAAACAAAAAAAAACCCAACCAGATCATTATGAACATTTAATACAAATGAATAAACAGGAGTACCTAATTATATCAATAGACATGTACTAAAATCTGAGTTAAAACTAAGATATAATTTTTAGCTACTTGTTTAGTAAAATTCACAGTATTTTTTAAAAAATCTTCAACAACATAAAATACTGAAACCCACAGCCGTCCAGTCTGTCTCGATTCATAGCTGACTCTCCATCCAGATTCTAAGGCTGTGAGTGGTGCCTGGAGGAACCTGTTCATCTTTATCCCTCTGAGCTGCTGTGACTTCAGACTTCTGGGGACACTTGCCATTGAATCAGCAGCACAACTCCCTCCTGCCAGCAGTGTATTAGACAAAGACAACTGAAGAGTAGATCACCGTTGTTGGGTGCCATTCTGTCTCTAACTCATGGCGATCCTATGAACAACAGACTGAAACTTTATGCCACACCATCCTCCTCGTCTCTGCCACGCTCACACCCACTGCTGCAGTCACTGTGTCCATTCATCTTGGACAGGGGCTTTCTACCACTGATTCTATTTTCCCAAGCAGTGTGAATGACTATGGGATGTCTTCAATAACCCATCTTTGTCTGTTGGGTCTTCAGTTTCATTGAAGCATGTGCATTTGTTTTGTTTATTTCTATTTACCTTAAAACAAACAAAGTAAAAGAAGGAAAACCTCCTCCTCCAAAGTAAAAGAAGGAATCAACTCCTGTCTAATTGATTCCGGCCCATAATGGCCCTGCACTGAGTTCCTAAGCTGTCCGTCCTTTACAGGAGGAAATGAACCATTTTTTTTTTCTCCCACTGAGAAGTTGGGATTGGAAGCTCTGATTTTTTAATTTTTTTCTTCATTTTGTAAAATGGTATTTTTTTTCCACTTTAAAAAATTATTAATTTTAAAGAAAATTTACAGAGACTTTGGATTTCCATTCATTTATTGTTGCATTTTTCTCCCTGCCCACACCTCCTGCCTAGTACACTACCGTCTTGGAAAAGTAAAAGAAAAATTCTTTCATTGTTTTACAAACCCTCCCCCAGGTTCACTCCACTATATAGCCTTTGCTCTGGGCTCCTGTCATGACAAAGATACCTAATAATTTTCCTTTTTAAACAGTTTTCTCCCTCATCTGTTTCAATGCAGTATGCATATTGAACCCATCTTTCTAAGTCTCCTTCCAAACCTGGGGTCAGTCCTGTTTTACAACAGTGGCACCATGCAGTATTTATCCTTTTGTGACTGAGATACTTCACTCAGCATAATGTCCTCCGGAGTCACCCATTTTGAATAATATTGCATGAGTTCCTTGTTTTTCAATGCAGCATAGTATTCCATTGTGTGAATATATCACAGCTTCTCTATCCATTCGTTTGTTGATGGGCACTTAGGTTGTTTCCAACTCCTTGCTATTGCGAACAAAGCTGCAATTAACATGGGTGCGCATATATCTGTTTGGATGTCAGTTATGGTCTCTTTGGGGTGTATTCCCAGTAGTGGAATTGCTGGGCCAAATAGAATTTCTATTTGCAATTTTTTGAGAAAGCACCATACTGCTTTCCACAGTTGTTGCACTACTTTACACTCCCACCAACAGTGAATAAGGGTTCCAGTTTCTCCACGACCTTGGCAGCATTTGTTGCTTGCTGTTCTGTTATGCTCTTTTTATTTTATACTGGTTTACTTACAAAAGTTCATATACATGGTTTTTCACACCAGATCTTTCCTCTTACTTCCCTCTACCCATCAAATTGTTGACCCTATGATTACCACCCCCTCCTCTGCCCCGCACCCTGCCCATCCTCAACCCTCTGTTCACTGCCTCCCCACCACCACTGTGGATCTTCATACATGTTTTCCTAGTTATCTTTCTATTTCTACAATAATGGTCTTATACAATATTTATCCATATAGAACGGAGTTAGTTCACTTAGCATAATGCTTTCCAGTCCCTCCCAAGTTAGGTTGTGATTTACAAAATTATTGCTCCTGCGTGCTGCATAGTATTCCACTGTGTGAATGTACCATAATTTCTCAGTCCATTCTGTTGTGGTTGGACATCTGGGCTGTTTCCATGTTTTTGTGATGGTGAGTAACGCTGTTATGAATATTGATGTACAAATCACCATTTGTGCCTCAGTTCTCATATTCTCAGGGTATATTCCAAGCAGTGGAATAGCTGGGTCCTATGAAATTGATGTTATGCTCTATCCCATAGGGTTTCTTGGTATAAATTGTTGCTCTTGGATTTCTAGTATTGCGTTTTTCACTCATTCTAAAAGTTTTGTAACCAATCTTGAAATATTTTCTTTCCTCCATTCTCTCTTCTCCTTTTTAACAGACCTCTGACGATGTAGTCATTACATGCTTGGCTACCAACCAAAAGCTGGCAGTTCATGTCCACTAGCTGTCCCTAAGGGGAAGCAATGGGTAGCTTCCTCCAGGAAGGTTTCCAGCCTAGGAGACCCAGTGGAGGACAAGTGTGAGTCAAAGTCGACACCATGACTGGGAACTGTGTGTATACACATGTTGTTGTTATGAACCATCGAGTCGCCTGCAACTCATAGTGGTTCTATGTACAACAGCTCTAAACCCTGCTCTATCCTGTGCCAATCTCATTCTCTCTGACACACATACCCCCATCACCCCAGTTACTGAATCAATCCATTTTGTCTTCCTCTCCTGTGCTGTCCCTCCACCTTCCCAAGCATGACATCCCTCTCCTAGGACTGGCCCCTCCTTGCAGCATATCCAAAGTATGTCAGGCAAAGCTTCAGAATCCTTGCCTCCCAGGAGCAGCCTGGTTTCACCCTCTCTAGGATGAACCTGTTTGTTCTCCTAGCAGTCCATGGTATGTTCAATATTCTTCTCCAGCACCACAGCTCAAAGGCATCAATTCTCCTTCAATTGTTATCGAGTTGAGTTTGACTTGTGGCAACCCTATGAACAACAGACTTGAGCCTTATCCTATCCTGTACCAGCTCTATCATCTCTGACACACTCAAGCCCATTGCTGCCGTCCTGTGTCAATCCCTCTTATTGGGGACTTCTCTTTCACTGGCCCCCCACCTTTCTAAGCATGGTATCCCTTTCCAAAGAATTACCTCTCCTGGCAACAAGCTCAAGTATGAGAGATGGAGATTTGTCATTTTTGCCTCCAAGGAGCATTCTGGCTGCACCTTTCCCCAAGACATACCTGTTTGTTCTTTTGGCAGTCCATGGGATATTCAGCACTCTTCTCCAAAACCACACCTCAAATTCTTCTTATTCCTTAATTCTTTAGCATTAATTCTTCTGTCAGCCATCTGCATTGTGTGGCTCTCAGATGCATGGCAAGTGATTGTAAAGACCATGGCCTTAGTCAAGTACACCTTAGTCTTCACACTGACATAGTTGTCTCTCGCTATTTTGGAGAGATTCCTGAAAGCAGACTTGCCCAATGCAATATATCTCCTGATCTTCTGATGGTTGGCATCAAGGGTGTTGACTGTGGATCCTGGTAAGACCAAGTTGTTGTCAGTTTCAATCTTTTCTCCATTTATCGTGATGATTATCACTGCTAATCCAAAAGTGAGACCTCTCTAGCAGTTTGAATCTACCAGCTACTACATGGAAGAAACATGGGCAATCTCCTGTGTGATTGACAGCTTCGGAAAACCAGCTGGACGGTCAGCTATCTGTCAATTCTGACTTGACAGCGATAAGTTTGTTGATGTTGTTTGTTTCTTTTTTATTAAAAAATAAAGGTAGTACAGTTTTTTCATGCTACCACCTTCTGTAACTAGATGTAGTTATAAAACTCATCAATTAACATTGGTTTAACACTATTAAATGAACTACAGACTTTAGTAGACGTAACCTTTTTTTCCCCCCACTAAGGCCACTTTTAGTTCCAGGATCTAATCAAGGATACCATGATCCACTTAGTCATCATGTCCTCTTGTTATTGTTCTTAGGTGCCATTGGGTTGCCTATGACTCATAGCAACCATATGAACAACAGATCTGAACGGTGTCTTATCCTGCAACATCCTCATGGTCTTCAACATTCTTTAGCCTGCTCTTACAGCCTCTTTGTCAATCCACCTTGTTGAACATTATGACAGCCACTGTGTCAATTTATCTGTTGAAGGTATTCTTCTCTGACCCTCCACTCTCCTCAGTCTACTGTCTTTTCCCAAGCACTGGACTCTCTTGACAACATGCTCAACGTATGTGAGATGACGTTTCGCCCTCCTTGCCTCTGAGAAGCACCCTGGTTGCACTTCCTTCAAGATGGACTTGTTTGTTCTTTTGACAGGCTGTAGAGCATTTGCTACTCTTCTCCAAGACTACAATTTAATGCTGTTCTCCTAGATGCCTTCAACTGTTGTGATATCTTGGTCTTTCCTTGTTTTCATGACTTTGATATTTTGAATAATATTGACATTTCACAGGATATTTTCTCAGAGACTAGCCCACAATTTGAGATTATCTTATATTTTCTCATCATTAGATGAGGGAATATAGATTTTGAGAGTGACTCTATTACAGAGGCAAAGGGCCTCCTTATGAAATTATAGGACAATAAAGTGATATAACCTTCTTCCTCTGTTTAAAATGACACCTGTCAGGCTTCTCCACTATGAAATTATTAGTGTTTCTTTTACATATTTTATTCTAAATCTGGTTCATCTCTAAGGGAAGAGGAGTTACACTCCATCTCCTGGAGAGAAAAAATGTTAAAGAACATCTAGAAACATGTTAAAATTAGTACATTAATAATATGTCACAGGAAATACTTTGAAATGATCCTGTTTCTCTTTAGAGTTTACTCACTGACTGCAGCATTTATTTATGGATCTTACTTGCTGCAATTATTGCTGTGATGTCATAATGGCAATTTTCTATTTCAATGATTGCTTTTGTTTTAATTATTTGAAGTACTTTTGTAAGGAAGATTTGCCCTTATGAAGAATAGAGTGGTGTGCTCCCCTATATGTATTGAAATTCCAATTTCTGTATCTTTAAATATGACTCAGTTGGGAAACCAGGGTTTATTTTTCTTATGATAATGATGCCATATCAGAGTAAGATGGACCCAAAAGTTAATAACTTCTGAGATATAAATGGGCACAGAGACACACATTGGGAAATACGGATGTCAAGGAATACCGAGGACTGATGGCAGGCACAAGACACTAAGAGCAGAGCTTACAGAAAAAATTGACCCACCCAAGGCCAGACTGGGGCTTTCAGTCTCCAGGACTGTGAGACAATGGATTTCTCTTCTTAAAGTCACCCGTGTGTGGCATTTCAACAATGGCAGCACTAAGACAGCTCCTTTCTCCCTTTTATTTATTTATTCAGTCATCTACAGAGGTACACTTTACATGGTTATGAAACAACCAAATAAGGCAAATTACAAACACTTTCCAAGTGCAGAGGAAAATGGAACTATGTAATTGAAATCAGCAAAGACTTCAAAAGTCAGCTAAGACTATAGCAAACAGAATGTTACTGTTGTTGTTGTTGTTGTTGTTGTTGTTAGGTGGTACCAAGTGAGTTCTGTCTCCTGGTGACCCTGTTCTCATAATCACGGCTGTGTTTGAATCCACTGTTGTAGCCAAGTATCAATCCATTTCACCTAAGGTCTTCCTCTTTTTCATTGACCTACTTTGCAGAGTATGACCACCTTCTTCAGGGACTGGTACCTCCTGAAAACACATCCAAAGTCTATGAGATGAAGTCTTGTCATCCTTTCTTAGAAGGAGAATTTCTAGCATGGAGGTGACTTCTGGTTGCTGTGATGCTAAACACTGATGTATCAAATGCAATAATGGTTGCCTATGGTGGACAGTGTTGGGTGGAGCTCCCCGATTAAAACAAGCTTGGAAGCTGGGGTGGCATCCACTTCCGAAATAGCTTGCCTCTAGAAACACTATGAATGTGAAGAAATGATGAAAGTTATACAAGTATTCAGGTCTTTTGTTCACAGGGTCATTATGAGTTGTCTACAACTTAACGGCATCTAACAACAATAACTTCAAAAATACATATTTTTATTTTTCTGGCAGTCCATGGCATAGTCAACATCATAGTTTCAAGGCTTCAATTCTTCCCTCTTTCTTGTTCACTATCCATGTTTTGCATGCATATGAGGAGATTAAAAATATCATGTCTTGAATTAGATACAGTTCTGGTGGTCTAGTGACAAGATGCTGCTCTGCAATTCAGAAGGCAAGTAGTTCAAATCTACCAGCCTCTCCATGGGAGAAGGATGGAAAATCTTCTCCCATACTATTAACTACTGTGAGTCTGTTCCTACATGACGCTACATAACAACAACAACAACAACAGTCCTCAAAGTGACATCTTTGCTTTTTAACACTGAAATGAACTTTTGCAGCAGATTTTCACAATGCAATGCATTGTTTGATTTGTTGACTACTGCTTCCAGGAGTGTTGTTAATTATGGATCTAAGAAAAATATAGTTCTTGACAACTTCAATCTTTTTTCCATTCATCACGATGCTACTTATTGATCCATTTGTGAGGGCTTTTGTTTTCTTCATGTTGAGGGCTAATTGTAGTACGATTTTTACCAGTAATTGCTTCAAGTTTTCTTTGTTTTTTAGCAAGCAAATTGTGTCTTCTGCATACGGCAGATTGTTAATGAGTCTTCCTGCAATCTTGATGCCTAATTCTTCTTCATATAGTCCATCTTCTTGGATAAATTGCTCAAGTATACAGATTTAACAGACATAGAGAAAGGCTGCAACCCCGATGCACACCTTTCCTGATTTCAAACCATGTAGTATTCCAATCTCTGAATTAAGTGCCTCTTGGTGTGTGCACAGGTTCTGCAAGAGAACCATTAAGTATCCTGAAATTCTCATTTTTTGCTATATTATTAATAATTTATTACTATCCACACAGTTGAATACCTTTGCTTAGTCAGCAAAACAGGTAAGCACGTCTCTGGTAGTCTCTGCTTTCAGCAAAGACCCATCTTATGTCAGCAGCTCTAGTTCTCAGCTTGACACCCTTGCCTTTGAACACTTTAAAGAGGTGTTTGACAGCAGATTTTCCCTGTGTACTGGTGACGTATTCCCTCTCTTCACACCCCTCTTCTGAATCCAGCTTGAGTTCCTGACAGTTTTCATGTTGATGTACTGCCACAATAGTTTTTGAATAATCTTCAGCAAGGCTTTGCTCACGTGTGATCTTAGTGATATTGCTTGGTAATTTCTGCATTCTGTTGCATCATCCTTCTTTGGAACAGGCACAGATATGGATCTCTTCCAGTTGGTCGGCCATTTAGGTGTCGGTATCCCCAAATATCTTGTCATTGACAAAAGGGCACCTCTAAAATTGCACCCATATTTGTATCCTCTCACTTCCTGAGGACATCCTTGTTTATACTAATTCCTTCAGTGCAGCTTGGGCTTCTTCCTTTAGTACTATCAGTTCTTGATCATATGCTGCTTCTTGAAATGGTTAGTGTTAGCTGATTGTTTTTTATTATCTTCTCTTAATGCTTTCTGTGTTGTTCAGTATTGATCTTTCAAAGCTGCCCTTTCAACTCTTCTGTTCAGCTCTTTAACTTTTTCATTTCTTCCCTTTGACATCTTGGTGCTCGAGTGCAATACTCAGAATCTCTTATGTCCATTTTGATCTGCTCTTCCTCCTCTCAGCCACAGTTTGTTATGATCCACACAGTCAAACGCCTTTGCATAGTCAATGAAACACAGATATACATTCTTCTGGTATTCCCTGCTTTCAGCTAAGATCCATCTAACATCAGCTACAATATCCCTAGTACCACGACCCCTTCTAAACCCAGCCTG
>NW_006399782.1:1244722-1283155 GCF_000299155.1 Elephantulus edwardii | reverse complement strand
ATATTGAATAGAAATGTATGTAGAACTTAATTGGTGAATATTTTGTTATATATAATCTTAGTAAGTAAAAATAAAGTACATGTTATTTTTGTACCATCAAGTTGACTATGACTTGTAGTGATCCTATGAACAGCAGATCTGAACCTTAACCCATTCTGGCCATTCTCACGAGCTGTGTCATATTCAAGCCCGTTGTGGTGTCACGGTGTCAACCCATCAGTTTACGTATCTTCCTCTCTTTCACTGACTCACTATCTTTCTCATCATTATGTCTCTTTCTAATGACTAGTTCCTCCTGAAAATATACCCAAAGTTGGTTTAGATGAAGTTTCACTGTCCTTGTCTCTAAAGAGGACTCTGTTGTACTTCCTTCAGGGAAGATTTGCTCATTTTTTTTGAAATCCATGGAATACTTGTTGTTCTCTGCCAATATATATAGCATTTAAGAGAGGAGAAATAAATCCTACTCTAACAGTATTTGTAATAGTAAGTGCAATATTTTAAATTATAACTCTTAGTCTTGATAATTATACCATAAGAAACACACTTAAAGCAAAGAAAAAATCTTTAAGATTTCTCTAAGATCATATGTAAATATCTTTTTAAAGATTGAAGAGAAACAGGAGAAAATATTATATTGTTGTTGTTGTTGTTATGTGCTATTGGGTCACTTGTAACTCATAGATAACTTGTGTAAATTTGAATCAAAGAAAAGCAAAGAAACAGTTGTAATATTTAACAAAATTATAAGTGAAAGCTCTACAAAACTCCTCATCATTGAGTTGGAATTGATTCATAGCTGACCCTCCAGTGGGTTTTCAGAAGCACTTAATGATATAGGGGAAGATTACCCATCTTTCTCATATGGAGCAGTTGGTGGATTCAAACTACCTGCCTTTGAGGCAGTAGAAGAGCTCCTTATCCCCTAGGCTGCCAGAACTCCCTTAGTCCAAGCCAAGTCAACATATTCATGAAAGAGAGATATAGTGAAATGGTCACACACATCTATGCATCTAACAACAGAGTCTTAAAATACATAAAGCCCAGCATGTAGAACTGCAAGATGAAAAAGCACACACTCATAGTTGGATAGTTTAATAAAGCCAAACTTTTAGGAAGAAATAGTTTATATATAAAAAAGAAAAGTTATAAACAAAGGTATAGATGATTTGAATGACTCAGTTAACAGCCTTGATACTAAAGATGTCAAGAGATTGAAGCATTTCCTTGGCTGGTTGGCTTGATAACGCCACAGTGGAATCTTCTAAGGTAGTTACATCACGGGCTAGAAATGTGTACCAGATCATGGATTTGTTTTTAAACAGCGTTAAGTGTAAAAAAAAAAAAAGAAATGCAAAGTAGAGTAACGTTTTTCAGCAGGTGTGTTTATATTATTTAAAGTCTTTGTGAAAATATGGATGGAGGCTCGTCATATATGTGAGAGTGGATGCATGCCACTGGGTGCCCTGGGGGCTTGGTGGTGAGGAACAGCGCTGTCGACCCAAAGGTATGCAGATCGAATCCACCAGTTGGTCCACAGGAGAAAGATGGAGTCTCTTCCCATATGATTTATAGACAGACCTTTAAAAACCCAGTGGAGGGTCAGCTATGAGTTGTTTCTGCATGTTGTGGGCATATAACAACGGTAGATGGGGATTGGAAAGGAGCCTAGGGGTACAGAGGGGCAGATAACAGGAGAGAGGCCTTCAGACTGACAGTGATGATGATGATAAACTTTGAACTTTGAACTGATAGACCCAGCACTAGAACACCTTCATTACAAAACTGATTGCAATCTTTTCTATCAGTAGATAAGAGTGTGTGTGTGTGTGTGTGTGCTCGCCCACGCTGAATGATCCTAGTCATGTGGCAGGTGGAACAAGAAAACTCTCCTTGGAAGATGATGGGTGACTGGGGTTATAAGAAAGCTCTCCTGGTCGACCTTACACACTCCCACCACCGGGCTCTGTGTCAGCTGCCCTCTCAGCCCAGGTAACTCCTGCCACCTTGCATTTCTCGGTCTCTGGGGAAGCTTAGAAGCATCCAGACTCTGGCTCCTCACTCAGCTGGAGCTTCTGGATTTCTCTGGCATCTGGTCTGACATCCTGATGAGCAAAGTTCTCAGGCCAAGTTCCAAGGCTGGGGGCCCTCTCCTCTCACACCTGTTCCCAGCAGTGAAGGGCCTGGATGCCGGTCCCGGCTCAGGGCGGGAGCTAGAGAATGTTCCCAAGTGACAACCTCCAGTGAATCCAGAAGAGAATCTGAAAAATGTCTAGTTGCTTAACAGGAGTGTCTGCAAAGCAGGTTCATTTCAAAGTAACTGCCATTCCATCCTTCTCAGGCTCAGAAGCAACCAGAGCTGGAGTGCAAAGGGAAGAGGCCTGGCTTTTATTTATTTATAAGTAAAAATTTAAAAGAAATACTTCATTTTAAAAGCATAACGTGAGGAAGATGTTAAAACTGGTGTAGCAGACCAGAATAAGTATTCCAGATTTAGGGAGGGTTGAAGAGAGAGCGATTCAGAATGCTTCCCCAGCCCAGACCCAGCTTGATCAGAGGGGTTGAACAATGTGCTTTCTGTGTGTGATTAGTCAATGACACCAGCATGGTGATCATTTTTCTAGCACCAAATCTCATTGACTTATCGCCTCTGTTTGGCTGGTCAAGAACCACTGGCATCATCCAGATGCTTGGCTTTTAAAAAGTTCTCTGCTCTCTGATTGGAAAGGGGGTGGGGGGAGGTAAATTAGTGAGAATGTCAAAGGCTCAGAGTCCTGTGACATCAGGGGTGAGGGGGGTTTCCTGTTGGATCTGCTGAGCTGGACCCAACCCCTCACCCAGGAGAAATGGTCTGGGAATGAGTCAGGGGAAAAGGTCCACGTGTGCACGGTACACGGCTACCCTGTGTAGACGCATCAATTCATGGACACACGGACGTGTCTGCTGACACCCACCCACCAGCTCTGACCCCTGTGAGCTCACCTGTGCTTCAAAGAGTTTTCAGTGGCTGATTTTTTCAGAAGCCAATCATTTCTTTGAAGCCTTTTTTTTTTAAAATGTGTTTTTATTTTATATTGGTTTGCATGCAAAATGAGTCTATATTATGTACCATTCATGTACATTGTGTCTCACACATTCCTTCATTCACATTGTGTTTCATATGATCATCCATATACATTGTGTTTTATCAAATCAATCACCATTGATCTACGCCCACCATAATATTGTCCTTTCCGGCCCCCACTGGAACTTTCCTAATTCTTCCACCCCCATGCTACTTCCTGAACCCTTTTATTGGGAGGCTTTCCTGTATTAATTCGAATATGCAACCTCTGGTTTGTTAACTGCAGCACCAGGGGTGCCCACACATACTAAGGCTTATTGTCTTTTTAAAATATTTTTTAAAATATATTTTTAAATGAATTTTAAGGAAAGTTTACAGAGACTTTGAATTTCCATTCATTCATTGTTGCACTTTCCTGCCTGCCCAAACTCCCCTCCCAGTTCGCTCTTCTCTTTGAAAAGGAAAAGAAAAATTCTTTCATTGTTAGTGTCTTTTATGGAAAGATGTTAATAAATAAGTCGTTCTTCAGGTCTCAGATGTGGGCAGAGTGGTCCCTTCTCAGCCTTGCCTGTCCTTCCTCCCCTGCCATACCTATCCTCTGCTGTCGGGCCCCCTCAGCCAGGAGAGCGGATTTCAGGACAGACCTGTGGGCAGAACCCACCCTGAGCCCCACTGTCCCTGGCCGAGACTCGGCTGAGCGGCCTGCACAGGCTGACAAGTCTCTGCTGCGGAATTCCATCCTCACAGATAAGGTCAGTCCGCACGTCTACACCGCCTTGGCGAGGCCAGCACTTCTGTTATCAGTGATGAGCCCCCGTGTCCACAAACGCTGACTGAGGCTTCCGGCTTGGGGGCCCACCCGGCCGGTGGCCCCAAGATGATTATGAAGATCTATCTGGAGCAGTGTGGGTCAGCACTATCACACCTGGACTTTGTCTTGGGGTGTCCTGGTGGCTGCAGGTGGACAGTTCACTCGGCGTAGAGGCAGGCGCTCACCCCCACCCCTCCACCCTTCGAACAGTGACCCCTTTATCATCTCCCCAGTCTGGAGATTGCCTGAGAGGATCAGTCCAGATCTTCCCTGGAACCAGTCCCACTTCTGGAGTGTGAAACCAGCATGGCCTCCCTCCACTTATTCATTCACACGTGTATTCAGCACACACCCTCCTGGGTGCCGGCTATGGTCCAGCGGCCCTGGGCATGCACTGGGGAGAGGACAGGCCCAGCTCCTGCACCTGAAGAGCTCACAACGAGCCTGATGGGGGAGGTAGATCCTAAAGGAGTGGGTCTAAGAACAGCCACACCTAGGACAACATGGAGGCTCCTGTACTGTTCACTTCATGTCAGCTCCCCTCTCTCCTGTGGCTACCAGAACTTTGACGCAGCAGTTCTGGGTTGGGGAACAGCAGGGCCTGGGATGACCCGTGGCTGGCGGATGGGGGCACTCCCCGGCCCCCAGGAGGAAGTCAGTGCCTCTGAGGAATGTGTGTGGAGTAGCTGGCTCTCAAAGGTCAGCTTCTGCTGGGGCTGGTGACACGGGGTGGGGGGTGCGGGGGGAGCATAACAGCATTGCACTTTGCAATGTGTGTGATCATCACTTTTCCCCAGCACCCACTCTTATAAAGCCCTGAGGGAGCAAGGGCGGTGATGATAATGGGGACAGCCTGTTGTTTTGTTGTTGTTGTTGTTTGGTGCCGTCGAGTCGTAGACGACTCATAGGGACCCTATGAACAAACAGCCTGAGCACTGTTTGTACATAGAGTTTCCAGAGGCAAGCCATTTCGGAAGTGGATGCCGCTCCTGCTTCCAGGCTTGATTTAGTCGGGAAGCTCCAGCCAACACTGTCCACCATGGGTGTCCATTACCACGATTGGCACATCACTGTCACAGGCTTCAGTATCACAGCAACCACGAGTTACCTCTGTACAGCAACGCACAGACCAGTGCTATACCACCTAGAAGAATGCAGCTCTGTAAATTGAGGCCCCCAGAGATCTAGGCACCGGGGCTCTGTGGAGATTGTGTGTCCAAACCCAGGACCTTGTGGATGGGGGCCCATGAGCCCTGGGGTGGTAGACGGGGCTGTGAGCCTCTGTGAGCAGCCTCCCGTCCTGGGGTTCTGGGAGCAGGAAGCCTGCTCTTCATCTGCAGCCCCCTGGACAGCTGGCAGCTGACAGAGCTCTCCTCTCCTGTCACTCACTCAAAAAACAAACGCAGGTTGTCCCCAAGCCGCTGGCCATGGGCTCAATTTGTCAACGTGTCTTCGCAAGTAACGACTCTGGTTCAAACTTTCTAGGTTCAAATCCTCGTTGAGTAACTGAATGACGGTGAACAAGCTAACATTTCTAAGCTTCAGGTAAAACGTGTGGGTTTACATCTGTGAGATGTGCCTGTGGGTTAACGCCTGCTTGGCTGGGTTGTTTTGAATGTTAAACAGTGTCATTTACAGATAGCATTAGCATGGTATCCAGCACATGGTAAACACAGCCCATATGTGTTTAGGCATTATTGGGCATTATAGTTATCATTATTATTATTATCTAATATGGACTTTGGCCATCTAGGTTTGAATTCAGAGCCACCGTCACTGGCTGTGTGACCTTGGACAAGCCAGTTCACCTCTCCGTGGTGGACACTGTGGTGGACCGCTCACAGCCCCATTCACAATGGGGTTCCTTCCTCTGGCTGCCGGGAGTGTTGTTGGCTGACGGGCCTCATGGAGTCCCTCTCTGGTGGTGCCTTCAGCTGAAGAGAGTCACTTTGCACAGAGTGCCTTGCCTCCTTGCTCCCTCCTGGTCTCTAAGATGAGTTGTCTAAAGGCATCTAAAGATGAGCTGGGACAGCGCTGACTGGGATGGAGGGACTGCGGGCTTCAGAGCTCCCTGTAGGATCTGCAGGGTCTCCCTCACTCCTCTCTCTCTCCAGCCATGAGTCCTCACCTTCTTCTGTATCACACCTGAAGCCACATGCTAAATAAATCGCCTAAGTATGAAATTTTGTCTTGGAGTGTGTTTCTCAGCGAACCTGCCTGTGACAGCGGACACCAGGAATGGCCAGAGGACCAGACTCTAAATTGAGATTTGGGCACAAGGTCGTCTGCTGGCCAGCCGGCAGCCAGGGCTCGGAGCGAGTCCCTCACAGGCGGTGAGCTGGGCTGAGGAGCTGGCAGAAGGGAATACACTGGTGCGAGCCAGTCCCTGTACATTGAGGCTTGTAACACCTGACGTGGGCATTAAAACTGGTCTCAGTCTGGCTCTGTCCTGGCTATTCTCACCAGCAGAAAGCCCTGTTCTGTGGGTTGTGGTTTCTTCACCTACACAATGAGGGGTGGGATGAACTGAATGGACAAGCAGAGGTGTGAAGGTCCCGTCTAGCTGAGATAGCCTACAGAAGTCTGTGAACTCATGAAATGGGGGGTTTAGTGGGACTGGGTGCCCTGGAGCCGAGTGGACAGGCAACGAGAGGTAGGTGTGAGGGGCTTGGCGGGATTTTGTCTAGAGCAGGTTCTGTGGCTCAGGATGGTCCTGCCAAGCCTCACCTTCCTCCTCAGGACCCCTGCTCCCACCGCTCTGATGTGGACTTTCACATCTGGACTTGACCCAACAGATCTTGAGCTGCAGGGATCTCAGGGCTGTCTTGGCCTCACAGATCTCCTTTCTTTTTCTGGGGGTCTGACAGCCTCTAAACTCTGTCCAGAGTCTGGCAGGAAGTTGTGGGCTCTGGGTCTCTGGAGTTGTAGGAATTGGGAGCAGACAGGATAGAATGAAAGACAGAGTTTCTGGTCTGTGAGGTTCTGGGTGGGGAAGCAGGGGCTCCCCATACTGGGCACTCAGTCCACCCCCACAGACCTCACTCACAGTACTTGCCCGACCTTCCTGTTCTCCTCACCCGCCATCAGGCCCCTCCTCAGTGGAACAAACAGTGTCTGTGAAGGCTTAGTGACTTCTTGAAAGTCACACAGTTAGTGGTAGAGCCACGTTCGCATCCAGGGCCGAGGAGCTCCAAGCCCTGCTCAGTCTCCTCACTGGGCCAGACTCAGGATTGCCCAACATGAGAGACAAGTGAGGCACTGGACTGTGAATCTAGAGGGAGGCTTTATTTTCTTGTTTATTCATTACAAAAGAAAAAATGTATTGGGGAAATATGCTTTCCAAAATTCTAAAGAGCAATAATGTCACCTGATCCAGGCCATAATCTTTGGAATTACTTGCTATGCATCAGAGAGTTGGACAATGACTAAGGATGAAAAAGAGGAATCAATGATTTTGAGTTATAGTGCTGGAGGAGTCTTGAACATACCATGAACAGTCAGGAGAATAAATAGGTCTTGGAGAGGGTGAAACCAACTTTCTCCTTGGTGGCAAGGATCTTGACGCTCCATCTCACATACTTCAGGCATGTTGCCAGGAGGGACTAGTACTTAGAGAAGGACATCCTACTTTGAAGGCTAGAGGGAGAGTACAGGGCAGGAAGAACCTGAATGAGATGGATTGACACAGTGACTGGGGCAATGGGGGAAGGTGTGTCGGAGTCAGTGAGACTGGCTCAGAACAGGGCAGGCTTCAAAGCTGTCGGACATAGGGTCACTATGAGTCACAGGTGACTAGACAGCATATCACAACAATAACAACAACGTTTATTACAATATGAAAATGACAAAATAAATTACATATGCTTTAAAATTTAAAATATAGAATTTAAAGAACAAAGTAAAAATTATCCTAAATCTCACCAACTGGAGATAGTTAACAGTTTGGTGAACAGATTTCCAGACAGCTCTGTGTGTGTGTGTGTGTGTGTGTGTGTGTGTGTGTGAGAGAGAGAGAGAGAGAGAGAGAGAGAGGGGGAGAGGGAGAGAGAGAGAGAGAGATTTCATAACAGGATCACTTGCTGTTTCATAACCTACTCTTTTTACTCAATCATGGAATATTTCCACATTGGTAACTATCCCTTTACCCTCCATTTAATGGTGACAGACCCCTGGACGGCATTCCAATGCAAACGAAAGTATGCCAGTCCACTCCAATGCTATGGGCAGTTAAATTGCCACCATGTTTTGCGATTGTAAAAATTCTAGGGTGGTTATGATTAAATCTCTGTCTTGACTATTTGCCCAGCTACTGTTTTAATGTCCATTTTACCAAAATGAAACAACAGTTTCCGACACCCATGGAGGCCACTCTGGTGCTTCATTCCAGCTGCAGAATCTTGTTTTCCCAGCAAACTGGTGTCTCCGCAGAGGCAGAAGCTCCCATTCTAAGGAGCAGTTCAGAGTTGAAGTGTTTTCCTGGGGGAGTTCTGGGGAAGGGAGGACCACATGGCGCCCTGAAGCTGTGAATTTCCAAATCTGAATTCAAAGACATGATAATTTGTTCACAAGAACCCCAAGGTTCAGCTTCCTATTGGAGGTTAGGCAGCCATTCCTGTGGACTTGGGAGGAATCAGGAGATGTGTAGTGCGGAAGGCTGCTGGGAGGGGCTGCTCCATCACCAGCCTTCAGCGTTTATTATTTGTGTTGTTGTTGTTGTGTACCATTGAGCCAGAGCCGACCCATAGCTGACCCTCCAGTGGGTTTTCAGAGGCAGGTAATTGCCCAGGAGGAGATTACCTCTTCTCCTGCAGAGCAGCTGATGGATTCGAACCATGTGCCTTCAGTGTTGCAGTTCATTTTCTTACCACTAGACCATCAGAGCTCTCTATAAACAGTGTATAAAGGGTTGTCATTCACAAAACACCACAAAGAGGTAGCTTTAGACAGAAATTTATTCGTTCACTGTAACCTATAGGAATCAGTCATATGGACTCTTTCTGAGGATTTTGAAAAAGAAGTTTTTCAATTCTCTCTCTTGTAGCTTCTGGTGACTGTGGGTAAAGCTTGGTGTTTCTTTGCGGTCCCATCAGCTGCATCTGCCTCCATTGTCATGTGTCACAGCCCCTCTGTGTGGCTCTGGGTCTGTCCTCTCCTTTCAGAAAACTCCACACAGAAGGAATTAGGGAGCTCTGGAGGCCTAGTGGTGAGAAGATGCACTGCAATCCCTAAAACACACGGTTCAAATCCATCAGACGCTCCGCAGGACAGGCAGTCTCCTCCTGTGCGATTTACAGGCTCTGAAAGCCTGTTGGAGAGTCGGCTCTGAGTTGGTTCTGGTTCCGTGGCACACGATGACGCCACCACCCGGAAGGAGGAGCTGTGATGATCCTTTCTACTCTGGGTTCTGAGATGGTTGGGGCCAGGGTGGAGGGCAGTGTGGTTTAGTGCAGCCTATATTCACTGCCCGTTCATTAACCACAGTCAAAACCAAAACGCAAAAACCAAATGCATTGTCATCAGGTTGCTTCCAGGTCATAGGGACCGTGCAGGACAGGAAGCTGTAAGATCCCTGATAAAAACGGTCAATCTTTAGAGCTGCCTCACACTTCCCTGGAGGGGGCTGGTGGGCTTTGAACTGTCAATATTTTGGTTCCCAGTCATACCTCTACTCACTGTACCACCAGAATTCTAACAAATTCTTTCAATTTCCCTCACCTTCCCATCCATCAAATTATACAACCCAATGATTAATCTCCCACTCCCCCTGCACATCCACATCCTTCTGCTTCCAGCCTCTCCCGCCCTTCCTGGATCCTTATTCTACAATAATGGTTTTATACAATATTTGTCCTTTTGGGACTGAGTTAGCTCACTCAGCACAATGCTCTCCAGAGACCCAGTCTTGCTATCTCTGTTTCTATGGAATATGGCTGTGTTTCTTCCAAGGCAGATTTGTTCATTCTGGCAGTCTGTGGTAATTCAGATACAATTCTTCACCAACACCGTGATTCAACCCTGACATTCACTATTTGGTCATGTTGTTGTTGTGTATTGTAGAGTCAGAACTGACCAATAGCTGACCCTACAGTGGGTTTTCAGAGGCAGTACATTGGACAGAAGTGGATTCCCTGTCTTTCTCCATCAGAGTGACTGGTGCATTCAAACCGTGTACATTTGTATTGGCAGCGCAATTCCTTACCTCTAAGCCACGAGAGCTCCCTTTTGGCCGTAGAACTTTTCAATATTCCAACTCAAGGCTACTAACAGTAGGCATCCAAAAACTACTCCATGACTGCCAAATAGCACCTAAAACAGGCCTGGCCACAACCGATCTTTTAGGGCGTTGGTGTGTCAATGGTCGAATGCTCTATTTCCTTGCATGAGACACGGGCTCAGTCCCCAGTCAATAGATTTCAAGCGCATTGGACTGTTAGCATCTGTCAGTGGAGGCACGTATGTTCTTATGATGCTGAACAGTGGAGCTTCCAGACCAAACAGGAGGAAAGGCCTTGTGATCTACTTCTGAAAAGTCCCTGTTGATACTGTGGGTCACAATTTTCCAGAGGGCACAGGTCAGGACAGGGAGCTCTGGTGACCTAGTGACAAGAAGCTGTGTTACAATCCCAAAGGCACACAGTTTGAGGCCACCAACTGCTCCGTGGGAGATGGATGGGCAATCTCCTTCTGGGTGATTAACAGCCTCTGAAAACCCACCAGAGTCAGTTATGGGTCGATTCCAATTCTATGGCACACACAACAACAACAAAACCAACAAAAACAGAAATACCAGCTATCTTCTTGGCCCCTAATGGTTTCACCTCTTTTCTGGGTTCTCAGTGCCCATGTTTCAATAACCTACAAATTTCTTCACTTCCGTTGATTGGTCTAATGGTAGACACCTGATCCCCAATGGGCCAATCAGATTCCCTCTCCCAACAATTCGCCCTGGAAAGCCAAGGGACGAGGATCCTGGAGTAATAGAAATAGTGATAGCTAACATCTTTCCTGCAGCTGCAATGTGCCAGGCAAGGTGCTAAGTGAAGTACATATATTCTGCCCTTCACAACTGTCTCACTGAGGTTAGTCTAGCTAGCTGTCAGGTGAGGAGTGAGGCACCGGGACTAAGTAACTTTCTCCAGGGTTCAGAGGAGGAATGGCTGAAACAGGAGAGGGTGAGCTGTGTGGTGAAGCGACTGCGTCTACCAGCTTCAGGGTGCCTGGACCCTCGACTGAGGATGTGGCAGATGGCCTGGGGGTGGAGGAAGGAGGGAGACCCATCCTGTGAGATGCTGAGTGATGAAGGAGCAGAGTGGTCTGTGGTATGGGGCTGAGGGGGGCAAAGGCCAAGGGTGGAGAGGGATCATGCCCCCATCTCCTCCCTCTCTAGTGAATTAACAGCAAACTTGGCAAAAAGGAGTGGGCGGCTCATTTTGGCGACATGGGGCAGGAGGCAGTGAGAAATTTACATCCTCTGCATCGGTCCAGTGGAGCGGACACTAGGAGGCTGAGGGGGTGGTGCAGATGAGGTGTGCCAGGGACATTGGAGTCCCCGAGAGATGGGGGCAGGGCGTCCATCCATGTGGGAGAAGGGAGTTGGGGTGTCGGTGGTTCCTGACATTCCTTGTGGGGAGGCAGATAACCCAGGGAAGGAGGCCTTATGACCACCTAGGAAGACAAAACTGATCTGAGGCAGATGATTTTCACCCGAATCCAAGCCACGGCAAGTGCAGGGTTGTTGGGCTTTATTTAAATAAACACATCACCATCTCATATTAGCACTGACACAGCAGTGGACCCTGCGTCACTGACAATCAAACGTCACACGGTACTCGCGCAGCCCACGGCTTCATGGGCCACCGTACCGGCTGCACAGTGGCACAGCCACATGAATTCATTTCTCGATGCACAGCACTTCCTTTAAATAAGCAAGAACATCCCACAATCATCAGGTCAGAGGAGAGTGGGGGCAAACCATTCCCTGTCTCCCATGAGGAGGGGACAGAGCTTGACAGTGGAGGCTGAGCTCTGGGTCCCTTACTGGTGGGGTGAGGGCCCCCCAGCACAGTGTGGAGACTCCTTGGGGACAGTGTAACTTCTGTCAAGCTGCCATCGGCGCCCCCTTCCTCACTGCTGGGAGATGGAAGGGATCCATCCTGACGCCCACAGGTGGGGGCGAGCCACCGGGAACCCGGCCTGTCATCAGCGTCCCTGAGGCCCCCGCAGACCAGGATGCAAATAGCTCCAGGCCCACGCGACTCCCAGTCTGCTGACGAGGGCTGCTTGCTCCTGTTTCTTCTTCCTTTAATTTTTTTTTTTTTTTAAAGAGAGCAACATTAAGAGTAAGAGTGGGGAGTTTTGGAAACTTTCACTCTGGCTCTTTAAGAAATTGTGGAGATAATGGAGTAGCAAGAGGACCCTCTCCAGGGTGCCCCTCCATGCACTGCTGACTGCTGCCCACCAGGGACAGAAAGGGGGGTTTCTTCCTCTGGAACGAGTGGCCCTTGGTTCAAGAAGGCACAGGGCTAAATGAGGTGAGCCCTTGTTGACATGAGGAGACGGAGCTCATCAGGACCTGTGTCTCCTCTGACAGAGAATGGCACCCCTGTTCTCACTCTGAGGCCTGGGACCACCCGCTGCAGCTCCTGGAGCTTCCGAAGGCTGATCCCTTATCCCTGGCGTGTGGACTGGACATGCAGCAGGTTGAGGAGTGGCAGGGCCATGCCGGGATTAGAGGGGACACTCTACCCCAAGAAGAGGAAACCCAGGGTTGGGGAGCTTAGCCCCGGAAATGACCTCAATGCAGCTGAGTTCATGGAAGGGCAGGGAACACAGAAGCAGGGCCAGCTGAGGCCTGCCCTCCTTACAACAGGCTTGGACCACAGTCCTGCATTGAACTCCTTGCCTCCCAACTTAAAAAAAAATCTTTCTAAGAAGCATTTTCTCTGTTGAAGGATGATTCCCCTGTTCCATCTCTGTGGTCCTGCCCTGACCTCCCCTCATCCAGCATTGGCAGGGGAAAACCAGCCAGCTCAAACGCTTTGGACACAACAGTCTGATATACCCAAGGTCACAGGACGGCACCGGACCCGGCACATGCCCGGTGGTGCTGCCTTCTCAGAGGCCTGGCTACAACTCCATGTGATGGAGCCTCAGTAGACAGTGTCCTCAGAGGGAGCCAGCAGAGGCAGGGGTGAGTGGAGGGGCTGGGCACCCACAGTTACAGTCAATGCAGTGACGGCTCCCAAGGGGCACCCAGGAGCTGGCCTGGGGCCGCAGGCCCTCTCACATCTCAGCAGGCCCCTAGGCGTCTCCGCAGGGCAGGCTCGGCTCCAGCAGAGGCCGTGTGGGAAGTGGGGCTCTGCCTGTTTCCTTGGTAACTGGACTTTTCTGAGCTCCAGCCTGGTGAGGCTCCATGCGGTGGGAGAGCGTGCAGGGAAGCAGGGCCTGTGCCAGCCGTGGGCGGGTGTGACGGGGGGCCGCCAGCGCCGCCTCAGGTAGCACAGGGCCAGGTGGTGCCTGGGAGGCAGACGGCTGGCTTCCAGCAGGAGGAACCTGCTCCCGTCCAAGTTGGGGGACTTTCTTAGTCTTTATTCCAGTTCAAAACGCTCCCAGAAACTTCATCGCTGACTGGAGGCGCGTTCTCACTCCTCCCCTCCCATCACGAGTTTCTTCTGTAAGCACTGTTGCCCAATTTACCAAGGAGAAAGAAAGGCCTTATGTATCTGGATTTTTTTGGAGATGGTTTCCATTTGGAGAGAGGGCGAGGCTTGCTTTCAGAGGCAGGGCTGCAGGAGGACAGCAATGAGGGCCAGCGGCAGCAGCATCAGGGAGGGCCCCCTGGAGGTGGTGACGGCTGGGGGAGCAAACACAGCAGTAAGGCCTCATGGTACCACAGCCTTGTTTGTGGCCCTTCAGCCCTGGAAGTGCACTAACCTCAGGCGACTCCAGTACTCTAACTTACTTGAGACAAACCCTCCCCCCACTTTTCCTCTGGTTTCTTACCTATGAGTAATCTCAAAGGGACCCTCACCAGGCTCTGAGGCAATAAATCTTTGCAGGAGGATCTTTCTCCTGAACAGCAGCTGGTGCATTCGAACCACCAACCTTTTGGCTAGTGGCCCAACATGTTACACATGTTAGACACCACCAGGACGCCTTTCTTTACATATGCATTCCTTTCAAAATGACACTACATGCATATGTATGTAGCTGCCTCCACCCCTTTTTAGACTATTATAATTAGCACTTATGCTAATTACCCAGATCTGTTTGGGTGACACAGTCTGTGCTTCTGCTTGTGATTGTCTATGGCTCCCGGTTTGGGTCCCCGGGACACTCAGCTTTGGCTGTGTGTGAAACTGGGGCCTCTGTCCTGTGTCACTAAGAACCCGGGAGACTTTCAGTGACTCCAGACAGCCCCGATGACGCGGCGGCAGACAACCTGCACCTGCTCCCACTGCGTGGCGTGATGCAGCCCCTCCCTGGGCCTCCACAGCTCCCACCTTTCCCGGCCACCCTACCTGCATTGGAACACTGTTGAGACAGCATCCCTTCCAGGGACGCCACGTAGTCCTGGCCCAGCCAGTCTCGGTAGGTGGTTTTCTCCCCCACAGGCACGGCTCGGACGGTGGCATCCTTGAAAAGCAGGTCTTGGCCATGGTAGTCCGAGGAGTCAAACATTTTGAAGCCATTCTTGTTGTGGTCATCTCCAAACAGGTCCTGCAAGCAACACAAGTACATCTCCTTTCTCACTGGCCCGGCGACCTCTTGCTTCTGATTGCTTTTGATACAGAGAACCAATGAGCAAGTGATTCAGGAGCCTCCATCTGCTTTAAAACCCTAAACTTGACAATGGGGCTCAATCATCAAGAGATTTTTAGGAAAGCACAGGGCTATAGGCACCATCATAAGATACTTAGGAGCTTTATACTATGTGACAGACGTAGAAGGAAAGTGTCAGATACACAAGGAGAGACTGCATCACCGTTGAGGTAGAACTGACTCCCAGCTGACCCTCCACTGGGTTCCGGAGGCTGTAAACCACACAGGAAGAGAGTTCCCATCTTTCTTCCATGCAGGTGCTGGTGGGTTTGAACCACCAGAGAGGCGAAGGCTTTGGGGCATCAGCACAGGCCCCCGTGGACTAGGCCACCTGAGCCCAGATGAGATTACGGACGTGTTCTCCTAGCCTGAAAGACCTGCTCATTGTTTCCCAACCTTTTCTGCAGTATCTCACTCTATATTATGGGTCTTTTTTCCTCTTAAACCAGAACAAGATCACTGTGAAAGCATTTCAATCTGTCATCAGTAATACTAATACTGTTAGTAATAACAATAGGTGATAGAAATATCCTTTTTCTCACCCACTCTCTTCATCTCCTACCAGTCTGTTGTACTGTAATAGTTTGCATGTTGTGGAAATACCACTGGTATTCCAAATGCTACCATAGTTACTCACGGTGGATAGGTTTAAGGAGAATGTCCAGACTAAGATGAGGAAGCTTAAAGGCCTGGTGACAGACATCTGAACCTAGCCCACGGAAACCTGACAGATCAGAACAGAACACTGACTAGCTCGCTTGCTGTGGGCATGTCATCAGGACAGACCACTCAGTAGTGGTGGATGTTGTGTTTGGCTGACAGCCAGTGAAGGTGTGGGAGATGCCCGCCGACACGGGCTGTCACGGTCACTGCAGGAGGGGCTGGTACAGGCTGGGCGTGGGGCTGCGACCGTGCGGGTGACGTTTTGTTGTGTTGTACATAAAGTCAGGGTGAGTTAGAGTTGACTTCAGTGAGGCGATCGACAGCCTTCCTCACGGCCCAGCGATTGTGCGGCTCTCCCTGCCCTCTGAGGATCCCTCGATTAAATGGTGGTATGGCTACAGCCCTAAAAGCGCTTTGACGCAGACACAGAGTAGTAGGAGAGATTATAAATATGTACACACATCGAAGGACATCTGGAGAACATGGATCAATGCCCACGTCAGTTTTTAAACAGTGATCAAGAGGAACAGAAGGAGTAAAGGCATCAATCATTTCTGGAGGACAATCCGCCCGTGGCGTAAGGCACGAGCTGGGGCTGCTAACCGAGCCCGCAGGCCACTCCCTGGAGAAAGATGAGGTGGCACACCCCGCGGAAGATTTACAGCCTGGGGGACTCTGTGGGGGCTGCCGTGAGGTGGTAACCGGTCCTCAAGGGGCTCTGGTGGCATCATGGTCAAAGCACTCAGCTGCTGACTGAATGACCTTAAACCTCTGAGGGAGAAAAGCGTGGCCATCATGTTTGTAAGGACGACAGTTCTCTAAGGATTCCTGGGAGACCCTATAGGGTAAATGTGCTGTCAACCCAAAGACAAGTTGCTGGAATCCACCAGCGACTCCATGGGAGAAAGATGGGCAACCTCCCCCCGTGTGATTTACAGCCTCTGAGAACCTGCTGGAGCTCCACCTAGGAGTTAGTTCAGACAGCACATGACAACAACAACTACAACTCTGTTCTAAAGGGTCTGTATGCATCAGGATCAACTCACTAGCAGTGGGGTTTGAGGTTTGGGGTTTGGGTAATAGATCCTCTGGAGTTCCTAGGAGGTACACGTGGTTAAGAGTTTGACTATTAATGAAAATTTAGCACTATAAATCCACCCAGAGACACCTTCTTTCCACCGCTATTCATAGGAGTTTCAAGAACATGTTATTTCAGAAATGGATGGCCAGGCTTGCTTCCTCGTCTTAGTCTGAAGAGGGCCACTGAAAGCTGTCCACAGTGGATGACCCAGTTAGTGTAACAAACACTGGTGGCCTAACTTCCAGAGTCAAAGCCACACACAGGCTGTGATGGTCTGACAATGTGACAGGTGAGGGGTGGAATGAGGCATCAGCATGGGAGGAAGACTCATCAACAACCTGCAATATGCAGATGCTTGCTTTCCGAAAACAAAGACTTGAAACACTGATGAAGATCAAAGACTGTAGCCTTCAACATGAAGACGACTAAGATTCTCACAAGTGGCCCAATCAACAATATGATGACACGGAGATAAGATTGAAGTGGGCAAAGATTTAATTTTACATGGATCCACAATCAATTTCCACGTTAACAGTCAAGAAATCAAATGATGCATTACATTGGGCAAATCTGCTGCCAAGGACCACTTTAAGGTGCCAATGAGCAATGATGTCAGTTTAAAGACTAAGGTGTGCCTGTCTCAAGCCTTGGTATTATCAATTATGCATGGGAAATGAATGACGAAGAGCAAAATAGAATCAATGCCTTTAAATTATGGTGTTGGTGAAGAATACTGAATATACCATGAAGTGCCAAACAAACAAACAACTGTGTCTTGGATAAGGTGCAGCCAGAGTGTTCTTGACAAGCCAAGATGGTAAGACTTTGTCTCATATAGTTTAGCTATGTGGCCAGGAGGGGCCAGTCTCTGGAGGAACACATCATGCTTGGAAAAGCACATAGTCAGTGAAAGAGAGTAAGAGCTTCAATGAGACGGACTGACACAGCGACTGCGCCAACAGACACAGCAAACATTGTGAGAATGGTGCAGAATCACGTGGGGTTTAGTTCTGTCAGACTAGAGCCACCATGCATCCGCTGACGTCACAGCACCTGATAACAACAATGGCACCTTGGAAGAAAGCTCAGTCGATCTGCTTCCAAAAGGTCCCACCTATGAAGCAACTCTACTCCATGAGTGGGGGCTGTCTCCACAGCACATGTTTTTGTGAAACTTAACTTTGCTCCCTGTTGATACTCCTGTAGACATGGAGGTATTTACAGCATATACTAATACAGCAACTTTTAAAAAAGAGATTCCTTTGAGGATCTGATGAGATTGACCAGCTTCTTTCTAGAAAAATGTACATTCACATAGCGTTTCCCACATTACTGCAGAGAGCTTAGGGACCCTGCTCAGGAAAGCCCAGGGAGAGAGCCAAGGTAAAGAATACATAGAGAGGGGCTCTGTGGGGAAAAGATTATAAATAATGTTAGTGCTTAGGACAAGGACTGGTGAGCATAACAGTGGGGCAGGTGGGAGGTAGGCTTAGCCCAGGCCCTCAGCGGTGGGAGGGACATATTAGAAACCTGGGCTCTATTGTCATACAAACTGGGCTCTAATTCTAACACTGGTAGTGGAGTAGGTGATGACTTAGATGCATTTGAAAAATGTAGCCAACAGGATTTGCTGGAATTTGACATGAAGTGTGAGAAGAAGACAGAGGTCAGAAATGATCCCCGAAGTGCTGGAGTTTCTGGGAAGACTCAGAGGAACAGGGATTCACCTTTGGACTTGTTAGTTGGAGATACCTGTTGGCAAGACAAGCCCAAAGGGTAAGTGTGTAGCTGTTGGATGTACAAGTTTTGAGCTGAAGGAAGAAGAGGGTCTAAGGACGCAAATTTGGAGGCGTTTGCTTATGTTGTTGCAAAGTCCCATCCAGGAGACAACTCTGAACAACAGATCTGAACTCTGCCCTGTCCTGTGCCACGATCTGTCATGCTCACGATCTCCCACATCAATGGGCTCGAGGCCATTGTCAGTCACTGTGTCAATCCATCTCTTTAAGGTCCTTCCTTTCTTTCTCTGACACTACCTTTCCCAGCGTGATGTCTTTTTCCAAGGACTGGCCCGTTTTGACATGTCCAGAGTATGTGAGATGAAGTTTCAATTTCACAATCCTTGCTTTAAGGAGCACCCTGGTTGCACTCCCCCCAATAAAGACTTGTTTGTTCTTTTAGGCAGCCAAGAAATAGTCATTAATCTTTGCCAGCACCACAATTAATGGCATTGTTTCTTCTTTATTGTTCAACTTCCAGATGCATAGGAAGCAATTAAAAATACTATAGCTCGGATCAGTCTTTAACATCTTTGCTCACTGGCACTTTGGAGAGGTCCTTGATAGCAGTTGACTGCTATTACTCATGGCCAGGAAGCAGTCGTCAGAACATAAAAAAGAAACACTGCATGGTTCAAAATCAGGAAAAGAGTGTGACAGGGATGCATCCTGTCTCCATACGTTTTCAATCTGTATGCAGAAGAGATAATTTGGAAGCCTGAACTTTATGAGGAGGAATGTGGCATCAAGATTGGAGGAAGACTCATCAACAAATTATGTTATGCAAATGACACAACCTTGCTTGCTGAAACTGAGGAGAACCTGAAGCACTTGCTGCAGAAGGTTAAGGAGTGTAGTCTTCAATATGGATAGAGGCATAACATCAAGAAGACAAAGATTCTCACCACTGGGCTAATTGGCAGCACCATGATATATATATAGAGGAGAAATTGAAGTTGTTAACAATTTCAGCTTACTCAGCTCCACAATCAACACTCTTGACACAAGCACACAGGAAATCAAAAGTCAAATTGCACTGGAGAAGTCTGCTGCCAGGGAACTCTCCAAAGTGCTAAAGAGCAATGATGTCAGCATAGAGACTAAGGTGGGCCTGATGAAAGCCATGGTCTTTATAATTACTTGCTATGCATCAGAGAGCTGGGCAATGACTAAGGATGACAGAGGAATTAATGCCTTTGAATTGTGATACTGGAGAAGGTTCAAGTTCAGTTGCTATATCTATTAGTCTAAGTATACTCTGCTGTACATACGGTTTTCAAAGGCCAGTTATAGTTTAAAAGTGGATTGCCAATCTTTCTTAGTCTGTGTTAATTTGGATGTTCACTGTTAAAGGAATATCTGACAGACAAGTATGCTAACCACCAAGTTGTGCCAAGAAATCTGGAGGACAACTACCTGGCCAACTGATTGGAAGAGATCCATATTTATTTCCATTCCAAAAAAGAGGTGACCCAGCAGAGTGTGGAAATTATGCAATATCACTAAAATCACACACTAGCAAAATCCTGCTGAAGATTATCCAGAAAATACTTGAACAGTACATTGACAGAGAACTACCAGAAATACAGGCTGGGTTTAGAAGAGGTCATGGCACTAGGGACATTATTGCCATATCAGATGGATCTTGGCAGAAAGCCGAGAGTAAGACCAAGAAGCAGTCCTCAGAACAGTGCAAGGAAACACTGCATGGTTCAAAATCAGGAAAGGAGTGTGTTAGCGATGCATCCTGTCCCCTTACCTTTTCAATCTGTATGCAGAACAGATCATTTGGGAAGCAGGGCTTTATGAGGAGGAGTGTGGCATCAAGATTAAAGAGAGACTCATTGACCTACAGTATGCAGATGATACAACCTTACTTGTTAAAACTGAAGCACTTGCTGCAAAAGGTCAAGGACTGTAGTCCTCAATATGGATTGAAGCTCAACATCAAGAAGACAAAGATTTTCACCACTGGGCCAATTGGCAGCACCGTAATAGCTTGTCAGATCCACAATCAACACTTAATACCAAGAGTCAGGAAATCAAAAGATGAATTGCACTGGGAAAATCTGGTGTCATGGACCTCTCCTGAGTGCTGGAAAGCAACAATTTTAACCTAGATACAAAGGTGCACCTAATCCAGGCCATGGTTTTCTTGTTATACTTCAGAAAGTTGGACAATGACTAAGGATGACAGAAGAATAGATGCCTTCGACTTGTGGTGCTGGAGAAGAGTCTTGAACATACCATGGACTGCCAAGAAAACAAATAGGTCTGTCTTGTATAGAGTGAAATCAAGTCTCTCCTTGGAGGCTAGGATTTTGAAGCTCTGCCTCACTTGCTTTGGGAATGTGGCCAGGAGAGATCAGTCCTTGGAGAAGGACATCATGCTCAAAAGGGTGGGGCAATAGGGATAGTTGTGTCAGAGTTAATGTGACTGGCTTAGGACAGGGAACAGTTCAGAGTCGCTGTACAGTTTCACTATGCATCGCAGGCGACTCAACCAATAATACATTCTGTAAGGTTTGGAAGCAGGAGTGGCATCCACTTCCTAAAAACTTGCCTCTGGAAACTCTATGAACTTTGATAAATGTTGATAGTTGTAGAAGGTCTTCAGGCTTTTTCATAGGGTCGCTATGAGACATGCTTGACTTGAAGGCAATCAACAACAACAACAACAACAACAAGAACTAGAGAAGAGTATTGAACATACTATGGACTGCCAAGAGAACAAACAAGTCTGTTCTGGAGAGAGTGAAACAAAGATGCTCTTTGGAGGCAAGGATTTTGAAGCTCTGTCTCACATACTTTGGGCATGTGGCCAGGAGGGACCTGTCCCTGGAGAAGGGCATCATGCTCGGGAAGGACAGCACAGAAGAGCAGGTCCCCAGATGAGATGGGTTGACACAGTACCTTGTATAATGAGGGTAGGTGTGTTGGAGACAGCGAGACTGGCTCAGGACAAGGCAGGGTTCAGAGCTGCTGTACACAAGGTCACTATGAGTCACAGGTGACTTGATGGCACATAACAACAACTACCATGGATGCTGATTACAGATTCAAATAAAATGAAATAATTGACAAATTTTTACCCATCTATCATGATGTTATCTACTGGCCCACTGGTGAGGACTTTTGTTTTCTTGATGTTGAGATATAATCCATATTGAAGGCTATAACCTCTTATCAACAACCTGCATTGTTTAGAGGATACAACATTGCTTGCTAAAGTGAGGAAGACTTGAAAAGCTGACTTCAGAAGGGCAAAGATTATAGCCCTCAATATGGATTACCTCTCAATAACATAAAAATCCTCAGCACTAGGTTAATAGGAAACATCAGGATAGATGGAGAAAAGATTGAATTGCCAATTATTTCATCTTACTTGAATCCATAATCAACACTGGTGATAAGAGCAGTCAGGAAATTAAATCATGTAAAAATCTGCTTCCGGGAATCCCTCCAAAGTGTTAAAGAGCAAGGAGTAAGGTGCACCTGACCCAAGGCATGTTCTTTTTGATCCCTTGCTTTGCATCTGAAAGCTGGACACCGACTAAGGATGACACAAGGAGAACTGATGGCTTTGAGCTGTGTTGTTGGAGAAGAGCATGGAATATCCCACAGACGGCCTAAAGAACATGCAAGTCTGACTTGGAGAGAGGATAACCAGGGTGTTCTTTGAGAGCAAAGAGGGTGAAATGTCATCTCACATGCTCTGGGCCAGGCCTTGGAGAAGAGCATCGTGTTCAGAAAGGTGGAAGGTCAACATAAGAGAGAAAGAAGACCTTCCAGAGGATGGTTTCACGCGGTGACTCTAACAATGGACTCAGGTATATCCGAGATGATGAGGACAGCACAGGATAAGGGTTCATACTTGTGTAAACAGGGTTGCTAAGAGTCACTGTTGACTCAGCAACAAGTAGCAACAAGTCTTTGGTTTTCTGCAGTAAGTGCTTCAAGCCTTCTTCACTTTCTGCAAGCAAAATTGTTTATGGCTGGTATTTAACGAGGTGAGTCTGGGTGAGAGCAACAGGGGTAAAAGGGCTTCAGACTGAGCTGGGGGCCTCCAGAGTTTCAGGTCACGGAGCTGAAGAGGAAGCTGAAAGGAGATTGAGAAGGAGGCTTCCAGGAGAGACAAGAAGAGAGCTGGGCATCTGGGAGGACTTGGGAACACAAGTGGGAAAAGTGATTTAAGGGGTGAGGGTGTGGCAGGCTGAGGACCTGCAACGTGGAGTCCCTGGAACCTCGATGAGGGCAGTCTCAGAGCCTGTGGGGGCCTGTCTAGACGAGTCTCTGTCCTTGGGGGAGAGCAGAGGAGAGGAATCGGTGATCCCAAAGCACAGCTAACTCTTTGGAGTTTTGCTATCAAGGGGAGATGGAGAGCAGGAAAATACGTGTTTGATTTTAAAGATGGTGGAAGTGATGGGTTTGTTTGCTGATGGGAATGATCCAGAGAAGATGGAAACTTTACTGACACAGGCGATGGGAGGGTGTGGGATTAGCAGTTGTTGAGGGATGCTTTTGGGTAAGTGAAACTCACAGAATACCCCCCAGGCTTCTTCCATTCCTCGGAGAGGCTGGTCCCTGCTCCCGCCCCCACCGAGCAAGCCTGGGCCTGGCTCACCTGGGCTTTGTCCAGCAGTCCATACACAGAGAAGATGTTGGTGTCTGGTCGAACCACAACGGCGTGGGATGGCATCTGTGCCAGGTTGCAGGCCGAGAACTGGGACACCTCGGCCCGAGCCCCGTTGGGACACAGCAGCTCATAGTCCTCAAATTTGAGTCCTGCAGCCCAGGGCTCAGGATTATGGCCTGAGGAGATAGGCAGAGAGAGAGACTGCTATCCTCTTGGACCCCTAAATCCTTCACTGTGGGGAGGATTCTCCAACTGCACTGTCACCAGGGCCAGACAGCCCAGCCATGCTAATGATATTTCAGAGTTTTGCCTACTGACCATTTACTATGGGACGGGCACTTTAGAAAGCTTGTTTGGAATGGAGACAGAATGGATAGGTAATGGACACTGCATTAGAACAGAGGAGGGGAAGAACTATCTGGAAGGAATATATGATTATGCATTATACGTATGAGAACAATCGGCTTTGCAGGGAGGGTTCGGGGTGGGGTGGAGAGAAAATGTGCAGCAATGAATAAATGAAAAGAGAAAAAAAAAGAAAAACCTTTGGTCCTTGAGATAGTAATGCAAGGCATTGTGACTTCCACTTTCAGGTTCACCTCACCAAAGAACCCCTTCTGTGGGTGTTGAATATTGGAGGTGAGGTGGGGTCCGCAGGGTGACAGTGGACGCCCCCCACACCAGAGACCGACATCCTCAAATCAGAGGTGCAGCTTCATCTGGGGAATCTGTGAGATGCCACTTTAAGGGCTGCAGTTGCAAAGCACCTCATTCAGATGGTCTGGGGTGTATTTTGAAGTGAGCCTGTATTTTTCAGAACCTGTATTTTAAACCAGGAACCTGTATTTTAAAGCGAGAATCCCAGTGATTCTGAAGCAGGTGGTTTGGTCCAAGATATCCCAAAAAACACAGCTCACAGGAGCCGGTTGGTTTTATGTTTTCAGATATTCACTTCATGGCCACCCTCATCCCACTTCCAGAAGGAACTTGAAATCAATCCAAGAATAGAGATGAATATAATGACGATGAGAAATGAGTGGGGAGGTGGGACAAAGAGCGGGGTGCTTTACTGCAGTGAATCTCCTAAGGTCTTTTCTAAACCTCACCCCCGACTCCGTCCCAGGGCCACAGGCTGGGCAGGTCTGGCCCCAGACAGAGCCCTCACTTTGTAGGGGAGCATCCATCCAGGTGTCCCTTGTGGTGGGAGGCTGGGCAAGGAGAGGGACAACACACAGGCCTCAGGGTTTGAAGCTCCCTAATCCCCCCAGCTCTATCACACAAATAGAATCCCCCTTGGCATGGCAGGGTCGGGGATCTGAAATATGGATTGATGTTCATTCCCCAACGGGCTGTGCTTCCCCTTCTCCAACTCCCCAGGGTCAGTGTTACTGGACTAAATCTCCATGAAAAGACCTATTAGGACAGGATCAAGAAGACCTCCAGTGTTTGGGGTGTTAAAGCCTGGGATGTGGAGAGGGCCTGCAGAATATACAAAGAGCCGGCGTTGGAAGGTCCTCAACACCAAAAAAAAAAAAAAAAAAAAGCCAAAACTGCCAAGGAGTTTGTTCATACTCCCACGGGGCAGGCCTGCTAGGCCACACAGGCCCCCAGTCCCTGTAACATCCAGGGCCTGGGTTGCGCTGGGTGTTGGAACAGCCCCCTCACACGTCTGGCCCAGCTCTGGCCCGAGTTCCCACACACACCATTTGTGTTGTCAAAGACGGTTGTATGCTTGACGAAGGCGACCTCCCCAGCATTCTCCACGAGGCACCTGCAGATTGGGGAAGTGGCAGACATTAGGAAGGAGGCTCCCTCCCTCTGCACCAGGCCCACACCCGCCTGAGGGCTCGAGACCGAGTACCTGAAGGCACCGCTGTAGCCGTAGTATCTCTCCTGGCTGTTGCCCACGCACTTGTTGCGGCCCTGCTCGTCACCCACGCAGAGCTCACACAGTGAGGATGGGTAGTTTTTGGGGTTGTTCACAGGCATGCAGCTGGCACTGAAGAACTCGCTTACTGCTGTGTGGGAAGGGAAGGGGCTGTGGTGAGGCTTTAGTGGAGGATGGGGCAGGCCCGGGTGGGCTTCTCCCCACACATCTGCTGCCTTGTCTGGCCCTCCAGCTGATGCCACCACTCCACACTCCACACCCAACAAGAGCAGCAGTCTCCTCCTGTCAGGATCTCAGGGAGGGTGGGGATTGAGAGGTAGCTGAAATAAAGGAATCCCATCAACACCTCTGGTGAGTGGTCACTGGCCTTTTCTTGGATGCTGTTCGGGGACAGTGAGCTCACCACCTTATAAGCTCTTCTGTTCCAGTCAGACCAATACTTGTGCGTGCTTGCGAGGTGGTGGGGGCTAAGAAATGATGTTACCTTCCCGAGGTGCCAGCCAGCACAGAAGTGTGTGCAGACGGTCCATGGAGCTGGGCAGCTTCTCGCTGCCGGCCTGCCTCCACCACCGTTACAGGATTTGACCCAGAGAAGGACCTCCTGGCACATGGTGGTGCTTGATGAAGGCCTCTTTAGCCTCCTGGTCTACTCCCACCCAGAACTGATACAGACACCTCTGTTCTTGTGCAGATGTTTGAATACTGACCAACAACGACTCCGGTAAACCCAAGGGACAGTCTTAAGGAGGAACAATATTGGCCGGGCCCATTCCTCACTCCCACTGCCCACAGACCATGGCTCCACACCACTGATAAGGAGGAAGGACTGGCCATGGGGGAGTAAGTGGAGAGAGAGTAGGTGCCATGGGACAAAGAATGACTAGACAGGATGGACCCCCTGGACCTCTATGTTGTTGTGTGCTGCTGAGTGAGAACCAACTCATAGCTGACCCTCTAGAGGGTTTTTCAGGGGCAATAAAGCCTATGGGAGGAGACTGGTCCTCTTTCTCTAACAGAACAGCTGGTGGATTTGAACCCTGTGCCTTCGGGTTGGCAGTGCAGCTCCTTGCCACTAGGCCACCAGAGCTCGCTGACTCCTCTAGGTGTGGCTCAGAATGTTTCCCAGCCTCCCCAGAACACACTCTTGTCAATGCTGCCTTTCTGTGGGGACATGCAGGAGGAGGGCCCGGGCTCTCAGAGCTGGCCACCATCCCCAGACAACAACTGGAACTGGTCCCTGTGAGAGGTACCTGTGAGGACGTCACAGTCCTTGGGCCGAATGAAGCCCTTCTGGATGAGGGCACCCACGGGGATGTCCCAGCCTGCAGGGCTGCCGAAGACGGGGTGGCAGGAGCGCTTGCCCCGCAGCTCGTCCATGGTGAAGGCGTAGGAGCTGTTCCGCTTCACCACGGCCACCACGAAATACGAGTTGCTCCTGTCCTCCGCTGGGGGAGAGGTGACATCACTGGAGGGCCTCTCACCTGGTCCTCCCCAGTGAGGGGAAAGAGGTGGATCCCACAGGACCCTCCCCTCGCACCCACTGCCCCAGCTCCCTCCGCTGGGAGCTGCCCCCTTGGCTTCCCAGGCTTGTCTGTGCAGATGAAAACCTGCGGCCATTAAGGGGTTTGGGGAGCTAATCTCCCCTGGTCCTGAGAGGCAGCTAAGCTGTGGCTCCATTTCTTAGAGACCTGCCCCTTCTCACAACAGTTTTCATGACAAAAGAATCTTCCTTTCCTTCACCCTCAGAATGCTGGATTCTGGGGGGCTCTGTGACTTTGGGTGCCATCCCAGTGAACCCTGTCCTAGGGTTTGGCTCTCCAAGGGGGACACAGGACAGTCAGTCTCCACACCCAGGTGCTGATTTTCTCACCTCCCGGGAGAAAAATACAGGCTTAGCTGAGGCCTCAGAAGCCTTTTCTCTAAGCTCAGAAAATTCTCACACGCAAGTGGAAGGCTGGAGGAGGGCCCTCCAGGGTCACTACAGAAGAAAAGCCAGATCCCAAGCTCAGGCTGCTTGAAGTGTAAGTATATGAAAAGGCAGGATCCTGGCAGGTCTGGGGCCAACACCCTCAGGGCTGGAAGAGGCCCAGAGACCCTCTGATGGAGGGAAGCCCGTGTCTAAAGGGATGGTTTTATATATTTAAAAACATTCTCTATCTCTCTCTCTCATAGTGGTCTGTAAAGTCTAAACTACTGCCTCTCTGACCCTCTCCAGAAGGTCTTGCCGTTGGTTCCAGATGTTCTCATTGAACAGATAGAGAAACTGAGGCCTGGACAGGAGGGTTTCTCCAGTGACAGCCAGCAGCCAGCTCACAGAGGGGGAAACTGAGCAAGAGGCAGTATTCCTTATAATCTGTGGCTGGGCCTGTTCCCCACTCCTGAGAGGGGGACCCCTCCCTAGCTCCCCTGCTTTTTCACACCATCTTCTGCCTGTGGCCTTTGGGGAGACTTCACAGCTCTTCTGAAGTCAGCTCCTGACCCAAAGAGCTGGCTGGAGCGTCTGTAAAGGGCTCAGGGGAGATAATTATATCCAAATAAATATCAGCATCTTCCCAGTTGAGGCAAGTGTCTGGCACCGACTCTCACCCGCATAGCGCTCCCCAGCCGCTGGAACCAGACCATAAAACTTCCCTGCCGTGTAAATGTCTTCACCCTTCAGGGTCACGACATCGATTTGGCCAGCCTGAAGGAGAACAGAGAGAATGATGATGTTAGGATGGGCCCCAGGATGATCCTGGGTGTGTTGGGTTCCGACTATGGTGCTAGGTCTTATCCTCCTGGAGATGGGGGGCCTCAGGCCCCCCTGGAAAACCTGGGAGAGTAATAAGAGATCTCTTCATCCCGTCTTGTCCATCAGTCCCTCTTGTCCCTGTGAGGCAAGAGCCACAGCATTGAAACCAACTGGCTCCTGAGTTTCTCTTTCTTTCTTTCAGCAACTACTTTCCCGGAGTTCCCTTGAGTGCCTTGTTCTCTGAGTGAAGCATTGTGTGCCCTCTGCCTTCACACTTGCTGGGGGTGCCTTCCTGTTGGGTGTCCATCCTTGTGAGGACAGTATACTCGCTCAGGGCTGGTGCACAGTGGGAGTGTAATATTTATCTGTCAGATGTATGTGGAATAGATGCCTGAGGCAGGTATTAAGGATGGTGGATCCCAGGGCCTGGTGGAGGAGGCTCCAGAGCTGAGGGATAAAGCCTTGTTTGAGGAGCAGGAGGGGCCCAGGGCCAGGACTCCCACAGGGCCTCCTGAAGTCTCTTCTGGCCACCCCCATCCCACCCCCTCTTGCCCACTCTGAAGTCTCTGGGCAGGTGGACCCTCTGAGCCTTCAAAGGGGTTGACTGGTGACTAAGTCACAGCAGTGTGTCAAGCCCTCTGTCCTCCTCAGTTCCTTGACCTCTCAAAAATAATTTTCTCAGCCTCTCTCAGCTCCAATTTCCACAACTAAAAAAGAAAAAAAAACAAAAAAAAAAACCCCAAAACCAACCTACACCACCTCACAACTAAACCAGCTGCTGCCGAGTCTATTTTGTTTTTATTTTTTACTTTTTTTTCTCCTCTCAAGTCTATTTTGACATGTAGCAACCCGGCAGGACTGCCGCACGGCGTTTCCAAGGCTGTGAATTTTTACAGAAGCAGACTGCTTCATTGCTCTTCTTCACTGCAGCCGGTGGGTTCAAACCACCAACCATGTGGTTAGCAAGTAAGCCCTTTAATCCCTGGGTCTAGGGTTCCTTCAACATCTGAAAATGGAAGTTAATACTTGAACTCATCCTATAAAGTTGCAAAGATTAATAGAAATGGTTTAACACACAGGAAGCTTAGCTCTTGTGAGGTTACCCCGTTTATTCCTGCCCAGTCCCCTCTTTCCAGGTTCTATGGCCAGGGCAGTGTAGACACCTCTGGTGGGCTGTGGCTTGACCTGAGGCCTGCTCTGCAGAAGGTCCTGGGCAGGAGGTTGTATCTCCTGACCATCAGGCCTTCTTTCTTTCTTCTCAAAAACAAGAAGAGAAGCATCTAGGACAGGCTGACAAGCCTGTGCTCCGGCCTGAGACTGCATACTTGCGACCATTGGGATCTCATCCCTGACAGAAGGCCTTTTAGTGGCTTTTCTGTGCTCTGGTCTCTGATTCCACTAAGAGAATTGAAGCAGGTTTGAGCTGAACTGTGCTTCTGAGACCAGGGCCAGCGTTTGCAAGTAGAAGACCCCGAGACCAAACCCACTGCCCAGGAGTCAAGTGACTCACAGTGACCCCATAAGATAAGTAAGATTGCCTCTATGGTTTTCAAGGCCGTAAATCTCTTCAGAAGCAGACTCCCTCATTTTTCACCCTTGGAATCACTGGCCTTTCAGTTAACAGCGGAGCACTTCAACACTGTACCATGAGAGCTCCTGAAGGATCTAGCTTGTTATGGTCTTAAGTACTATCGAGCTGGAACTGACTCATAGCTGACCCTCCAGCAGAGTTTCAGAGGCAGTAAGTCACACAGGAGGAGACTGCCCATCTTTCTCCCACACAGCAGCTGGTGGACTCGAACCATGTGCCTTTGAGTTGACAGTGCAGCTCCTAACCACTAGGCCACCAGACCTTCCTAAAGGGTCCAAGTAAATTTTACGAGTTATGAAAAGCTACGAGAACAACAACAACAAAACTAAGATGGAATACATCAGAAAACAGTGTAAACTGCACTCAGTACGCGAGCACATATTGTTTTATGAGATGCTTTTTCATCTATGTAGATGTTGTTATGAGTAGGAAGTGACTCGTAGCCGCCCCTCCAGTAGGTTTTCAGAGGCTGTAAATGCCATGGGAGGAGACTGCCCACCTTCCTCTGGGAGCAGCTGGTAGACTTGAATTGTGTGTTTTTGGGTTGACAGTGCAACTCTTTACCACTGGGCCACAGGAGCTCCCTCTATATAGATGAGGAATTTCTATTTCCCACATATTTATATCTGAAGGTTTTCATATACTAAATATTGTCTACTAAACATAAAATATTTTTGTTCCTGAGGAACACTGTGAAACACGGTTTGAATCCACCAGTTGCTCGGCGGGACGATGATGGGCAATCTCCTCCCTTGCTATTTATAGCCTCTGAAAAGAGACTCAAAGAGAAGGGGTCTGACAGACACTCAGTGGTCCAGGCTGAGTCAGGCCTGTCTTCTGTTCCTTCTCCCCAAATCAGTGAACAATTTCCCCTCATCTAGGGAAAACAGGGACCCTACCCTGTTCCCTTTGTCTGTGGGCTGTCACAGGAGATCTCCCTGGGCTGCCCCCTGCACCCTGGAGGTCAGGTGGACCTGACAGAGGGTGGGTAAGGCCACCCAGGGCACTGCCTGCTGGCTGCCCCCCCGCCCCCCGTCGCCGGTGCCCTCTCTGCACCACCCTTACCTGGATGCGCTCCATGCAGTGCTGGGGGGAATCGGCCGAAACGCACTGGATCTCTGGTTTGAGTCTCTGCCGGCTGAAGGCCACGGCCATGTCTCCGCATTTCTGGATCTCGGGCGTAGACAGCACGCACCAGCGCAGGTAGTGTGGCAGCCCTGCACAGGTGTGCACCCGAGGTCACCACCAGGCTCACCAGGTCCCGGGAATCAGAGAGCATGGGCTGACCAGGCGGGCGCTGTGCAGGGCTATGACTCAACAGAAAGAGCTTGGAGCCAGATCCAAGGGGAATTCTGGCCCCTTCCCCCCTAAGCTGTGTAGCTGGGCTTTCTCGGGGCTGTCGGAGGCCGAGACAGATCACACTGTCATATCTCTGTCGGAGGCCAAGACAGATCACACTGTCATACCTCTAACCCCGCATTGGGCTCTCCACTTTCCCGGCTTCAGGCAGAGTGTGGGATGAGGGCTCAGGGCAGGAAGGGAGGCAGGACGTGGGGGGCAAAGAGGAGGAGGAAGGAGACACTGTGGAGACTGACTGGACGTGTCCCCAGGTGGTTTATGGACAGACCCTGGTGGCTAGATCCTGGTCCCCTGAAGCAGGAAGGGCTTCAAACAGCAGAGGTGCTTCCTGCTTACCCCCGGAGTGTGGGAAGTGAGGAACAGATTCCCACAGAGACCCAGGACTCGTGGGGTGGGTGTCTGCCCCCGGCCACACTCACGGCCAGGTGAGCTGGATGTGAGGTGACTTACGGCTGGGGTCACAGAGCAGGCCTTGCATGGCATGCAGGTACTCGTGGCCCAGCCACGCCTCGTAGGTCTGTGTGGCGATGGGCACCAGCTCCGAGGTGGTGTCTTTGAACAGCAGGTCTTTCTGGCCGTAGGCCTCTGAGCTGAACATCTGGAAGCTGCTGCCCTCGTGGCTGAACAGACGCTGTGTGTGAGGGAAGGGGTGAGGCGAGGGTGTGCTGCAGGGCTCCCCTCCCTTCCCACAGTCCTGCTGCCTGCTCCCTCCTGTGGTGACCGCAGGTCAGGGGCCCCTGTCAGGACCAGGTGACACCACCTCCCCCATGAGCCTCCTGGGCTGCAGGTCACCATGTGGTTCTCTCCGTCCCTGTTGTCCCCTGCCGTTTGTAGCATGACTTAGGGTTGGGGTGTGGGTGATGTGAGGACCTACATGCAGGGGACCTGAGGAAGAAGAGTCCTCGGGAAGGAATCCTACTAAAGCGTGCAGGCCCATGAGGACAGTGAGGGCGCATCTGCCACAGACCACAGCCCCACCCTCTCAGGTAGGTGGGCTCTGTCTGTTTCTGGCCCCCAGAGACCCCCTGCTCCCTAGTACTGGGCCTGACCTCATACTCCAGTGAGGGGCTGGACTCTAGCTGGGGAGGAGCAGCTGCATCCAGCTTGTCCAGTTCGTGGCTTTCTTCCCCCCAATTCCTTGGCTCCTGCCCTCCCGACCCGGGAAGGTCACATGGAGGGCGGGGACTGAATTCTGTGGGCTTTGCAGTTCTCTAGGATCTGCGTCAAATGCTATGGCTTTAAACAAACCAACAAACCACCTGAACATAAGCGTGTCTTAGGTCTCCCGTAATGCCCAGTACTGGTAATTCATTCCATGCTGTGTGTCTGTGATTGTTAGCAGTTCTACTGAAGAGACACAACCAGTTTGTTAACAGGGACCTGACCCAAACCAGCTGAAGTTCCAGCAGAGGGAGGAAGTTAAGCACGTATAAATTCTAGAGCCGGGGTGCCTGGTTCAACCCCTGGCTCTGCCTCTCAGACAAGCTGCTTCACCTCACAGCCTTGGCTTCCTACCTAGTTCAGAAGGGGGCGAATTATCTCAGACTCCTACCTGGGCTGCCGTGGCTGGCTTGTAACTCTCTCCTGACAATCACTATCACTGTGGAACGTGGTGGAGGGATGTGCCAAATTTATCTCTGTCTTGTAAGCAGCAATTTCAGTAAAACATTATTCAACTAACAGTTGAAGGCAGCTAACAATAGCAACACTAATACCCGGACATGGATCGTTGCTGTCATTTGCTAACTGGGGGTCTAGTTGTGGTTTTAAGAGCCACAAAACAAAGAGTTTTCTCTGAGGGTCCCTGAGTCTCCAAGTCTCCTTCATCCAGCTCTTTCTGGACAGCCCTCCTCTCCGTCACTAGCTCAGAGGGTCACTCATGCACACTGACCAGTGCAGCACAGAGGCCTGGGTCCCCCTGCTGGGTCCTGTCTTGCTGGGATGGTCCTGAGCTCCCATCCTGGGGAGATGGGAAGACCCAGCACCCCCGGCCTGAGTGGGTGCTCTGTGCTCACCTGGCCTTCATTGAGGAGCCGGAAGACGAGGCCCCCATCCATGTCGGGCCTGATCACCACAGCGTGCGCTGGCACCCGGGCCAGGTGGCACTGCCTCCACTCGGTGACATCGGCCCTGCTGCCATCCCGGCACAGCAGCTCGAAGTCCCGCGACAGCAACTGCTGGCCCCATGAGGGCAGGGTTTTCCCTAGGAAGACGGGAGGACTGAGGTGAGCCAACCGTGTGCTGAGAGAGCCTCTGAGGACAGTCAGAGGAAGGCCCTGGTCAGAGCAGGGATCTGGTCCAAGGAGGGACTGGTCAGAGGAAGGACTGGCCAGAGGAGGGACTGGTCAGAGGAAGGACTGGTCAGAGGAGGGGATGGACAGAGGAGGGAACTGGTCAGAGGAGGGACTGGTCTGAAGAGGGACTGGTCAGAGGAAGGCCCTGGTCAGAGGAGGGACTGGTCTGAAGAGGGACTGGTCAGAGGAGGGACTGGTCAGAGGAGGGACTGGTCAGAAGAGTGATTGGTCAGAGGAGGGACTGGTCTGAAGAGGGTCCTGGTCCTAGGAGGGCCTTGGGAGAAAGAGGCTTGGAGAGGCTGGGATGCATGGACCACAGACTAAGACTAGAAGCACTGCTCTAGAAGGCGAGGGCCCAGAACTACACCAGGGAGGACGTGAGGACCCAGGACTACATCAGGGAGGAGGCAAGGGCCCAGGACCACACCAGGGCGAAGGCCCAGGACCACACCAGGGAGGAGGCGAAGGCCCAGGACCACACCAGGGAGGAGGTGAGGATCTGGACTACAGAGGTGAGGGCCTAAAACTACACCAGGAAGTAGATGAAGACCCTTGAATTGCACATAGGAGGAAATGAGGTCTCAGAGCTGAGCATGGCGAAGACCAGCTTTGTGGCTCTATTTAAGATCTGCTTTCTTGACATTGTTGTTGTTAGGTGCCTATGATCAAGTTGACTATGATTCCTGGTGACCCTATCAACAGCAGATCTGAGCCTTGCCCTATCCTGTGCTAGCCTTACAATCTCCAGTAACTAGAGCTTTTACAATAGGTTGTTGTTGTGTACCGTAGAGTTGCAACCAACCCATAGCTGAGTCTGTAGCAGGTTTTCAGAGGCAGTTAATTGCACAGGAGGAGACTGCCCATCCTCCCACAGAGCAGCTGGTGGATTAGAACTTTGTGCCTTTGGGGTTGCAGTGCAGCTGCTTGCCACTGGGCCTCCAGAGGTCCCTTTTAAAATAGGTAATGCCTAATATTTGCTGGAAGCTCTGATGCTCTAGGGGGTAAGGAGTGGTGCTGCCACTCCAAACGCAGCCAGTGCTAATCCAGCAGCTGCTGCAAGGGAGAAAGCTGGGCAATCTTTAAATTCTGAGATTTACAGTCTCTGAAAACCTGCTGGAGAGAGAGCTATGAATTGGTTCCGACTCAACAGCATATAACAACAATGACAATATTTGCTACTTCTCACCAGCTTCTTATAACAAAATGAATTTGAGATGTCTGATAATAATGCAATATATTTAAATGGGATTATTTATTAAAGATAAAGAGAGTCAGAGAAGGGAATTTTTCTATCATAAAAAATGAGGAAGTATGCAATCCTAGAGGTACGCTGTTTGAATCCACCAGATGCTCTGCTGGAGAAGGAGAGGCAATTTCCTCTTGTACCAGTCAGATCTGATTTGACGGTACACACACACAAAATAATAAAATAAAATAAATGAAGAAGTGAACAGTGGTGTTTTGGGCCAGAGAATCCCACAGCAGATAGAGACTCAGACCAGAGTAGGAGCAGCCACTGAGATGGTGGAGAACCTTGTACCAGCATGAGACAGCCTCACAAAGCCAGAGAGCACGCAGGGTTTCACTCCAGCTCACTGGTGGAGGGGCGGGGGTAGACACCATAATTGGCAGAATAATAAGAGCTGGGAAGCATTGGACCAGATCTGAGACCCAGGGTCCAGTGAGGTTTAGTTAAGCTGGAAACCTGACTGCAAATATACCTGAGAAGAAGCTGTTCTGACTGAAGAATTGTACCTTAGTGTTTGCAACCCAAATTGTAGCCTGTTATTTCCCTAATAAACCCTATGCTAGTGAGGGAGAAAGAATGAGAAAGATTGTAGGATGAGTGTGGGGCTCTGACTAGAGCACAGAGGGTGGAAGGCTGAGTGTAGGGCGCAGAGGATCATGGTCAAAACGAATCTAAACAGAATTGACCCCGAGCTGTGACCCAGAAAGAAAAGAGCAACTCCTCAAAGCTCTCTCCAAAATGCCAACTATTAGTTTGATTCATTTCCTTCAAATTATTTTTCTCTCAGCATATACTTTTTTCCTAGTAATTTTAAAAATTGTGACTTTAGTGAAAGTTTACAAACAAATTTATGAGCTTCTCCTCCATATTTCCTTTTAAGGAGACAGGTCCATACCTTTGAAATATAACTTTCTAATAAATCTATCTTTACATTTTCACCTTAAAACACACACACACTGGTTTTCTAATTTAATCACTCACATTATGTTTTATACATGTATACATATTTCATATTTTTTGTTGTTGTTGTTGTTGATTGCCTTTGAGTTGAACATGATTCATAGCGACCCTTTGGAAAGCCTGAAGACTTTCTATTACTATCAACATTTATACAAGTTCATAGAGTTTCCAGAGCCATGGTGTTTAGGGAGTGGATGCCATTCCTGCTTCCAATCAGCTGAAGACCCAGGCCAAAATGGATTTGAAAAACACCCAGGCCAGCACACTAGGCCTTGATTGGCTCCAACAAGAGGCTCCTGGCCCACAGCTCAGAACCCTCCAATACCAGTAGCTCACACACGGTTACCATTAATTACAATAATCACAGTGTAACCCCACTCACCTCAACCATCTCTCTATGACTCTCAATTCTATTAATCCTTCTGTTCCTCCTTCCTGCCTTCTGGGCTTTATCTTAAGCATATTTATTTTTAATATGGGTATGGATATACTTGATAGACAATTATACATCTTGCTCTTTTTCATTTACCATAAAATATTTTTCCTGCATTATTATTGTATCATTTATAATTAATATTATAAATTAGAATTACGATTATATTACTATTGCATTATTAGAAAAACTTTTCACAAAACTCATCCATGTCTTAATACATGACAAAACTTACTTGAAATATGATGACTAACACCAAATAGGAATAAAATGAAAATATAGAGTAAGAAGACAAGTAACAAATAACTGTAACTAAACCCCAAAACACTCTACAGAATAATGTTCTTATTGTTTTTAAATCTTAAAGTGAAAGAAAAAAGCTTCTGCTAGGAGACAGAAAGGGAAAAGACTATTTGGGAGGATTACCTTTGTTCACTCCAAAGCTATTTAAGAACAAACAATAAACCCAAAAAGAATAACAATTTGGAAAACTTCATAAAGGTCATTTTTAATGGCTGAATGATAGTTTATAGCTTTCTTAACAATTACTCAGTGCAATTCTACCCCTCCTTCCCAACGATTCTCTATTTTTAAACTACTGCAGACCATTTTTTAATTGAGAATTCTGAGGTATCATTTGGTCTTCTTGAGAAACTCACCTGCACTCTGGTTTCACTTTCTCCATCATGGATCTGTTTGTTCTCTCGGAAGTACATTCTGTATTTAATACTCTTCATTAGCACAACTCAAAGACATAAATTCTTCTGTAATTCTTAGTCATTGTCCACCTCTCAGATGTAAAGCAAGCAACTGAAAAGACCATGGACTGAATCAGGCACACCTTAGTCTCTAGACTGACATCGTTGCTATTCAGTACTCTGGAGAGGTTCCTGACAGCCGACTTTCCAGTGCAACTTATCTTTTGATTTCCTAACTGTTGGTGCCAAGAGTGTTGATTGTGGATCTAAGCAATGTTAAATCATTAACAAGATAAAAATTTTTCTCCTTCTATCATGATGCTGTTGGGTCATCGGTGAGGTTTTTTTATTTTCTTGATGTTAGGATGCAATCCATATTGAAGGCTATAGTCCTTGATTTGCTTTAGCAAGTTCTCACTTTTGATGAACAAGATTGTGTCAGCTGCATAACACAAGTTGTTAAGGAGTCATTCTCTAATTCTAATGGCATTTCTAATTCTTCTTCATAAAGTGTAGCTACTTGAAAGATTTGTTCACCATATAGATTGACAAGGTATAGAGAAAGAATACTTCCAAGACACACTCCTTTCTTAATTTTGAATCATGCCATGTTCCTTTGCTCTGTTTGGACAAAAGCTTGTTCTGCGTATAGGTTTCACACGAGGACAATCAGGTGTTCTGGGATTCCCATTCTTCTCAATGTTAGCCATAATTTGTTGTGATTCACACAGTCAAATACCTTTAATTTATCAATTAAACATAGATAAGATATTCTTCTGGTACTTTCTGCTTTAAACCAAGATCCATCTGACATCAGCAGTGATATCCCAGTGCCATGGCTTCTTCTAAATTCTGCTTGCATTTCTGGTAGTTCTCTGTCAATGTTCCAGTTGTTTTTGCATAATGTTCAACAAGATTTTATTTGCATGTGATACTAATGCTATAGTTCAATAATTTCCACACTATTGGATCACTTTTTTTTTTGTAATGGGAATAAATCTGGATCACTTCCAGTCAGTTGGACAGGTAGTTGTCCTCTAGAATCTTGGCACAACATGGTGAGCAAGTCCAGGACTGCAACTGTTCATTGCAATATGTCAACTGGCATTCCATCAATTCCTGGGGCCTGATATTTAGCCAATACCTTCAGAGCAGCTTGAATTTCTTCCTTTATTACCATTGGTTCCTGATTATGTGCTGCTTCCTAAAACGGTACTGTGTCAGGCAATTCTTTTTCATACAGTGCCTCTGTGTCCTCCTTCCATTGTCTTTTGATGCATCCTGGTTCATTCAAGAATTTGCCCCTAACAGTTTTCAGTATTGCAACTCAAGACTTGAATAGCCCTGCTTTTACCCCTACCTGCCAAATTATGTTTTTATTTTTTATTATTTTTTGTGCATGTACCATCAAATCATATCTGACTGGTACAGGAGGAAATTGTCCCTCCTTCTCCGGCAGAGCATCTGGCAGATTTGAACCATGTACCCCTGGGATTGCAGTACAGTTTCTTGCCACTAGGCCACCAGAGCTCCCTAATTCTTTTTGCTTTAAATCATTTTGGAGGCTAAATCCAGGTCAGCCCAGTTTTGTAAGACTGTCCTACTCTGGGTTTGGATGAGCACTAATCTGAGATCTAGATTCTGTCCTGTTTTAGATAATTTCCCCTCCTTTCTTTCTCAAAGCTCATGTTGCTTACCTTCATGAAAGCCAGAGTACATGATTACGGACTTCTAAATGCAATGATGAATACAAAAGACAATGATTTGGGAAACAAACAAACAAACAAAAAAACAACACCAGACTTTCTGCAATATCTACAACCAGAGACAAAAGCCTGATGGGCGGAGAGTGAGTGAGAGGAGGGCCTGACTATAAACAAACCGGAGGGGATTCTGGGAGTAAAGGTTCCCTGTGTGTCCTGATTGTGGCATGGGCACACACACCAACACAAGTTTTGGCAAAGCTCATATCTCATACCAGAAAAAAGTTACTTTTGTTGTACATAAATTATGCCTAAGTTTAAAATACATAATAAATACATGCAAGAGAAGAATAGGCAATCTCCTCCCTTTTGATTAATTGCCTCTGAAAACCCAGTGGAGGGTCAGCTATCTGTCGGTTCCAGCTCGATAATACATAACAACAACAAGAACAATAAACACATATATTATCAGGGAGCTCTGGTAGCCTACAGATAGGGAGTTGTGCTTCCAATCCAAAGGAAGGTGGTTTGAATCCACCAGTTGCTCTGAGAAAGAAAGATGGGTAATTTTCTCCTGCGTGATTTATGTTGTTGTTGTTGTTGTTATGTGCCGTCGAGTCGCCTGCGACTCATAGCGACCCTATGTACAACAGCCCTAAACTCCGCTCTGTCC
>NW_006399782.1:1241654-1242432 GCF_000299155.1 Elephantulus edwardii | reverse complement strand
AAAAAACTATTCTAAGAAAATGAACTAGCCTTAAGAGCAAAATACTGTGTATCATTGTTGATTAGATCTTGGACCAAGAAAAAAATCACTGGAAGGGTCAAATTTGGGAATGGATTTGGAACACGGTGTGCACATGAGATAATATGGTATCAGTGTGACATTTCCTGAATTTTAAATGCACTGCGTTTAAACACACTTGATTGTTCTCTCGATGCTGAGATTAAAGGACATGGAGAAGACAAATGTGCTTTCTGATGATTCTGGAAACACACACATGTAGAAAGAATCAGGTATGGGAAACTACTACAAATTGGAATCTGGGCTCAAATATAAGGGAGTTCCTGGAACAATTTTCACACCCTTTCTAAAATGGAATTTTTTAAAAACAAAAGTAAAATGATGATGATATAATACATGATATAATAAATCAGCATATAACAGCAAAGGAGGCCTCTTGACAGAGACTATTTTTAGGAAGGGGCAGATGGCCATTCTTCTAAGGGTGACTTTAATAAGACTTGCTCAGTTTAAAAGATGCTGAGCTCTGGTGGCCTAGTGGGTAAGTTATGTTGCCAACTCAAAGGTAGGCAGTTCAAATCCACCAAGTGCTTTGAGGGAGAAAGACAGACAATCTCCTCCCACTGGAGGGTCAGCTGTGAGTTGGTTCCAACTCAATGGCTATGTAGAGTCTTCAAGTAAAAGGGAGAGAATTGTCAAGAAGGGATCATAGATGAGGTCTGCAAGTGGTTTTGGTCTTTTTATTTATTTTTTTTTTCAA
>NW_006399782.1:1205471-1239314 GCF_000299155.1 Elephantulus edwardii | reverse complement strand
GATAGGGAATGGCAAAGGACACACCGACAAAGGAGATTAATCAGAACTGACTTTGACAAGCACTGTGGCAATTGGACAATTAAAACAGACACTCGGATGGCGGGGAAGAAGAACAAACTGGGGAGCAGCGTAGAGAGAATGGTGCAGCAAGGAAGGAACGAAAACCCAAAATCCCTGTAAAATGTTCATTAAAACTAATAAAATTTAATAAAAAAAAAATGGAACCCAGTTTCCAAGTAGAATTCTCAGATGGTGCAAATTGTTACTTGTTTGACAACCCAAGAGTTACAGGTCTAAGTCCTTCTGAAGATGTCTGAAAATAAAGACCTGGAGATAGACTTCTGAAAAACCTGCCACTGAGAAGCCTGGGGAGCCTCGTCCCCCACAACACATATGGGCTGTCAAGAGTCAGAAATGTCCTGACCAACAGCTGGTCAATCTGTAAGTGAGAACAGAATCTGATGCCCGGCACACACAGCCCCTCAGCTCTGCTGTGCCCACACAGAACTGCAGTTTGGAAGCCTGAAGCCCACAGCAGAGAAGACTCGCCTGCAGACAGGACCTCTAGTTCACAAAGTGAGGGGCGTATCTGGGTCACCCAGAGGATTCTAGCCTCCCTGAGCCAGTGCACCCCACTCACCGTCCGTGTTCTCCAGCACCGTGCTGTGCTTCACGAAGGCCACGTCCCCGGCCCCTTCGGCCAGGCACCTGTAAGGGGAAACCAGTGAGCTGGGTGGGGCTGAGCTCCCCTGCACCCCTACCCCATCTGGGGATCACGGCTCCACGGCCCTACAACGCTGGGTCTACTCCCTGGAAGCTGTGGGGCTCTGCCTAGTGGTGTACCCTTGGTCAACCTGAGTCTTCATCTATCAAGTGGGGACAGCAGAGCACCGACCCACCCTCTGCCTTGGGGTGCTGTGGGGTATTCTATCACCAGCTCTTATCTTTGGCTGCTTTAACACTCAGGGTACTGTGAAGATATTCTGCCCTGAGGTATTGGACAAGAAGGCATTTTTGTGACATTCTAAAAAATTCTAAATGGAAGTTGTTATGTAGCCCTGAGTGGCAAATGGTTCATAGCTGACCCTCCAGCAGGTTTTCAGAGACAGTAAATCACACAAAAATAGTCTTTTCTCATGGTGGTGGACTCAAACTGCTTGCCTTTGGGCTGGCAATACAACTCCTTACCACTAGGCCATCAGAGGTCCTCTGTGTCTATATGTGTCCTCTGTACTTGATTGTCCAGTGAGGGAGGGAGGACCCTGTGCAGAGGGGCTGTCTGTTTTTGTTTTTGGGGGGCAGCTGGCAGGCAGGGTTTGGACTGGAAGGACACTGTCAGCAGGAACAGTCTGAGAACACCGGGAGACAAAGTGAGCAGGCTTCCGGCTACGACTGAGGGACTGAGGACTGCTTCTTTTCTCTGTGCCAGAACCTTCCGTTACAGGCTCACACCCTGCAATGTGGGGCACCGGCTGAGTCCCCCTCCCAGACCAGAACATTGAGTCCTGGTTGGATGAGGGTCCAGAAGATTCGATTCTAATCCCTGCTTGCTTGTCACCTCACTTGGGGGCCCATGGAACTGCCCACAAGTCCTCGTGCATCCAGGAGAGCTTGCCTAGACTACCCACCTGAGCTGGGGGAGAGGCAAAACTGGCTTGGGGGGTCCTGTCACTCCATCTCAGACCTCCTGCAGGTCTGAGACACTCCTGTGGGGACATGGGATTGGCTGAGGAGGCTTTTTTCCGTTTTCTCCTCTCTGAGTCCTCCTCTTGCTAAATATACCAAACATGTTGATTTTATGAGCACGTCAACGCTGGCATAGTCCGGCTAGATGTTTTGAAACTCACCAAAGGTACATGAAGTGCATAAAGGGTGCTTTGACGAGAAGTGGCTGTCTGGGCCGCGGCCCCTGTGCTAGCTCTCTAGATGGGAAGGTGTTTTTCCTGGCTCCGGAGCCCTGGGTGCCTGCCCCTGACTCCCAGAGGCCCCATCCACAGCCCACTCACCGGAAGGCCCCACTGTAGCTGTAGTATCTCTCCAAGGGGCTCTTGTCACACACACCCTCCCCGGAGGAGTCTCCCCGGCACAGGCGGCAGAGGGACTCAGAGTAACTGGTCTCTCCTGCCCCTGGGACGCAGCTGCCCCCAAAATAGTCACTGACCGCTGCAGAAAGGAGGCAAAGAAAGGTCAGTCAGATGCCCGTACATCACCTGGCTTGGACAGTGAGCGGTCAGGCTGACTAACAGGGTCCAGGCCTTTCTGAGAACGACCTCATCTTCTGGCTGCAGGCAGGAAAATGCTGGGGCATTGTCAAAGTCACCACAGACCCTCCTGCAGTCTGGAGAGCTTGAGCCAAGGGTAGAGACCAGCCCGGGGGGAGGGGTGTCCCCTGTCAGCCCTTCTACAGGTCTGAAACATTGCTGATTCCCACTGCAGGATGGGGACATGTTTGACCAGGTTTGTGATTTCCAAGATGGAATCCCACAAATAGCAGTGGAGGTCTGGGAGGGATTATCACTTAAACAATGTCTCAGGGAACAAAACATTAACCAGAAAATCACCACAGAGGGCAACAAAATAGGAGCTGAAAACCGTGGAGGGTTTCATTTCAAGTCAGTGATGTGTAGTTAGTAAAAGCACAGACAGCATAATCAGGTGAGCATAATTTCGATGGGAAAGTCTGCTGTTAGGGACCTCTCCAAAGTACTGAAGGGCAATGGTGTCACTCTAGAGATTAAGGTATGCCTGATAAAAGCCATGGTCTTTGCAATCACTTTCTATGCATCAGAGAGATGGACACTGACTAGGAAGGATAGGAGGAGAATTGATGCCTTTGAGCTGTGGTGCTGGAGAAGAGTATTGAGAGTACCATGGACTACCAAGAAAACAAACAGATTCATCCTGGAGAGGGTTAAACTGGGCTGCTCCTTGGAGGCAAGGATTCTGAAGCTTCGTCTGACACACTTTGGCCAGGTTGGAGAAGGACATCATGCTTGGGAAGGTGGAGGAACAGTGCAGGAGAAGACTCTCTATGAGGTGGATTGATTCAGTGACTGGAGTAATGAGACTAAGTATGTCAGAGACAGTGCACTTGGCACAGGACAGAGCAGGGTTTACGACTGTTGTACATAGGGTCGCTATGAGTCATAGGCAACTAAATGGCACATAACAACAACAATTGATTTGATAGGTAACATTCAAAACCTGTACAGGGGAGCAGGGGGGCATTTGAGCAGCAGAGAGTTGGTAAGGAGGTCAGGGTCTGCTGGCATGACTGGCCGGGCACCCCTGCCAGCCCTGGGGTGAGTCCACGCCCTTGGCAAATATTTTTCCATGGTGCAAACAATGAGTAAGACGCAGCCTGCCAGGCAGTACTTCTCAAAGGCGAGCCAGCTTTCCTGGCTTTTTTGGGTCTCCAGCCAGGGTTGTGGTTAGTAAGTGTGCCAAGTGACGGCGTCAACCATTACACCTGGCCCCCACCTGAGAGGACGAGGCTGCTGTGGACTGTGCTGGTTTACGTGACTGGTTGGGGTGTCTCTGAACCCAGCACCCCTTCCTGTCAGGGCTCAGTGGGCGCCGGGCGTGTGTGTGTACACACACGTGCACGGGTGTTCATGCACGTTCATATATGCTCACACACACGTGCTCGTGTGAAGGGGCGTGTGTATGCAGCCGTGGACACTTGTGCACGTGTATCACATGAGCATGGGCGCCAAGTCAAAACACTTTCTGATCCTGGAAAGCAGAGGACCAGTTTCTGCAAACAGCCCTGGGCACCGGCTCTGCACCAGGTGAGAACCACTCCAAGGCGGTTCCTGTCTCCACACCTGGTTGGACCCTGCACCTGGCTGTGCCCTGTGGGACATGTGATGAGCGATCCAGAAGCCTGTGCCCTCAGTTGTTTCCATTAGGTGCTGTCGAGTCGAGTATGACTCACAGTGACCTTACGTACAACAGACCCGAACCCTGTCCGATCCTGTGCCATCCTCTCCATCTCTGCTACACTGGAGCCCACTGCTGCAGTCACTATGCCAATCCATGCTTGACAGGGTCTTCCTCTCTTATACTGACCCTCCCCTCTTCTAAGCATGAGATCCTTTTTCAAGGAATAGCCTTTCTTAGTAGCATGTCCAAAGTATGAGAGACGGGGTAGCCAAGCAAAAATCCAAATGGTTACAATAAGGAGGATGAGGGTCAAAGGCAGAGGGGAGGATACTACCAAGGGCTGCTTGCTAAGGACCATTTCCCAGGGCGTAGGACTCCGCTGCCCCTTCAAGGGAGTGAGGGGGAGGAGAGGGGAAACCAGAGCCCTAGACAAGCTCCAGGTCCTGGGAGGACGACTTCCTGAGCTGCCAGGCCTCACCTTTGAGAACATCACAGCCCATCACCGAGAGGCGGCCGCTCTCCACCAGGTAGCCCACCGGCACATTCCAGCCCACTGTCCGGTTGATGCCCGTGTGGCAGGACCTCACGCCTTTCAGGGAGTTGATAGTCACGTGGGAGCTTCTCTTGACCACAGCCACGGCGTAATAGGAGGTGCCAACTTCTGGAAGGTGAGGAGACGAGAGAGAGGTGGTGAGGGAGGAGCCTCAAGGGAAGATGAGGCCTGGTCTGGGACAGGCAGGGGGGAAAAGATGTGTGTGTGTGTGTGTGTGTGTGTGTGTGTGTGTGTGTGATGTATGTGTACGTGTGTGTGCACACAAGTGTGCAGAAATAACATGTGTGTGGTGTTCTAGGTACAGAGAGAGCAAGAGAACATGATAGTAAGACCTTAACAACCTGTTGCCTCAAGCAGTAAATCATATTTTGGATATTATTAGCTCATTTATTAATTTTTCCTCTTTCCTTATCAAGCCAGCCAACACATACACACACACACACACCCCCTTCAGGTTGACTCTGACCTGCAGTGGCCCTGCAGGGCAGAGGAGAACTGCCCCATAGGGTTTCTGTGAACGCTGTAACCTTCACAGACTCAGACTTGCCCTATCTCTCTCCCTTGTTGCAATTCTGAGTATGAACCACCAACTCTTCCGTTAGCGCTCAAGCACTTTAGCCACTGGGTCACCAGGGCTTCTAGCCAGCACTTAGCTGGGTCTAAACAAGTCCACCTCAGGGGTGGGGGACTCTGTAGATAGACAGGAAGCGGAAGTTGCTGGAACGTCTTTTACTTTGCAGGGAGTAGGTCCTTAGGTGAACATGGAGGGTTTGAGGGCATGGCAGAGTGATTTGTGGGGAGCGGGGCAGCTGGGGAGGGCAGAGGGAAGCAGGGCAGGTACTTGGCTCAGACTCGAAACATGGAGGTCTCAGGGCTGGCGTGGAGAGAAAGAACTCTGCACTCCTCAATCATTCCAGCATCCTGGAGGGAGGGAGGGTGCCCAGGCTTGAGAGAGATCCGCCAGGGCCCAATGTGGCCCACAAAGGGCCATACAGAGGAGACTCATCCACAGAGCCGGGGACCAGCATTTCTGCCTCACTCACTCTCACCCCTGCCCCAGGGTCTTGCTAATGCTGCTCCGGTCAGTGGGATTCCCTACGACTGAAATGAGGCCAAGTTCTAGCAAACAGAACCTCTGCCGTTTCTTGCACACGTGGGGCTGGTACCTGCCAACCCACGCAGCTCTGCCTGTACCACCCTCTGACGCACCTCAAGGGCTCCTTTTAATTTCCTGAAAACACCAACTCTTTTTCACTTGGGGCCTTTGTCCATGTAACACTGTCCTTCTGTTCTTTGTATGACTAATGCCTGACTGAGAGGCTTCCTCCTCAGAGAAGCCACCCACAAGTGTCATGTCAGGATGATTTTCTTTCACCCACCACAACTGGACCCATAGTTAATGTGTTTGTTTACCATTTGATTCTCACTCCTTGAGGGTAGGCATTGCTTTAAGCCCATGACGGCTATGCAGTAGGTGCTCTATATATGTGTTGAATTCATTAGTAGGGAGAGTTGAAAAAAAAAACAAAATAAAGAGGGAGAGGTGTATTTGGGGTCCAGGAGACAGAGCTGTTCCTGGCTTAGAGCGAAAGGCTGTGTGATCTGAAAGGTTTCACTCGTGTCATCTGACATTCATTCAGCCAGTTACCAGCTAATGCCTTCTGCAAGTGTAGTGCTGGGAACCACAGGATTTTCAGACATGAGGGCCTGGCCCACTGTAGGAAGTTGTTATTGGGTGCCGCTGAGTCATAGCTGAACCTCCAGTGGGTGGGTTTTCAGAGGCAGTGAACTGCACAGCGGAGCACCTGGTGGATTTGAACCTCTTGCCTTTGAGGTGACACAGACCCTTATCACTTTGCCCCTGAGCTCCCTTCACTGTAGTGAAAAGAAGGAAACAAGAGAAACAGTGAGACCCTTTGCTTTTTGGAGTTTGGCTGGGGTGGGGAGTCAAGGGAATTCCTTGGAGGAGGTGACAGGAGAGCTGGACTACACAGAGGGGGAACCCAGAAAAGGTGGGGGAACAACCTGAGTCGGGGGCATGCTAGTTCAGGGACTGGCGGAGTTGCCTGAATAACTACCACGTATGAATTGAGTTTTTACACACTATGGAGGGGCAGGGGTACTCTCCTCACTTCACAGGGGAGGGTCTTGGTAGAGGTTGTCTGGGGGTAACAGAACCAGGAAGCAGCATCACTAGGATTTGTTCCTGCTCGGCTGAGCTCTGCAGCTCCCGGTCACTGAACTCCGCCGCTCTCCAGACCCTTGTCCCAGTCCAAGCTGCTGTCTGACCATGGGGGTGTGTTAGGGATTAATCTGTGTCTGCGCAGAAGACTTGCTGAAGTCCTAACCCCCCACTGATGGTCATGACCTTGTTTGAAGGAATAGAATTCTTCTTTGCAGATGTTATCAGTGAATGAAGTGACCCCTCCTGAGTGGTATCTTATAAATTAGGAGAACAGTTAAGGCAAGAGAGGCCCACACACAGAGGAGAGACAGACGTGAGCATCTCTCCACAAGCCAAGGAATGCCAGGAAACACCCAGGGCTGCAGAAACTGGGGAAGACAAGGAAAGAGCTTCCCCAAGAACCAACCCACAGACCTGCCAATGACCTGAACCAATCAACAGCCCTGTCAATGCCTGGAACTAATCAATAGCCTTGCCCATGCCCAGAACTAATCAATAACCCTTCCAATGACCTGAACCAGTCAACATTCCTGGCAATACCCTGAACCAATCAATAATCATGCCAAGGCCCTGAACCAATCAATAACCCTGACAATGCCTTGAACCAATCACTAGCCCTCCCAATTCCCTGAACTAATCAATAGCTCTGCCAATAACTTGAACCAATCAGTAGCCTTCCCAATACCCTGAAGCAATCAATAGCCCTGTCAGTGCTCTGAATCAGAACTATAAGAAAGTAGATTTCTGTTCTTTGAAACATTTTGCTGTCATTTTGCTATGTCTGCCCCAGGCAACGAAAGCAGGGCACCGGTGTTTATGTTTACGGGAGCGCCTGCAGGCAGAGCTCTGAGCAGGGCACTCTTGGCACCTCGTGCAGACAGTGACACACTGGGCTCCATGCCCAGCATCACAGCTTGGGGCACAGGCAACCCCTCAGCAAGAGTCCAATGGGCACACGTCAGGGGCCACAGGCTTTCCACACCAAGGACAGACTCAGTGCCTTTGGTGTCCTGTCCCTTTGATGTTGGAGAAGGACCTGCGGTGCATCAGAGGATTTGTCTGGCCTGGGAATTTGGGGACTGCTCTCTGGGCTCTCAGACCAGACCTGGAGGTGAGGTGAGTCCAGCAAGGAGAGATGGGGTGTGGGTTCCTGTCCCCTCCCCTCCTCTTCCCCACGCTCTTACCTTGATCATACACTTCACCCACCACTGGTTTCAGGCCGTGCTCCTTCCCTGCCTCGTAAATGGCACCTCCATCCAGGGTGATGGCATCGGCCTCCTGGGCCTGGTGGAAACATGATGGTCACTCCTGCTTTGCCCAGGTTCACCCCCTCAGCAAGGGGTCTGGGGACACTTACAGTCCCTTGAAGCTGTGCAGGTCTGCACTGGGATTACTCACGGGGCTGAGGAGTTCTGTATTTACTCAGCCCTGACGCCCAAGACCCTGCAAGGTTCCCCTTTCTTTCCCCCAGACCCAGCAGTCTCCCCATTCATACGCCCAACGTGACCTCTCTTCTGCACTCAACTTGGGTTTTGTTTGGTTGGGTTTTTTATTAATGATTTGTTTTATGGACGGTATGAATAGTTAACCTACTTGGCGGCTAACCAAAAGGCTGGAAGTTCAAGCCAAACCAGAGGCACCTCGGAAGAAAGGCCTGGTGATCTACTGCCAGAAACTTACATCCTGAGAACCCTGAGAAGCACATTTCTGCTCTGACACTCATGGCACTATCATGAGTTGAAACTGTCATGAGAGCAATTAGTTTGGTAACAGATACACCCAAACCCAGCCCGCGGCTGTCAACTGACTCCTGGAACTCACCTCCCCCAGGTCTTCTGAGGCTGTAAATCTCTAGGGGAGAGAGCCCACCCTTTGTTCATGGTTGTTCATTGCTATTGAGTTGGAATCGACTCAGAGCTGACCCTTTGGCAGGTTTTCAGGGGCCATAAATTGGGAGAAGACTGTACATCTTTCTCACATGGAGCAGCTGTGTATCCAAACTGCTGATCTTTTAATTAATTAGTAGGCCCAAAATAAAACTTCTATATGTCCAGGGCTCCTTATCCAATGGTACGAAATTCTATCTACAGAAACGTGTCTTCCTCATTGTCCCCAGTTCCTCAGCGCCCTGCTTTCAGAGCTGATCTGTTTCTTGGGTTTTCTTCTTAATATTGCCTATGCTTAGGGGAGCTCTGATGTTGTAGCAAGGTGTTGTGCTGCCAACCCAAAGGTACACAGTTTGAATCCACTGGAGACTCAGAGGGAGAAAGATGGCCAATCTCCTTCTGAAAAAGTGATACAGCCTCTGAATATCCACTGGAGGGTCAGCTGTGAGTCAGTTCAGACCTGGCTGCATGTAACAGCAACACCGTCTCTGCATACTAAATCCTATAACCTGGTTTTTCTTCCTTTCTATTTTTAAACACAAATAACGTTTTATCAGTGTGTTGTGGAGGCCATGGGCAATATAAGGAATCTTGGCCCTCACATTTCTGACCAGACTGGATTGGATTGGGTCAGAGTTGGACTGATGCTAGGACTTCCCACCATGCCTTGTCCCATCTCTGAAAATCTGTGCCTGTTGGCAGCTCTCCTGTCACTCTGCCCTGCTCCCCCATCTCATCTGGACTCTCTAGCCTCTGCCCCTCCTTCCTCAGAAGCCAAACAAGGCCTGTTCTGGAAAACCCCACAGCAGAGTGGGTGACCTCTGTGGGCCACTAAAGGTCACTGTGTCTGTCCCCTTCCTCCATGGAGCAGGTCATGTCCCCTTCTGGCAGGCGTTGCAGCAGGAAAAGCCATCTCTCCAACCTGTTGCCCACTGGCGCCCATCTGAGCAGCGGCCCTGCCCGAGGCCTCCCACCGCCTGGCCCGGGCTCCTTCGGGAACAAGCTGGCCCTTGTTGCTGGGAACTCAGGAGATCCTATCGGCCAGTGCTGGCAGGGGCATGGCTGCCGCCTTTCCCTGTGAATGGGGCTTTTGTGCGTGCTTCCTGACTCAGAGCCCTCCTGTCTGGGAAGGGAGCGGACTCACCGAGATGAGCTGGACGCAGTGGTCAGTTGAGACGCCCTGGACGCAGAGGAGGGAGGGCTGGATGCCCGCTTCCTGGAAGGCCTTGCTCATGTCGTTGCATTTCTGCTGCTCAGGGTCTGAGGTGGTGCACCACCGCACCTCCATCCCACTGAGTGCTGCGGGAAGTTGGGGGGTCAGGATCTAGAATCCACAGCTGCCATCACAGAGTGCAGCCTGGATACTGCTGCAATCAAGCCCTTTATTGCTCACACGCCTTCCTCAACCTGGACACTCGGAGAAGTGTCACACCTAGAGGAACGGCCGGCTCCTGGCTAAGCTGTGTGCAGGGTGATGTGTATTCCGGGGCTCAGGGCTGCTCAGACTGACAGGCAGGGGTCAGGTGGGCCTTGATGGAGGAGAGAGAGGGTCTCCAGGGCTGGAAGGAGCCTGGCTGGAGAGTCCTCGCTCCTCCTGGAAGGCTTCGCTCTTCCTGCAGGACCCAATTCCCTCACCCAGCAGTGTGCTGGGCCCTCCGTGAATGGTGATCGTGAGAATGAGAAGTGGGTGCTGCTATGCTGAAGAGCCTTGCACCCTCTGGGTCTACATCTCTGCAAATGCCCCTCAGTGGACCATAGCCAGGCCACGGCCAAGGGAGGGCTGCCCGTGCAGGGGAGGGGAGACACTGGGGAGCCAGCAGGTGGGGGGCCAAGTTCTCATCTCTCCTGCTTCGAGGAATTTCCACGGCCTCTCTGAGCCAATTTCTTATCTGAGAAAGAGAGGTAAGGAAACCCACCTGGCGTGTCAAGTAAACCTGTCAAAGTCATGTTGCTAGGAGGGGCTATTTCTCGGAAAGGGACATCATGCTTGGAAAGGTGGAGGGTCACCAAAGAGAAGACCCTCAGTGAGATGGATTGACACAGTGACTGCATGGGCGCAAGCGTGTCAGAGATGGCACAGGAGAGGACAGGGTTCAGATCTGTTATTCACTCAACGACACCTAACAACAACAACATGGAACGTCCAAGACACATAGTTCTTCAGTGGATTTTTGCCTCCGTTGGTTGGGACCCTCTTGGGTCTTGTGATCTGTCCAGGTCAGAGTCCCAGAGAGTGCAGGGCGAGGAGGCCCAGTGGAAGGGCACACGCTTCCCAGGGCTGATGAGCTTGCAAACTTGAGCTGAGAGCCACTCACCTGGCTCAGCCCAGGGTGGAGAAAGAGGCCTATGTGGGGCGTTGGGATCAGTTTCCAAGTTTCAGGGGCTTCTGGAACCAGGTTACCCTCTCATGGCAACTTGCCCCAGGTTGCAGGTCCTTCCACAGCCTCCCTCCCAGCCTACCGCCCTCTTCTATAGCCCTGGGGAACACCCTGCAAAGAAAAACGACACATTGTCCAGCTCACCAAGAAGGCAGCCCTGGAGGGCAGCTGTGGGCCTGGGACCATAGAATGGTGGGTTTATATTTCACCTTAATGCAGAATGCAGTACTGAGTCCCGTGGCTGCCAATCGCAATCCCTGTGAGTCGCTTCCAGAGCCCCACCTCAAGTCCCATCTCCCCAGGAAGGAAGGCAGTGCTAACTGGGCAGCATTCTCAACCCCTCTTCCAAATCATTTCCACAAAACTCCATGAACCCTGCTTACCTCCCTGCCAGGAGGGAGCTCGGAGCAGAATCGAGTTTCCATCCCGCTAAACAACAGTGCACTAAGTGACTGAACCACACCAAAGCTTCTGTCTCCGTTAGAAACTCCATTTTTGCAAGGTCTGGCCCAATGCTGCCTCCTCCAAGAAGTCCTCCCGCCTGTGCCCCCAGGTTGCTCTAACCCACTCAGTGTTGGGTCCTGATAACGGTCCTCGTGGGCCGCTGGAGACACCCTTCCTGTGCCCCCTGCTCCTCCGGGCTGCAGAGCGAGCCCCGGGTCCCCCCCTACGCCTGCTCCGGGCCTCACCTGTGAACAGAGTCAGAAAGAGCCACAGGGCCGAGCTCGAGCTCCGCATGGCGCCGTCCAGGGCTGAGTTCAGGTCCAAGTGCAAATGCGTTAGCAGTGGCGGCCCTTCTCCTCCCTCGCTCGAGCCCGCGGGGCGTATTTAAGGGCAGCCTGGGCAGCGTCCACGCCCCTCGCGCCCACCCCACCCAGGCTGGACACCTGAGCCGCCCGACGGACATTGGCTTCCGCTCTGGCGCCCCCTGCTGGCGCCCCGTGCGTGGTGGCGCCGGGTTCAGCGGTGGGACCCGGGCGCGCCCAGCGGGCGCCTCCCCAAGACGCAGGCCCACGGTGCCTGCCCTGGGACCGAGCGTGGCTGTTCTGAAGCCCCGACCCCTCTTCATGCCCTAGAAAAATCCCAAATATTTTGTGCAACTGAAGAGAGGTGAGGATGGTGCAGGATCCAGCAGAGTTACTTTCTGTTTGTTGTAGTCAGAGTCAGAGCCCACCCAATGGCACCGAATAACAAAAGCAGCAGAGTGTAATCTGATATGCTGGTGTTGTAGGTGGGTGTTGTCAAGTCCCTTATGACTCACAGCGACCCTATGAACAACAGTTCTGAACCCTGCCCTACCCAAGACCATCCTCATCATCTCTGACATCCTTGACCAATTGTTACAGTCACTGTAACAATCCAACTTATCGCGGGTCTTCCTCTCCTTCGCTGACCCTCCACTTTCCCAAATATGATATCTTCCCCCCCACCCCCCCAGGACTGGCTTCTCTAACAACATACATAAAGTGTGTGAGAGAAAGTTTCACCATCCTTGCCTCGAAGGAACACTCAGATTTCACTTTCTCTGGAACATATTTGTTTGTTCTTTTGGCAGTCCGTGGGATATTCAACTGGAATATATGAAAAAGAATGTGGCATCAGGATGGAAGGAAGACTCAGTCACAACCTGCGTTATGCAGATGACACAACCTAACTTGCTCAACGTGAAGAGAACTTGAAGCACTTGCTGCAGAAGGCCAAAGCCTATATAGCCTTCAGTATGGATTACTTCTCAACATCAAGAAAACAAAAATCCTCATTGCTGGGCCAATAGACAGCGACATTATAGAGAAAAGATTGAAGGTGTCAGTGGTTTCATCTGGCATGGGTCTATAATCAATACTTTTGGTCCAACCATCAGGAAATCAGAACAAGAATTGCATAGGGAAAATCTGTCAAGGACCTCTCCAAAGGGTTTGATAATGCAGTTTGAAGACTAAGGTGTACCTGATGCAGACCATGGTTTATTTGGTTTTTCCCCCAGTTACTTTTCAACTTGATAGAGACCACTACATTTAGAAACAGGGATAGTTCAGCTTCAGATACTAGTAATAACACAGCATACTTGTTCTGAATGCAAAAATTCATTGTAATCCAGTTGAAACAATTCATAGCTGATCCTTCAGATGGTGGTCAAAGGCTGTAAATGATATTGGAAGAGATCTTTCTATATGGAGCCAGCGGCTGGATTCAAACCACCAGCGAGGCAAGTCCTTTGGATTAGCAGTATAACTCCCCATGCATCAGGCTGCCAGAACTCCCCCACAGCCACAGAGGTCAGGATTCCAGAACCCAAATTAGTGGGAGGCTGGAAAGTCATTTAATTTATCCACCCTTCAAGGACACAAAGATAAGGTTGGGGGGGGAAAAAAAGATGGGATTGCAGAGTGATCAACTGATTGGCTAGATACAGCCTTGCTGGGGAGAAGCTGCCGTGAGTGCAGGCTCCTCTGGGACTGGAGAGGACTTGCCCAGGGTTAATGGGCACCACACTAGCTCATCTCATCATGCTTTGGAAGATCAGAAGAGGACTGAAGAGTGTAAGGAGAAGGAAGAAGAAAAGGACAAACAGGTAGAGAGAGAAGAGGAGGAAGGGCATGAACAAGGAACTGAAAGGAGGCTGACTTTGCTAGGCTGGTCACTAACAAAATGTGGACCTCGGACCAGGAGCATCAGCAGCACCAGGGAACTGGAGATTGTGCCGTTTCAGGCCTCACCTCAGACCACTGTGTTAGAAACTCTGGGGATGGAGCAGCAAACTTCTCTGGATTCTGTTGCACAGCCCAGTTTGAGGATGGTGTGTGTCCTAGACAGACCAGAGCAGCAGTTCCGCTGTGGGTTGCTTTTAGGTCATGGACACTGGACTATAGAGATCGTTACTGGGCTGCCTTCCTCCAATTCTAGCCTCGTCTTGGTTCCCACCACCCTCAGGAATACCCAGAACCAGATCCTTTCTTCTCTAGGGTAAGCTGTAAGAATACTGCATGAGAGAGCAAAGGGGCACTTGCCTCTGCATTTGTCATCTCTAAGTCTGTCTGCCCCTAGGCAAGGACTCCCAGGTTCCTCCAGTTATGCTGCCAGTGAGCAGTATCCAGAAGCACGTGTCTGACAGTGATGTCGTATTAGACTTAGTTAGAGTCCTTCCTCCCAGCCTCTCATGAGGGGTGGGGAATAGGGAGAAGCTGACCACAGCCAGACATTCAGGCCGCTGCCTTGATGTGGGAATCCCTGCCACCTGTGTCTTTATATCTGCGTGCTTGCTTGTCTTTATGGTTTGCTCTCAAAGGTATCACTGGTCTGTCAGTTCTTGTTGGGGGAGTGGCTTTGCATGTTGCTGTTCTTAATAGATGTGTATATGTTTGCTTATCTATCATCTGCTATTTTGGGTTCAGCGCTTGTCTGTCAGATGCTGTACCAAACTGGAGCTTCAAGATTAAGATAGACCAGGAAGAAAGATTGGTCATCCATTTCTGAAATAAAAGGCCTTGGAAAACCATGTGAACAATAGAGCACACTTAGATTATTCGATATAGCACACTAGAGGCTGGGCCTTCATATTGGAAGACACAAAAAATGAGGAGGAATGGTTGCAAACATTCACTTATGATTGGAACATTGAACATACTGTTGTTGTTGTTGTTGTTATGTGCCGTCGAGTCGCCTGCGACTCATAGCGACCCTATGTACAACAGCCCTAAACTCTGCTCTGTCCTGTGCCAATCTTATTGTCTCTGATACACATACTCCCAATTACCCCAGTCACTGAATCAATCCATCTCATAGAGGGCCTTCCTCTCCTGCGCTGTCCCTCCACCCTCCCAAGCATGATGTCCCTCTCCAAGGACCTGTCTCTCCTCATAACATGTAAGGAAGAAATGGAACTCATAAATATTGAACATACTAAGTAAGAATATAGGAAAATTGGACATTGTTAAAGAAATGAAACACATAAATATTGACACACTAGGCATTAGCAAACCCAGATGGATTGGCATTGGCCACTCTGAATCAGACAATTACATGTTCTACTATGAAAAAGTGGAAAAAAATGGGGCTAAATTCATAGTAAAAAAGACCAGTTTTAGATTCACCCTAAAGTACAATGTTGTGACAGGATACTACCTCTATACATATACAGAAGTCCTTTCTCCATACATTTTCAATCTACATGCTGAACATGTAACTCGATAGACCAGGTTTTATCAAGAAGAATGTGGCATCAGGCTTGAGGAAAATTCATAAACAACCTGCATTATGCAGATGATACTTTGCTTGGTGAAACGGGAAGGGACTTGAAGCACTTGCTGGAGAAGACCAAGGACTGCAGCCTTGATACAGATTGCATCCCAACATCAAAAAAACAAGAATCTTCACCACCAGGCCAATAAGCAGCATCATGATAAGTGGGAAAAGATTGAAGTCGTTAACGATTTCTTCTTGCTTGGATCTACAATTAACACCCTTGGTACCAGAAGTCAAGAAATAAAAAGATGAATTGCATTTAGAAAATCTGCTGTCAAGAATCACTACAGTGTGCTTAAGAGCAGTGATTTAAGTTTAAAGACTAGGATGTGCCTAATCCAGGTCATGCTCTTTTCAATTGCTGGCTATGCATCAGAGAGCTGGACAATGACTAAGGAAGACAGAAGATGAATTGATGCCTTTGGGCTGTGGTGCTGGAACAGAGTACTTAACATACCATGTACCACGAAGAGAACAAACAAGTATGTCCTGGATGGGGTGAAACCAGGTTGCTCTTTGGAGACAAAGATTTTGAAACTCTATCTCAGACTCACTTTGGGCATGTTGTCAGCAGAGACCAGTTCTTGGAAAAGGACATCATGCTTGGGAGGGTAGAAAGTCAGTGGAGGAGAAGACGACTCTAAGTGAGATGGATTGAAATAGTGACTGTGGCAATTGGATTAGGTGTGTCAGAGACAGTGAGGTTGTCTCAGGATAGGGCAAGGTTCAGAGTCGCTGTTCGTAGGGTCTCCATGAGTAATAGTCGACTCAACAGCATAGGACAACAACAACCTGAAGAACAAATCCTTCTTTGAAGAAGTGCAGCCAGCTTGCTCCTGAGAGGTGAGAGTGACAAGGATTTGTCTCGTGCACTTTTTAAAAAATTGTCTTTCTTCTTTACACATGCTAGATTTTATAGGGACGTTTCCTTCCTGAGTTGCATTTCATTTTCAGGGTTTCACCTAGTAAAATGATTGTATGATTTCTAAATCCAAGCGACCGTCCTCTTGAAACTGATGGCTATTTGAAAAGTTAGTTAGCTCAGACAAATTGTATCCTTGGGAACCTCTGGGTATTTTTGGGTCTGGCTTGGGGCTTCTTGAGATACAAATATATGTTTAGTGAATGACTTTGGAGGGAATTAGACATAGCATATGGATATTTGTGAGGAAAGAGAAGCTTTGGGAAAACAGCAAAGCTCAGATAGTCAATCCCCAAGTGGGAAACACACTTAGGTTGGGAGAGATCTGAATTCTATCTTGGGATATGTACTTCAGACATGTTATCAGGAGGGATCAGAAGCTGGAGAAGGACATCATGTTTGGTAAAGTGTCAGCCGGAAAGAGAAATATCCTCAGTGAGATGGGTAGACAGTGGCCATGAGAACGGTTCAAACATAACAATGATGGTGAAGATGGTGCAGGCTTTGTTCTTTGCATAGAGTCTGTATGAACTGGAACTGACTGGATAACACCTAACAATAACTACAATACGGTCATGATGCCTATGACCTAGAACCAGTGTAAGCAACTTTAATTCTGGGGGTAGGGTAAACTTGACAGGGTTGACATGAGCAGAAAAACTTCAGAATGGTGAATATTTGCAGCAGCGAATACACTATCTGAGGATGTTACACTCTTACATCTCATGATGACACCACCCATGTCATCATTAATCATGACTGATTGGTTATTGCATTTGAATATGTATGCTGAGAATAATGGAATGTTAACAGTGAGCGAGTCGCAGGTGACTCGACGGCACATAACAACAACAACAACAACAACAGTGAGCAATTTTTGTGCATGAACTTTTATGCTTTTTAAAAAGTACTTTTCCTTGGAAGTTGGAGTTAAGGGAAGTCTGCTCATTTGGGCTCCATGTTATTCTGTGTGTAGGCTTTGCAAAGGCCATCTGTCTTCCTCACTATGTGTACATGCCTCCGAGCCTGTACTATTCTTTATATAACTCAGAACTGATTTGGGTTTTTGTGGCTTAGTGGTAAGAAACTGTGCAGCAATATTAAAGGCACGCGGTTTGAATCCACCAGCTGCTCCGTGGGAGAAGAACGGACAATCTCCTCCCATGAGATTTACTGTCTCTGAAAACCCACTAGAGGGTCAGATATGGTTCGGTTCTGACTCTACGGTACATGGCAACAACAACAATTCTACACCAGTATGACCTCTGCTGATTGAACCCATAACATCACATTGCATGTGGAAGGTGGCCTCGTTAGAAGAGATTGCAGCCACAGGCATGCTGTTAGGTGCTGTTTAGCTGATTTCGACTCCTAGCTAGCCCATGTGACAGACTGGAACTGCCCCATAGAGTTTTCTAGGCTGTCGCCTAAGCCTTGGACCAAATGAAACAATAAAAGCTTTTTGCAACAGCTGAAAAAAAAATTACATGCGTCAGAACTGACTTGATGGTAACGGGTTTGATGCATTTTGGTTGAATCTTTAGGGGAGCATATCACAGGTCTTTCTTCCAGAAGTTACTGATTGGGTTCACTTCGATTAGCAGCAGAGCTTTTAACTGTTACATCACTAGGGCTACTTCTGAAAGGAAAAGAGTTAAGCTTCCAACACATATTTTGTGAGAACACAATTCACTCCATTACAGACACTCAGTTCAGAAGGAAAGAGAAGAGAGTTTGCTCATGAAACATTGAAGATCAAGGGGAAGTTTTAATAAAATAGTAGACATTTGATTACACAGTCAGTGCACAAGTAACTGGTCCTGGAAGAAGGAGACTGAAGATTCAGAAAAGAGGAATAACTGAAGAAGGGACAAATGAGAAGATAAGTAGGACAAGCAGAGACGACAATTTTGAAAGGAGAGGAGACAGTGACTCTTCCTTGAAGCTGTCAAAGAACATGTATGGGAAGGGTCCAAACTGCCCCAAGCCTACTTTTGAGTGCAAGTCCCTCTACAATGAGCTCGGTTCTGGCCTGACGCCAACTGTGCTGCATTATCAGTCCTCCTTCTCACGGGCACAATCCTCCAGGCTGCCAAGATCGCCTGAGACAGTGGCTGCAAGACTGGGTGTTTTCTGATCACTTGTTGACTAACTGACTTCAAATTCAGGGGTTTCTACTGTCCTTCAAGACATCCACAAATTTGGAAACTCCTAAGACACTGATTTTTCTAACCAACTGGCTATCAGATTGAAGGTTCCCGCTGCCCCCCTGAAACAGTTGACTGAACTTAAGGAAGTATTTTATTTATTCTTATCATTTTATTATAGCAAAAAGGATATAAATCATGATCTGCGTAAAAAAGAGGTGCACACAGGAGAGATATAAATCATGATCTGCGTAAAAAAGAGGTGCACACAGGAGAGTCCCCAGTGACGTTTATTCCACGTCCCCAAGGACCCACCACTCTTGCAGTGCGTTGATGTCTAAGACCAACCAGGAAGCTCAGTGGAACTCCAGGGTTCACAGTTTTCACTGGGTCTCAGTAGGCATGCGTGATTGATTTAATCATTGGCCAAGTAATTGAACTCAATCCCCAGCTCCTTTTGAGGTTGGGCTGATGTCACATGGTAGATTTTTTTCTGAAACAACATGTCTCTAATCTCAGTCATTTTGTTGGCATAAACTCTCAGGTGTAGACTGAAGTAGCAGGAACATTCTAATTACTCAGCAAATTAAAAGGGTTCAGAAGTTACCTCCTAGAAACTATAAGAGAATATACAAATTTTGGGTTATAGTAATGCAATCCACATCCCCTAGTTCAGTTAATTATTTTAACTATGCAACCACAAAAGTTTTATTTTCCTGAAAATTTCCTTGATATCCAGAGTTTAAAATATAGGATTTAAGAAGGCTCTGTTATAGATTTAATTGAGTCCACTAAAAAGATAAGCTGAAGTTCTATTTCTTGGAACTTGTGATTGAGTTCTTGTTTGGAAATAGGGTTTTTGAAGACTTTACCAGTTAATATGAGGCCATAGTGGAATAAGGGGTCTAATCCAATACAAGTCATAACCTTATAGTAGAGAAGAAACACAAAGATCAAGAGGGAAGAAGACACCCTGAAACCCACAGCATCCCTTTTCAGCAGGAAGTAGCTAAGAGAATACGCCATCCCCTTTTCCTTATGAATCAGGGTGAAGTCTCTCTCAGGGAGGAGTGATAGGGAATGGCAAAGGACACACTGACAAAGGAGATTAATCAGAACTGACTTTGACAAGCACTGTGGCAACTGGACAATTAAAACAGACATTCGGATGGCGGGGGAAGAAGAACAAACTGGGGAGGAGGGTAGAGAAAATGGTTCAGCAGTGAAGGAGTGAAGACCCAAAATCCCTGTAAATGTTCATTAAAATTAATAAAATTTAATAATAATAATAAAAAAACGAGGGAAGAAGAGAGAGACATTTTGTGAATATGGAGGCAGATTTTGGGATGTTAACAGTGCTAGCTGTTACCAGAAGCTAGGAAGAATGCATGGACAGATTCTCCCTGACAACCTCAGAAGGAACATGGCTGACACCTTTGTTCTGGACTTCTTGCCTCCAACACTGAGCCAGTAAAATTTTGTTCTTATAAGCCATTGAGTTTGTTATACATTATTTCTGAAACTTAGAAGTGACTATGGCACCAAGGATGCCATTGCTGACGTCAGATGGGCCTTGGCTAAGAGCAGGGAATACCAGAGCAATGTTCATATGTGTTTTGTTGACTGTACACAAGCATTTGACTGTGTGGATCATAACAAACTGTGGCTAAATTGAGAAGAAGGAGAATCCCAGAACACTTTCTTGTGCCCATATGCAATCTATACCTAGACTAAGAAGCTGTTGTTCGAAAGGAATAAAGGAATACGGCGCAGTTTAATATCAGGAAGGGTGTGTGTTAGAGTTGGGCCCTTTCTTCATACCTATTCACTCTGTATGCTGAGCCAGTAATTTGTGAAGCTGAACTCTATGAAGAAGAATGTGGCATCAGGATAGGGGGAAGACTCATCAACAACCGCATTATGCAGATGACACAACCCTGCATGCTGAAAGTGAGGAGGACTTGAAATTCTTGCTGCAAAAGATCAAAGACTACAGTCCCCAATATGGATCTCAACATCAGGAAAACAAGGTTCTTTATTACTGGTCTACTAGGCAACATCATGCTAGATGGAGAAAGAATTGAAACTGATTTCATCTTACTTGGATACACAATCAGCATGCTTGGTACTAGCAGTCAGGAGATAGGAGACACATTGCTTTGGGCAAGTCCACTGTTAAGGACATCTCCAAAATATTGAAGAGCAATGATGTCAGTTTGGAGACTAAGATGCACCTACCTGAGTCAGGCCATGGTCTTTCCAACTATTTGCTATGTGTCTGAGAGCTGGCCAATGAATAAGGACAACAGAAGAAGAATTGGTGCCTTTGAATTGTGGTTTTGGAGAAGAGTACTGAATAGCCAAGAATTTGCCAAAAAAAGGGAACAGATATGTTTTGGAAAAGGTTCAGCCAGAGTTCTCCTTGGAGACTAGGATGGTAAAGCTTCAGCTCACATATTTTGAGCATGTTGCTAGGAGACGCCATTCTTTGGAAAGGGATATCATGCTTGGAAAGGTGGAGGGTTGGCCAATGAGAGGAAGACCCTCAACAAAGTGGACTGCCGCAGTGACTGCAGCAATGCACTGAAGTATCGCAGAGGTTGTGAGGATGGCACAGGGCAGGACAGGGTTCAGATCTGCTGTTCATCCAGTCGCTATGAGTTGTACTTGAGCTCGATGGCCCCTGAAATGTGGGGTCAAGATTGGCAGAAGATCTACCAACAATTTGCATTATGCGGATGACACAACCCTGCTTGCTGAAACTGAGGCGGACCTGAAGCGCTTGCTGCTGAGGGTCAAGAAGTGCAGCCTCCAATATGGATTGAGGCTCAATGTCAAGAAGACAAAGATACTAACCACTGGGCCAACTGGCAGCATCAGGATGGATGGCGAAGAGATTGAGATTGCTCACAGCTTTAGTTTGCTTGGCTCCAAAGTCAGCACTCTTGGCACCAGTAGCCAGGAAATTAAAAGGCATATTTGCCATGGAAAAGTCTGTTGTTAGGGACCTCTCCAAAGTACTGAAGAGCAATGGTGTCTCTCTGGAGACTAAGGTGCACCTGATACAGGCCATGGTCTTTGTTATCATTTGTTATGCATTGAAGAGCTGGACAATGACTAAGGAGGATTGAAGGAGAATTGATGCCTTTGAGCTATGGTGCTGGAGAAGAGTATTGAGAGTACCATGGACTGCTAGGAAAACAAACAGATTCATCCTGGAAAGGGTCAAACCCGGTGGCTCCTTGGAGGCAAGGATTCTGAGGCTCCATCTAACATACTTTGGACATGTTGTAAGAAGAGACCAGTCCTTGGAGAAGGACATCATGCTTGGGAGGGTGGGGGGACAGCGCAGGAGGGGAAGACCCTCTATGTGGTGGATTGATTCAGTGACTGGGATAATTGGGATGGGAGTGTCAGAGACAGTGCGATTGGCACAGGACAGAGCAGAGTTTAGGGCTGTTGTACATAGAGTCGCTGTGAGTCTCAAGCAACTGGATGGCACATAACAACAACAACAACAACAACAATACAGATTTAAGTACTGTAAAGCAGAGTGCTATGTAACAAATACCTAAAAATGTAGAAGTGGCTTTGGGATTGGATCATGAGGAGAGACACTGGGAGAGTTTGGAGTACTTGACAATAAATTCCTGTTGCTGTTAGAACTAGAACTAGAACTAGAACTAGAACTAGAACTAGAACTCAGAGCTATCCTATGAACGATAGGTCTGAGCCTGACTAATCCTGTGTCATTTTCCCATCTTTGATCTGCTCAAGCTGGTTGTTACAGTCACTATGTCACCTCTCTGACCCTCCACCTTTCCCAGCATGATGCCTTTTCTCCAAGGATTCGTCAATCACTCATGACCACATGCCCAAAGCATGTGAGAGCCCCCATCCTTGTCTCTAAGGAGCACCCTGGTTACACTTCCACTAATGCAAACGTTTTCTTTTGGTGGTGGTTGTCATCGTCGTCGTTGTCATTATCTTCATCTTCAGCATCACCATCATCGTTACCGTTATGTGCTGACTCATCATGATCTTATGAACAACAACAATGGATCTGCACTCTGCCCTTTCCTGTGCCTTCCCTGTCATCTCTGACACACTTGAGCCCATTGCTATAGTCATGGTGTCAATCCAGTCTGTCTTCCTCTCTTTCTCTGATCCTTCACATTTCTAAGCATGATGTCTTTCTCCAAGGACTGGCTCCTTCTAACACGATGCCTACATTGTGTGAGATGAATTTTCACCATCTTTGCTTCCAAGAAGCACTCTGGATTCACTTTCTCCTGTTTGTTCTCATGGCAGTCCGTGGAATATTCAGTATTCTTCTTCAGCCCCACAACTTAAAGGCATAGATTCTTCTTCTGTTGTCATTAGTCACTGTCCAACTTTCAATTGAGAAGACCATGGCTTGGCTCAGGTGCACCTTATTCTTTAATCTGACGTCATTATCCAGAGAATGTTCTGGAGAGATATTTGGCAGCAAGTTTCCCCAGTGCAATTAGTCCTCTGACTTTTTTGACGGATTTGTACCACGGGTGCTGACTGTGAATCTCAGCAAGATGAAATAGCTGACAACTTCACTCTCTGTCTATCACAATGTTCTTGTGGTAGTCCATGGGCTAGTCAGCACTATTCTCCAACATCATAATTCAAAGGTCGTGATTAGTCTTCTTCTGTCCTCCTTATTCACTGTCCAACTTTCAGATGCATAAAAAGCAATTGAAAAAACGATGGCTTAGATCAGGTGCACTTTATTTACTTAAAAAAACTGTTGGTGTAATTAGAAATAATTTGGTGAAGGCTCAGAAAGAAATAAGGGAGCTGTAAAGAAAACTTATATGCTATTAAAGAATATATATTAAAAATATATATATTGCTACAAACAGAATCTTAGAAATAAAGATGTTAAATGTACCTTTAGGAAGTCTTTAAAACATGATGCACATATTGAATTGAGGAAGAATATCAATCCTTATTATAAAGAGACAACTAATTGGTTGAATTCTTCTTTACCGTTTTGTGGAAAGCAGAACTTGCAAGTCATGAACTTGAGTATCTGATATAAATTTCTAAGGAATTATGAAAAGTGAATGGAAGGTACAATCTAGAATGAACTGTTACGTAAAAAGGAGCCAGAACTTGAGCTCCGGAAAATTGTTAACCAATCTAAACAGTGAAAATGTAGACTATGAGCTCTGGAGTGGATACCAGGGATGTGGCTGGACAAGTGTTTGGTGAAGAGATTGTTGTTCGGATGTGTCCCTGAGTCACCGTCACCTCTGACTCACAGTGCCCCGAGTGCAGCAGGAGGAAGCCCTTTCCAGTCCTGAATCACCCTCACAATCTCGGCTGTGCCCAGGCCCACTGCTGCAGTCACTGTCAGTTAACCTCATGGAAGGTCTTCCTCTCCTTCACCAACCCTCCATTCTCCCCAACATGTGTCTTCTTTTCCCAAGTACTGGCCCCTTCTGAGAACACGCTTCAAGAAGGTGAAATGAAGTAAGCAGATTAGGTGTGTGATTTATGGATCCAATTAACCATTTCAGCAGAAATGCTGTTAGCACAGACCAAAGAGGACAGGAGTGGGCAGAAATGAAACTCCCCCCACCCCGGATCCTACAGGCAGGAAATGGGCTGAGAGAACTGCTTGGTTGGAAACATCTGCAACCCTTCAAGACAAGGAAAGAGTGACCCCAAAGGTGATCAAAGGCTAGTAGGGCTATTCCTGCCCTGCAGGCCCAGAGGATGCAGGCTTGGGTGGGGTGGGGTGGGGTGGAGTTCATTCTCCAGGTCTGAGAAAGCAGGGTCACCTCCGGGAGTTTAGAGGCCCTGCTGCCCACAGCATACACCCCAGTTGCCCTCGAACACTGAGAGAGGTTCAAAGAGGAATTTTGAAGTTACAGCCTCAAAGCCATGAATAAATCTCCAACAATTCCATGGAATATAAAATTTAATCTGAGTAGAAACCAGTATCAAAAGAGGAAAAGCACAAAATCAAGAATATCATACTGGGCGTCTGTCACTAAACTTGGAAGCGGAATGATATCTACTCCAGCTCCCTCCAAGGAGTGCTTCAGACGACTTGTAATAAAAAGAAACAAAACTCAGCTTACTGCTGTGGAGTCAGAATTCCTAGCTGACCCTCTGGTGGGTTTTAGAGACTGCAAATTGTGTAGAAGAGTTTGTCTATCCTCCTCCAGTGGAGCCACTGTTGGATTTGAACTGAGCATGTTTGGGTTGGCAGCACAATTTCTTACCTATTAGGCCACCATATATATAAACAACGAAAACTGATACGAAAAGAAGACAATTAGAAAGCAGGCTCAGGAGGGGAAAATATTGTACCCCAAATGAAAGGACTGCATACACACACACACACACACACACACAGGTTGAATTAGAAATGTACAGTCAGACCTTTTCATCCACCCCAACTCTCGCAATTTGCAAATGAAGCCTTCCAAAGCCCCTGCAGGGCTGTTTGCCTGGAGGACCTAGCCATGCACCATGCACAGTAAAGCAGAAGTTGGCAGGTGCTGGAGTCGCAGAGGAACTGAGAAGGGACTCACAGAGGGTGCTCTCTGATCATCTGGCATGTGGGCTCTGCACTGGGACAGAGGAAATGCCACCTAATCGGAGACCAAACATGCTCCTCAAGTGAGAAAAACATTCGGAGCGCACTTGCCAAGTAGATACCTAGTAAGGACTGCAGGGATTCAGAGGAGCCTGGAGGCATCCGGGTGATAATTGAGGAGTTTTCTGGGGGAAGCCTTAGGGCGCATCTTGACAGGGGGACTCAGGAGAGGACATAGCTCTTAGGAGGCGGAGGCAGAGATTTGCATGGCGAACAGCCTCAAGGCAGGCGCGGCAGAAAGCGTACAAGTGCTGAGGCAGGAAAGGTGGAGGGAGAGGACGCAAGGCCTGCACTCTGTGTGTCCAGAATGATACTGAAAGGGTGAGCGAGCGAGTCAGAACCTAGGGCTCTGCAGGTTCTGCAGGACCGTGAAGATGCTGGGACTGAAGGGGACGGAACTGTGCTTTAGGAAACGCCCTGTGTCGAATCAGCAATTAGAGGCCTGAGGATAATTGAAGGGGCCACATCAAGACCCCCAATAAGATGCATTGACATGAAGACTTCAGAGATGAAGATGGCACGGGAGAGGGCTGGGTTCAGGCTGGCTGTTCTTAGGGTCGTTATGAGTCTTACTGGACTTGAGGGCCCCTAACAACAACCGTAGCTCAAGAATGAGGGTGCCGGTAGAAGGGGAGGCAAGAGCCTGGATTAGAGTGTGGATCAAGGACAATGACCATGTTAAGGAAGAATATAATGGGAAAGAAAACAATGCCAGGAAGGTTGAAAGTTGGTGACAGGGAGAAGATTCCATTAAGAAGCAGCACAGTGAGTGGTAAGATAGAAGAATAAAACCGGGTGAAAGGTTTGTGTTGTTTTTTTCCTAGTGAAGATAAGTGAGGTACATCAGATGAATTAGGTCTGAACCAAGCACTAAACTTTCAGAGAAAGAAAATGATCCATTACGGAGTTGTCTTTTCTAGTCTTAAATATCACTAAGGAAGTAGATATTTTTGAGCCAGTGACTCTTAACGAGATTTAGAAAGCCTTCTCTGTAGACGTTCATAGTGAGGAACATATGGGACTTGCATACACTTCATCTTTTCTTTAGCCATCCCATCTGTGTGGTAAACGCAGCTAATTTTAGTCATCCTAAAGAATGATTACATCACTTGTTCTAATCTTCATTTTCTCCCATCAGAAAAATCCATTATGCTGTATGTTAAATTTTACATGCTAACTATTTTGTATCCTGACTTCCGTGGCTTATAGTTGGGTGGGGTTTTTCTTTGTTTATTTGCATTATAATTGCTCAGCAGGAGCAGATGAACAGAAATAGGAACGAAGAAGATGATCCTTATGAAGGGGGCTGGTGGTGCACAGCACGCACCTGCGGACTGAAAAGTTGGCTGTTTGAATCCACCAGCTGTTCCTGGGAGGGATGACGCCTGGGAAACCCGGAGCAGGGTCTCCACACATCAGAATCCACTCGACAACAGTGGGTTTGGTTTATGAGTAATTTACGCCTCCTTGGAGTAATAAAGAAGAAATACTCTTAGAGCCAATTTAAAGGAATGACTCAAAAGCTTTTTATGAACACTTGCAAATTAAAAGTTATCGTACTGGGATAGGAAGGGCAAAGAGTGACAGGCTCAGGTTTCTCATCTGCGTGTAGAGAAACCCTAGTGTCACATTAATCCTCGGGGACGACATGAGTCAGGGAAGGCTCCCGAGCCACAGCCCTTAACTACGCTCTAGTAGTATCGAGAATGCACAGAGGCTACCACCCAAGGAAAATCAGATAAGATTTTTTTTTAAGCTAATAATTTTGAAAAGCAAACTACCGTTCTTCCAACACACACACACACACACACACACACACACACACACATCAAAAAACCCCACCAAAACCATCTTCCAACCATCAAAATAAAATCTACCAAACCCCCAAAATTCAAAACAGACCTAAACCCCAAAGCTTTGCCTCTATGGAATGTTTTCTAAATCCTGAGGAGGCTATTATGTGCCTTTCACAAATGCTTTCAGTTTGCTGCTTGCAACAGTTTTCTTCTCATTTACTGTTGCCCTAAGTGAACTAAATTTCCTTCTTTGAGGACACCAGCAATGAGAATCCAGTACCAGCAGCTGGCACACCCAGCTCTTGGATCCCCCGAGCGCTATTCCTGAGGGCTTGAAGTTCTAAAAATTGTAAATTGCTGTTCTTTACTCGCCTACTTTAAAGACCATTTGTTCTGGAAACAGGCTCTTGAGATCTAATTGTCTGTTCTGCAGGTTGTTTTAGGAAGACATGCGGACATTCAGTGTGGGTGGGCCGGGCCTTTACAGTTTTCAGAATAAGAAACCCACTTCTTGGTTTCCATGGGGTGGCTGCTCCGTGCCCCTGAAGGTTCAGGATGAAAACGATGTAAACAAATATAGTGGGAAAACGCAGAAACCACCCAAGTGTCCTTCAAGCAGTGAATGGATGCATCCATAAAACGGGATATTAATCCGCAATGGAAAGGAACACACTTGATGTACACAGCAATGTGGATTGTGAAGGAGTCACTTCCAAGTACTCAGTACTGTACGGTTCCATTTCTATGACATTCTGGAAAAGGTAACAATTGGGTATTGAGAAGAGACCTGTGGTTGTTAGAGCCTGGAGACATTGACCACAAGGGGGCAGCACGAGGGGATTTTTGTATTCTTGGTTGGGGTGGTGGTAAGCTTGTGTCAAAACTCAATGTATGGGACCGACATAGGGGTTGAGGGGAGACTGAGAAAGATGGGATAAATTATGTATACTGCACTGAAACAGATGAGGGAGAGAACTTATCATGACAGGAATCCAAAATGAAGGCTGCATAGTGGAGTGGACTTGGGGGTAGGGATTATATAACAATGAAATAATTTTTCTTTTACTTTTCAAAAAGAAGAGAGAATGGGGGGAGCAGGGAGAAAAGTGCAACAATGAGTGAATGGAAATCCAAAGTCCCTTTAAACTTTCATTATAATTAATAATAATTAAAAAAGAAGGGGAAAAACCTCAAAGTACACACAATGAAGAATTTATTGTATGAAAATGAAATAATGTTTTCAGCATGTTAGGATAATGCCTTCTTTTGGCAGAGGGGCAGTCTCTGGTAAGGAGCTTACAGGGGCTTCTTAGTTGCTGTACATACTCTATTTTTTGAGCTGCATGCTGGATACATGGTTCACGTTGGTTTGTGAAAACCTGAGGTCTAAACCCACTGCTGTGGAGTTGAGTTGGATACATAGTGACTGGGCTTCTGAGGCTGTAGACCTCTAGGGAAGCTGTCTGTCTCTCTCTTATGCAATGGCTGTTGTTGTTAAGTGCCCTTGAGTTGCTTGCAACCCATAGTAACTCTATGTACGACAGCCCTATGTACAACCTGCTCTATCCTGTGACAACTTTATTGTCTCTGACATACCTACTCTCATTACCTCACTGTATCAGTTCATCTCATAGATGGTCTCCCTCTCTTTCTCCATCCCTCCACCCTTCCAAGCATGATGTCCTTCTCCCAGGACCAGTCCCTTCTTGCAACATGCCCAACATGTCAGACAAAGCCTCAGAATCCTTGCCTCCAAGGTGCAGCCTGGTTTCACTCTCTCTAGGATGAACCTGTTTGTTCTTCTGGCAGTCCATGGTATATTCAATAGTCTTCTCCAACACCACAGCTCAAAGGCATCCCTGGTCATTGTCCAGCTCTCTGACGCATAGCAAGCACTTGCAAAGACTATGGCCTGAATCAGGCGCACCTTAGTCTCCACACTGACATTGTTGCTCTTCAGTACTCTGGAGAGGTCCTTGACAGCAGACTTTCCCAACGCAATTTGTCTCTTGATTTCCTGCCTGCTGGTCCCAAGAGTGTTGACTGTGGAATCAAGCAAACAAAAGCTGTTAACAATCTCAATCTCTTCACCATCCATCATGATGCTTCCAACCGGCCCAGTGGTGAGAATCTTTGTTTTCTTGCTGGAATGGCTAGAGGACTCTTAACTACCAACATGCAACATAAAATACACCATCTGGGCTCCTTATGTACATTTCTGCATGAAAATAAGAAGTTAAAAGTAAAGATAAAAAGAGAACTTCAGCTTTGCATGTTCTTCTAATTCTCCCCTTTTACATGTTCACTATTACTATTTGTGCTTTATTGACGTTGCAAAGGTGTTTGACTGTGTGGATGATAGAAATTTGTGGCTGACATTGAGAGGGATGGGAATCCCAGAGCACTTGATTGTGCTCATGCGGAACCTATACCTGGACCAGGAGGCTACTATGCGAAGAGAGCTGGGAAACACTGCATGATTTAAAATTAAACCACGAGTGCATCAGGGTTGTATTCTCACTCCATACCTATTAAACCTGAATGCTGAGCAAACTATTCGAGAAGCCGGACTCTATGAAGAAGAGTGTGACATCAGGGCTGGAGACGCATCAAGCACCTGCCGTCTTGGTTCAAATCCACCAGATGCTCTGCCAGGGAAGGAGGGACAATCTCCTCCAGTACCAGTCAGATCCGATTTGACGGTACACACACAAAAATAAAAAAATAAATATTAAAAAAAAAGAACCTGCCGTCTACAACCTTGCTTGCTGAAGCTCTTGTTGCAGAAGATCAAGGTATGCAGCCTTCAATAAGGATTGCTTCTCAATCTCAACAAGGATTCTTACCATTGAGCCAATAGGCAATACCATGGTGAATGGAGATTGAAACTGTCAACAGCTTAATCTTACTTAGATCCACAATTAACATCCTTTGAAATTAATATCCCAGGAAATCAGGAGACTCATCGCACTGGGAAAATCTGCAGTTAGGGACCTCTCCAAATTATTGATGATGTCGTTTTGAGGACTAAGGTGTATCTGACTCAGGCCATGGTTTTTCTGATCACTTGCTATGCATCTGAGAGTATTCTCTAATTGATGCCTTTGAGTTGTGGTGTTGGAGAAGAACACCTATCATCTCACGACTGCCAAAGGAACAAATAAGTATGTGTTGGTAAGGGTGCACCTGGAGTGCTCTTTGCAGGCAAAGATGATGACAAAGATGAAGAAATCCCCATACTTCAGGGATGTCGCTAGGCAGGGATATTCCTTGGAGAGGGGATATTATGCTTGGAAGGACGGAGGGTCAGTGAAGGAGAGGAAGAATCTCAACCAGGTGGATTGACATGATGACTGGAGCAATGAGCCCTCGTGTGTCAGGAAGTGTGAATATGGCACAGGATAGGGCAAGGTGCAGATCCACTGCTCATGGGGTTGCTATGTGTTGCACTCAACTCAATGGCACCTAACAACAACAACATTACTGTAGGCGATAGACATCACTGGACAGATCATAGATGTGACTGTTTGCTCTCAGTCAGGTTTAGGACCTCTCCTGAAATGAGTACATATTACTAGGTCAACATTTCTGTCCCCATTTAGCAGTCCAGAATTGACTGTTCTGCTGGATCTCAGGTAACCTGAAGAAGGGATGGAGCAAAGAGCTGGTAATGGAGTCAGAGAGCAGCAGTCTGTGGGTTATTACTGTTAGCTGTCAAGCACAACTCATAGTGACCCTATGAACAACATATCTGAACCATGTCCTATCTTGTGCACACCTGACAATCTTTGATACTCTTGAGCCCATTGCTGCAGACCAGTGTCAGTCCACCTGGTTCAGCATCTTCCTCTCCTTCACCAACTCTCCACTTTTCCAAACATGATGTCCAGCTCCAAGAAATAACCTCTCCTAACAACACACCCAAAATATGTAAAATGAAATGTTATCATTTTTGCCGCCAAGGAGCACTTTGGCTGCACTTCTCCAAGACCTAACTGTTCTTTTGGCAGCCCATGGGGTGTTTAGCATTTTCTCTGACACCACAGTTCAAAGTCATCAATTCTTCTTCCGTAATCCTTGTTCATTGTCAAGCTCTCAGATGCATAGCAAGTGATCATAAAGACCGTGGCCTCAATCAGGCCTTCTTCTAACTGACATCATTACTCCTCAATAATTTGGAGATGTCCCTGACTGCAGACTTTCCCTGATATACACCTCTTGACTGCTGGTACCAAGTGTACTGATTGTGGATACAAGCAAGATGAAGTTGTTGACAGTTTCTTTTCTCCACCTACCATGATGTTGCTTATCGGTACAGTGATGAGAATTTTTGTTTTCTTGACGTTGTGATGCAATCAACATTGAAGGCTTCAGTGATCTTCTGCATCAAGTGCTTCAAATCCTCTTCGCCTTCAGCAAGCAAGGCTGCATCATCTGTATAATGAAGGTAAGTGATGAGTCTTCCTCCAATCCTGATGTCCTATTCTTTTTCATAGAATCCAGCTTCTCAAATAATTTGCTTAGCATACAGACCGAATAAGATGGATAAAGGGTATAACCCTGATGCACACCTTTAATTTTAAACTTTGTAGTGTTCCCACATATGCAAGTAAGTTCAAGCTGAAGCCAAAGAAATTGAAATCAAATCCACAGGAGTCTGAGTTTGGCCTTTAATCTATCCCACTTGAATTTTAGAACCATCTCAGGAACAGGTTTGAGATCTTGAATGCTAATGAATGAAGACCAGATGAGCTGTGGTATATGAGACCAGATGATATGAGTATATCAAGAATATCATCCATGAAGAATGCAAAAGGTCATTACAAAGACAGAGGAGGAAGAAAAGACCAAGATGGATGTAAGAATATCATCCATGAAGAATGCAAAAGGTCATTACAAAGACAGAGGAGGAAGAAAAGACCAAGATGGATGTCAGCACCAAGAAGCAAAACAAAGGGAAGAAATCAAGACATTAAAGAGCTGAACAGAAGATTTCAAAGAGCAGCATGGGAAGACAAAGTATTATAATGATAATGTGTAAGGAGCTGGAGTCAGAAAATCAAAAGGGCTGAACTTCCTCAACATTTCTTAAGCTGAAGGAACTGAAGAACAAATTCAAGCCTTGAGTTGTAATACTTAAGGATGCTTTTGGAAGAATACCAAACGATCCAGGAAGCATTAAAAGAAGATGGAGAGAGTATACAGAGTCACTGTTCCAAATGGAATTGTCTGACACAGAAGAATTTCAAGAGACAACGTATGAACAAGAGCCTGTGGTGATGAAGGAAGAAGTTCAAGGTGCTCTGAAGGAATTGGCAAAAAACAAGGCCCCAGGAATTAATGATACACCAATTGACACTTTTCAACAGACACTGCCCTAGATGTGAACACTAAGTTGTGCCAAGAAATCTTGAGGACAACCACCTGGCCAATTGTCTGGAAGAGATTTATATTTTTTCCCATTCCAAAGAAAGGTAACCTGACAGAATGCAGAAATTATCAAATAATATCATTAGTATCACATGCTAGCAGGATTCTTCTGGAAAATGATCCAAAAATGACTGGAACAGCATATCAACAGAGAACTTCCTGAAGTGCAGGCTGGATTTAGAAGTCATTGTACTAGGGCTAACATAGCTAATGTCAGATGGATCTTGGATGAAAGCAGAGTACATCTGTGTTTTAATAACCATGCAATGGCATTTGACTGTGTGGATCAAAACAAACTGTGGCTAACTCTGGGAGAAGTGGAAATCCCACAACACTGGACTGTACTTTTGCTAAATGTCTACTTTGAGCAGGAGGCAGTTACCAGAAAAATACTTGTATGGTTCAAAGTCAGGAAGGGTGTATGCCAGGGATGTGTCCTATCTCCTTACCTTTTGAATCTATATGCAAAACAGATTATCTGGGAGTCTGGGCTCTATAAAGAGGGAAGTGGCATCAGGCTTGTAGGAAGACTCATCAACAACCTGAGTTATGCAGATGACACAAACCTGCTTGCTGAAACTGAGGGGGACTTGAAGTGCTTGCTGCAGGTGGTCAAGAGCTGCAGCCTCCAATTTGGATTGAAGCTCAACATCAAGAAAACAAAGATTCTCACCATTGGGCTGATTGGCAGCATCAAGAGATTGTTAACAATTTCAGTTTGCTTGGCTCTACAATCAACAATCTTGGTACCAGCAGCCAGGAAATAAAAAGATGAATTGCACTGGGGATAGTCTGCTATCAGAGACCTCTCCAGAGTACTGAAGAGCAACAATGTCTGAAGACTAAGGTGTGCTTGATCCAGGCTGTGGTCTTCACAATTACTTGCTGTGCATTATAAAGTTGGACAATGACTAGGGATGATAGAGGAAAATTGAAGCCTTTGAGCTGTGGTGCTGGAGAAAAGGACTGAATATACTATGGCCTGGAGAACAACATAAACAGGTTCATAGAAATGATGAAACCCGCTTCAAGGATTTAGATCCTTCCAGAAGAGCTGTGAGTGAGAATTAACATTACTGATAAGTATATTCGTTTTCTCCTGGACACAAGAGCCTACTATTTGGTCCTAAAAGCTTTCTGAGGTCCCAACTCTTCTCACTATTTCTTAGTTGTTGGAATTGACAGAAAACCTCATAAGCAGTTCCTTACTTCACCTCTGCCTTGCATGCGGACTTCCGAGGTGTAAAACAACCCAGTGGTAGATGGAATGTGCCCCAGGCCTTAAGAACAATAAATGACACAGTCGAGCCTCTACATCCTGTGGTTCCTAACCTTTATACTATAATAAAGTGCTAGTCAATAGGCCTTTTATTTTAAGAACTACCTTCCCTCTGTAACTTGATTTGTGCCACTAATAGAACCTCTACTCGGAATATTATTGCTTTTTAATTTTTGACTCATGTACTTTTGTTAAATTTGTCTTCTAGGCTGCAACAGTTCCATGATACATCTTCAAGGATATGAACATGTACAGCTAAGCACAATTGTTAACAGTGCATCTAAATTCCAAAATCAATCTCCACAATAGTCTACGAGTTTCCTATTGTCAAAGCGGCCCTTTAGAGTAGTGAGAGATCTTCACCCTGAAACCTACAGTGTCCCTTTTCAGCAGGAAGTAGCTAAGAGAACACACCATCCCCCTTTCCTTATGAATCAGGGTGAAGTCTCTCTCAGGGAGGAGTGATAGGGAATGGCAAAGGACACACTAACAACGGA
>NW_006399782.1:1194906-1205311 GCF_000299155.1 Elephantulus edwardii | reverse complement strand
TCATTAAAATTAATAAAATTTAATAAGAAAAAAAAGAAATGGTGAAACCAGGCTGCTCCTTGGAGGCAAGGATTCTGAAGTATCATCTGACATACTTCTGACATACTGAAGCATTGTCAGACATACGTCTGACCAGTCCTTGGAGAGGGACATCGTGCTTCGAGGGTGGAAGGACAGAGCAAGAGAAGACGACACTCAATGAGATGGACTGACTCAATGACTGGGGTAATGGGAGTAGGTGTGTCAGAGACAGTAAGGTTGACTTGAGATAGAACAGGGTTCAGAGCCATTGTACATAGGGTTGCTTAGAGTCACCAGTGACTCAATGGCACGTAACAGTGTTCCCAGTACAAGGAAAGAATGGGAATCTCAGAACATGTAATTGTGCTCATATGAAGCCTATACCTAGTTTAAGAGGCTAAGGTCAATGATGGGTAAGTAGTTATTATTCCATTCAGAGAACTCTGATGTGTGGTCCTAAGGAGTGCCAGGCCTGTCGACTCAAAGACCATGCCTCTCTGGGTGTTCAAGGTTGGTCTTTTTAAATTATTGCATTCTTAGTGAACACTGAATCAAGGACAAGGTGTTTTGGGCAGTTTAATATTTTTGCCTCTGTTGTGCCTGATTCTAGACACTTACTAACCAGGATCTGAAGGATTGTTAGGAATAGTAGAGAACTATGATGGTTTCTGAAGCCATGTGGCCTAGAGGAGCTGCACTACAAATCCTAAGGTGGGAAAAACATGGGGAATCCTCTCCCCTGTGACTTAATGTCTCTGAAAGCCTGCTGGAGGGTCAGCTGAGAGGCGGTTCATTCGCGGGACCTGACCATATGAAACCCTGGGCTGTCCTCCAGCACCACATATGGTTGGCTAGTGTGGCTGTTAGATGCCATCGACGTCCCACGCATAGACAGAGAAGAACTGCTGCATGGTGTTTTCTTGGCGCCAATACTTCCAGAAGTAAACGGCCAGCTTTTTCCTGCAGAGCAACTGGGTAGGCTGGATTCATCCACCTTTGGGTTAAAGTAGGTCAAAGTTACAGCATTTGTTACATGTGGTAGGGAAACTTGGCAGAGAGATAGGATAATGGGATTGAAGTAGAAAATAACAAGTCTGACAAGGATCTCTTCTCTCTGGGTGATGAATGTTGGAACATGCATGTCCTCATGGTCTTCTGTTGCCAACCACACACACATTCAGTGCTAGGGTAAAGGGAAGAACAGGTATTGTATCAGATGCTGTGGCAGACATTTTGCATATACTCCTTTATTAAACCCTCTTAATAATCTCACTATGAGTTGGAACAGACTTACTGGCATGTAAAATGCCAGGCAGTTACTTAAACCCCATTTAAAGTATAGCTAAATTAAAGTTTAGAGAAGCCTTAAGAAAGTTGGAACATGTAATTCTAGGCTTCTGATTCCAAAGGAAAAAGGAATTAGCTTTCAGAGTCATATTTCTAGTTGAAGGACAAATGGTAGGAAGGATGATGTGACTTGCTCAAGGTCGGTTACGGGGCGGGGCTGGTATTCAAATCCAGCCTGCTTCCACAGCCCTTTCTTTGTCATTGTACCGTTGTCAAAGCAAGTGAGACTACAACCATGAGAGGATAAAACAGATGAACGGGACCTTCTAAAAAATCAAATCCCTATGCACACCCAAAATCTTCTCCAACAGGGTAGGAAGGAAACCCACAGACTGGGGAAAAATATTTGGCAATGATGTATCTAATAAGGGACTTATTTCTAAAAGTTTTAGAATACTCCAGCACCTGAACAAGAAAAAGGTAAATAACCCAATCACAAAATGGGCACAGCATATGGACACTTCACCAAAGGAGATACTCAGATTGCAAATGAACACATGAAATGTTCAAAATCTCTATCAGAGAGATGCAAATCGAAACAACTGTATTATCTCACCCCAGTAACAATAGCAAAGTTCAACAGGACAGAAAACAAATACTGATGAGGTTGTGGAGATTGGAATCCCTATTCACTGCTGGTGGGAATGTAAAATGGTATAGCCACTAGGGAAGGTGGTCAGGAGGTTTCTTAGAAAGTTGGAATTAGACATTCCATTTGACCCTGCAATTCCACTAATGGGAATTTATCATAAAGAAACCAAAGCCATGACTCAAATAGATGTATGCACACCCATGTTTATTGCTGTGGTATTCACAATAGCAAAGAGATGGAAGTGTCTATCAACAAATGAAATGGATAGAAAAACCATGGTATACTCACACAACAGACTATTACACAGATCGAAAAACAATGGACTCACAAAACATGCCACATGGGAGAGGCTGGAGGGTATTATGTGGAGTGAAATATTTCAGAACAAAAGGACAAATAGTGCAAAATACCAGTTAAATAGGACAGACACTGGGTAGGGAGAAATAGTGAAAAGAGTGGAGATGAAGGGAAGAACTGCCCAAAAGGAATATACCATTATACATTGTATGTATGACAACAACCCGGGTGCACTGTGGGCTGGGCTGGGGAGAAAATGTTCATTCAACAAGGAGTAAAACCATATATAAAAAAATAAAACAAAGGACAACACATACACACACACACGCGCACGCGCACGTGCGGAGCACTGAGGGATGAAGAAAATCTTAAACACTGACAAACGCCAGGTGATTTCTACTTGGGTCAGAAAAATGACATTTCATATTTGATATCTTTGAAAATGCAAACACCTTAATGAAATATCATTAACTTAGTGGTTTTAATCAGTAAGTCAAACCTCCAGGGCTTAACTCATTAAATTCAACTCACAGCATGGGAAGAAAAGGAGCTGGAGTGGTGGGAAAATCAGTTCAGGAGGTGGGCGGTAAAGGTCGTCCATTCTTGATTGCTGTGAAAACTTAGTTAAGACATGGGCATCTTTGAGCTTCTATTTCACTTCTAATTAGCCAATGTAAGAAACCTCTTGGAAGGGAATTATTCACTCTAAAACTTCAGAAAGCAGACCTAATTATTAAAGCTCCCAAACTGTCATTCTGAAGTGAGCCTACTGTAGTTCTTTAGCAGCTATTGATCTATTGTCATGTGCCATTGAGTCACCTGTGACTCATAACAACCCTATCTATATACGATAGCTCTCAACTCTGCCCTATCCTGAGCTAGTCTGTCTCTGAGACCCCTACCATTACCCCAAGTACTATATCAATCCACCATCTCATCTGGGGAAGATTCTCTCCTGCACTGTCCCTCCAGCATTCCAAGTATGATGTCCTTCTCCAAGGACTGGTTCATCCTGGCCACATACCCAAAGTATGTGAGACGGAGCTTCAAAATCCTTGCCTCCAGGGAGCAGCCTGGTTTCACCCTCTCCGGGACAGATCTGTTTGTACTCTTGGCCCACGGTATGTTCAATACTCTTCTCCAGCACGACTCAAAGGCATCGATTCTTCTTTTGTCATCCTTAGTCATTGTCCAGTTCTCTGATGCAAGTAACTGAAGACTGTGGCCTGGATCAGGTGCACATTGGTCCCTAGACTGACATTACTTTTTAGCACTTTGGAGAGCTGACTTTCCCAATGCAATTTCAATTGGGTTGATTTCCTGACTGACGATGCCAAGAGTGTCGATTGTCTAGTTCTCTACTAGCCAGTGTCTTCTGCTGAGTGTGCTCTGTAAACTTGCTTCCACATTTACTGCAGAGCCCTGGGTGGTTATGAAACAGGAAGGTAACCAGAAACGTGTAGCCACAGTCAAGGGAATTCCCCCCCCCCCCTAAACGGATAGTATGAGGCATATTAAAAAATAAGCAATCATTCAGAAGGCATTTAAAATTGTCTCTGCATGGAGGAGTAGCCTACCCACCCCACGAGTATCATTCGAATTCGGGGTCTATGGAGCAGGCTGACATTTTTCAGGAATACTCTCTCAGCTGTGGCAGCAGTGGCTAGTTTTGAGTCTTACTAATCGAAGGACTCTAGGTGAGGACCTTCATCAGTCTGTTTTCTTATTTATAAAGGGGTACTGAAATGAGATGATGTGATTCACGATGGCTTGAGTAGTAAAGGGTGTAAACTGAGGCAGCAGGGCATTAGAGAGAACATGGCAGCGAATGCAGGGCAGAGACTTGGATGCAGATCTGTGGACCTAAAGAATTTGCTAACCAATCTTGGACGAGTGATTTCAATTAAGCCTCATCATGGGACTTGGAGTCATACCTTGTTTCTCTTAAATACTGTGGTAATATAAATAAAAGCGGCTGCTGTAGTATCTGATGAGGTGCTGTTGACTATGCCTCATAAGACCCTACTGCCAACAGAGCAAATCCTTGCTTGCCTTACCCTGCACCACGCATATCATTTCCGACAGGCTCGAACTCATAGCCACTGTGTCGATGCATCTTGTTGAGGCTCGTCCTCTTTCTCTGCCACTCAACCTTTTCCAGCATCAAGTCTCCTGATAGTATGTGAGATGATATTTCACCATTAAATCCGTAACTGCGTCCACAGTCTGTCCTTTATACACCTACCTTTGGTACACTGTTGTCAAAGCTAGTGACAGCACTGGAGAGAACAGAATCTTAAACATCAACAGAAGCGTCAGGTGATTTAAACTTGGGTCAGAAAATGAGTGTGCACACAACATCTAAAACAGCATCTGGAATGGACAGTATCTATTCTCCTTATTCTAGAATGAATGGACTTGTTCTTCAGGGAACAGAAGACCATGAGACCATGTTCCCACTTCATCACCCATTGAGAAACCTTCTTTTTTCTAGCTGCACAGTAATACTCAGCAGTCACAAATTTTATCAATCATTCTAGACAATTTAGAAAGCTGTACAAAACTATTAAATTTCAGCTTGCTTGGGTTCACAATCAACACTGTTGGAAACAGCCATAAGGAAATCAAAAGATGAACTGAATTAGGAAAATCTCTAGTCAGAGATTTCACCAGAGTACTGAAGAGCAATGATTTCAATCTAGACACCAAAGTGCGCCAGATCCAGACCAGGGTCTTCATAATTATTTGATATTCATCAGAGAGTTGGACAAAGACTAAGGATGACAGATGAAGAATTGATGACTTTGAGTTGTGCTGAAGAGTATTGATTATGGCCTGTCAAGAGAACAAACAGGTCTGTCCTAAAAAGGGTGAAACCAGGCTGCTCCTTGGAGGCAAGGATTTTGAAGCTCCATCTCAACATACTTTGGGCATGTTGCAAGGCAGGACCAGTCCTTTGGGATATCATGTTTGGAAGGATGGAGGGATGCTGCAGGAGAGGAAGACCTTGGGTGAGATGGATTGATAGTGACTGTGGTAACAGAGGCAGGTTTGTCAGAGACAGTAAGACTGGCTCAGGATAGGACAGGGTTCAGAGCTATTGTGCATAGGGTCACTATGAGTTATTGGCGATTCAATGGCACAGAACAACTATTACCCAGAAAGCTGTGCAATATAGATAATCAACACAGAAATATAATTTTCTTATAGCCTGCTACATGTAAACAGTAAGTACTACAAAATAGCTTACAGGGAAATCTTGCTGTAAAGTGACTTCTGGGGATCTTGCAATCACTTAGCAATTTCCCTCTGGTTTGTTTGTCTGGCAGTAGTGCACCATACATAGTGTAAGAGTAATATTATATATTGCAGTGTATTAATATATTCGGCTTTTTTTCCTATAATTATATTTTATTAATTTTCATAAACATTTACAGAGATTTTGGGTTTCCATTCATTCATTGTTGCAATATTCGGCTTTTGAATTCAGACTATAAAGGACACAAAATTATCAAGCTGTTCTAAGAAAGTGATTACTTGTAAAATATTTGGGCTTCCCCCCGCCCCGTTTTACAATCAAGACACACTCAACATATAAATTTTACAATAAAGTTTATTAGCTGTTCTCCTCTTTCTCATAAATGGAATGGATAATTAATTCTTCACAAATCAGTGCTCATTTAAGAAACATTATATAATGAGGTTGTCAAAAACATGTATTTAATAAAAACAACTTCAAAAAGCAATGGGAAGCCAAACAACATTATTGAAGGACTAGAGAAATTATTTTTGAAATCATTTCTACCTTTCACCTAAATTTCTTATATTTGGCTCAGCACTGAGATGTGTATAACTCGAGTGCAGAGCAGCTACAGGAGAAGAAAGGCGCAGCTGGACGGAAACACACGCATGAAAGGAGTTTTTGCCGGTTTCCTATAAGAAACGGAGAAGGGGAAGGAAAGGCAAAGGACTGATATCAAACCCCTAAAACACCACCACACACACACACACACAACCAACCCAGGAAACGCTTGAAAAGTTTTGTAGAAAAGAGGAGAACATGCCCATACTTTTACCTGTAATCTATAATTTCCCCCAATGGTTTCTCCCCACAACCACCAAACCCCTATTTTCAGTTCACATGATTAAGGAAGATAAATTCTAATCAATTAATTTTAATTTATAAACAAAACAAAAAAGTTAGGAGTAGGTGGCAAAAGAAAAATATATTTTAAATATATATATATATGTGTGTGCAACTATGTAAAGAAAATAATTCCCATAGTTACAGTTTAGTTAAAGAAAGTTTCATATATATATATTTATATTTATATATATATATATATATATTTTATTATAACAAAATAGGCAGTTATTGTGGGTAAAATATTCATTAAAATCTGACCCCTAAGAATACATTTAAAGTTTTAGGCTACGAATTGGACTCTTCTCCATTGCCACCATGATCACTGTATCACCACTGTAATGTCTGCTTCATCTGTATTTATGTTTAGGACATTTTCCCACCTTCTGTAAAAGGTGAGCAAGCCTAGCACCTAACATGGCCTCAATTCAGAAAATACAATGATCATTCTCTATACACAACATTTTTAAGACACTAGAGTGGTGCACAAGTAGAGTAAAATCATTTGAGCATTGTTATTCCTAGCAAATGTACTGGGGTGGGGGAGCCTCAAACAAAAAAAGACGTTTAGAAGAATGCTTACATAAAATGAATAGCCTTTATGAAATTATGAGTTAATTCAGATGATAATTTTGAAATTAATATTATTTCCCTTACTGTAATATTTGCTTTGATTACAGAAGTCAATTCAGAAAAGGAGTTGGGGACTAACACATTGGCCAAACCATGCTATTAAAAAGTTAAACGTGCATAGATGCTCAAAGTTTATTAAATCACTGACAAACACCACTGTTCTCTTATTGTACTGAAATTTGAAAAGAATGTATATAAAGCTTTTCTGAAAATCTTTTAAAGTTAGTTTCCCTTAAACATTAAGGAATTTTACCACAATTTTGCCATCTCCCCAAACTTTTAATAGCTGGTCAGGCCATTCCATCTTCAGTTCTGAAAAATGGCTACAAAAATAGTGACGTAAAGAAACACAGATGATACAACCTGAAGGAGACTTGAGATAAGAAAATTATGTGCAACAGTAGACTACGACAGTGGGATATGGTTTCAACATGGAGGAGCATTACAGACAGATGCCCAAAGGAAAAGATAAAGAAGAGTCAAAAACAGGAAGCGAGACGTGGCAAAGAGAAACATCAGTCCTCATAACTTTTCTTTTGCTGGAACCCAGATGTAAGGGCCAGACTGTTCTTCTATTATTTGCTTCACTTGGTTGTAAATGTCTTCTAATGTATCACCCTGTACAATAGCTGTAATGAAAGAAACAAAATTAGACACTTTCATTGACTTGCCTCTGTCATAACAATTATTAGTGAGATAGAAGTGAAACTGTAGAGAAAGTTATTCATCCAGAAAGGGTCATTTACTTTGTAAAAACACTCATCTCTTTACTTTTTCTACTTGATAATACAAATAGTTTTAGACAGAAATTGAAATAATGGTGTTTTTTATTTTGTCCTCTAAGTATATATTATTTTTAATTGTTAAGACATATGTAAGTATTTTTCTACTTTTCCTAATTTATCCATAAATATATACAGGGGGGGAAAAGGAAAGGTACAGTATGTGGCTAGTTTTTATTTTGAGGGGTAAATCAGCTGATTAAAGATCACTTGATACAATTTTCTTTAGTCTACTAATAACTGTAAGTTGCTACAGCACAACTGAAGGCTTGTTTTAAGGGTTACGAGTATTTTTAAAAAAAGGTAGTATTTGTTGACAACTAATTCTTTAGAGATAGCTAGGAGAATCAGTTAATAAAACAAAAACCTCCCCAAAAATCTTTGAAGTGTCACAAGGTTTTAGGAAGAAAAAAGGAAAATATTCACATGTAAATGACAAAAGTCCAGAATAAAACACAAAAAATCTGAAAAACTTTACAGTCACTTCAGAAGAGCATTAAAGATTAACATTTCCAGAGTCTTGAAAACCCTGGAGATTTCAAAGGAAATTGTCCATGTGGGGACTGAAGTGATGGATGCACAAGGAGGATGGTATCGTGTGTATAAGGAGCATTTAGAACATACATTTGAAAAACAAAAAAATTAATTATAAAGAACACTATTCAATGGTATCTCCTTTGGGAGAGTTCACATTCTGAGGTAAATAAAGACAAATCTTAAACCACTGTAAGCACAGTTCATCTGGTAAAACACTGGTAAAGTACTTGGTTTATCAGTTTGGGTATCTTGATGTACTCCAATATCATAAAATAGCATCATAGTATTTCATGTTTAGGCTGCCAATCGCATATAAAAACTTACTTTAGGAAGAAAGAGTCATTCAATTTGGTTGGAGAAATCTGTGTATTTATAAATTGCTTTGTAAATGCAAAGCAAGTACTTATTTTGTAAATTCTTTTATGGAATGGTTAGTAAATAATCCTATTTATATATATTCTCTCTTTTGGTGAGAACTGAAAAAGTATAAAGCTGCAGACACTTTTAACTGAGGGATCAAAACTAACTTCATGAGTGATGGTACAAACTGGACCTCCTTCTAAGCTGTACAGATAACACAATACAACACACATCTTTGATATTCCTGACAAAAATGTGTAACTTAAATATAATCATGAGGAAACTTAGAGAAATTTAAATTGAGGGAGGAATATAGTCTACAAAATAACTGGCTTTTACTCTTTTTTATTTCATTTTATTATTTTTTGTGCATGTACCATCAAATCAGATCTGACTGGTACAGGAGGAGATCGTCCCTCCTTCTCCAGCAGAGCATTTGGTGGGTTTGAACTGCACACCTCTGGGATTGCAGTGCTTCTCGCCACTAGGCCACCAGAGCTCCCCTGGCTTTTACTCTTAAAAAAAAACACACGTTGCCACAAATGACAGTAATACATCGAAGAAAAAAAAAATGTGTTCCTAAGCACGGTCTCAATTTAAAAGTGTGCGGCAACGTGTTAAAAATGTAGAGGACATGAGTAACAAGGAAAAACTGAAAAACTCTCCCATATTAAAGTAGACTAAAGACATGTAATTTAATGCAATTTGTGCTCAAATGTTTCTGAGGGAACAAAAATCCTATAAAGACAGTAAAAAGGTTTATATGGAGAATCTGTATGAAGTGGGCTAAGAATTCTTTATATAAGCCTTTAAGTCTGAAAATCTTCCTAGAAAAGAACAAAGCACATTGCTTACAATCATTTTGACCCTTAACCCACTTGCAGTTGATTCTCCTAACATCCTCTTAGGATAGAGTAGCATGGTCCCACATGGATTTCCAGTTTGTTCACTGAAGCCACTACTACTTCTTTAACCCATGGAGTAGCTAAGGTGCTGCTGGGTTTAAATAAAGAGCCTTTCGGTTAGCATCCACACTAAACCACTGGGCTAAGGGGGCTCCTTCCATGATGCTTACTGGGACTTGATATAAACACCATATACAGGCTGGGCATCATGTCAAACAACCAAGTAAATAACAGTAATAATCTCTTCAAAGATATCTAATAATAAAGGACAAAGTGAGAGAAAATGATTTCGGAAATGTGGAGTACTTTTTCCATTTTAAAGAAGTAATATTTTAAATTGAACAAAACATATAAAAAGGGGGGGGAAGAACTTAAAGTTAGAAATCTATTTTTTCCTCTGGTCATGTATGTCTTATTTAATAACCTAAAACCCTATCACATTTAATAAATCCCTATCATCTACCACTGACTAGATGAATTTATACACCACCCCCTCCCCCCGACACCTCCATCCACCCCAAACCCTCCAGGCTTTTACAGTTTATCTCTGAGAACGCCAGTACTAGTTAGCACTGGCAGACAGCCAGGCCTCATTTTCAGTGTGCCAGTGCACCTGGCTTCAGACCCTGCCAGGCTCCCAGCACCCAGGATGCCAACCTGTGAAATGTTCAGTAAACTCTTGTTCCAATTTCATGGCTCTCTCAAACGTCTTTCTGGCTTGTTCTTCTGTGAGGCGTCTATTCATTTCCCTATGCAAACAAATTAAGAAATTGGTAATTATTATATT
>NW_006399782.1:1191071-1194001 GCF_000299155.1 Elephantulus edwardii | reverse complement strand
AGATCTTCCACAAATGAATTACTAAAAGCATTTACCTTTGGAGAGGTTTTTAAAAAAATTACTCAATCAATCAATTAATTAATTGTGTGTGTGTGTGTGTGTGTGTGTGTGTGTGTACACACGTACTGTCAAATCAGATCTGACTGGTACAGGAGGAGATGGCCCCTCCTTCTCCAGCAGAGCAGCTGGTGGATTTGAACCGTTTGCCTCTGGGATTGCAGTGCTACCTTTGGAGAGTTTTTGAGAAATAAATATACATAAAGTAATGGGAATATAGCCTGACACAAACTGTAACTTTTTCTTCAGGGGCTATAATTTAAACTAGTCTCTGCAAAGCATATCTGTTGTTGTTAGGTGCCATCGAGTTGAGTACAACTCAGATAGATACCTTAGGAACAGCGGATCTGAACCCTGTCCTATCCTGTGCCATCTTCACACTTCCTGACACACTAGAGCCCACTGTGGCAGATATTGTGTCAATCCACCTGGTTGAAGGTCTTCCTCTCCTTCGCCGACCCTTCCCAAAATCATGCCTTTCTCTAAGGAATAGCACTTCCTAGCAGTATGACCAAAGTATGTGAGGTGAAGCCTCATCATCCTTGCCTCCAAAGAACACTCTGGCTGCACTTTCTCCAAGACATATATCTATTCTTTTGGAAGTCCATGGGATTTTCGGTGCTCTTCTCCAATACAACAACTCAAAGGGATCAATTCTTCTGTCATTCCTATTCACTGTCCAGCTCTCAGATGCATGGCAAGTGACTAGAAAGACACTGGCCCGAATCAGATGCATCTTAGTTTCCAAACACCTTAGTCCTCAATAATTTGGATGGGTCCCTAACTGCAGACTTACCCAAGACAGTAAGTCTCCTGATTTCCTGACTGCTGGTACCAAGGTGCTAACTGTGGATCAAAATGCTTTTTTTGTTTAAAAGCCTATTTTTTTAAAAAGCATATTTAGGGTTGGTAAATATTTCAGCTAAACTTATTTCTAATAAAAACGTTTTGTATTAGGTGATGCTTTAAATTCTTATTTAGTTCTGATAGTTTTGAAAAGGTTTGTGTGCTCAGCCATTGAAAGCAGTTAGGTTGAAAATGAATGGAAGTTATGAAAAGCACTCCTGAAATTAATTTCCAGAAAGATGGCTTAAGAAACCCTGTGGACCTGCTCCGCTTAAGATCTCTTAGAAATGTTGTAAGAGCTTAGAACAGAGGGGAAAAAAAATCACTTATGTAAGAAAAGATATTAAATTTTGGTAGGACTAGTAAGCATTGGAAATCTACTGTCAAGGACCTCTCTCTCTATGGCATTAAGGAGCAATGATGTCGGTTTAAAGACTAAGGTGTATCTGATTCAAAGCATTGTCTTTTCAATTACCTGATATGCTTTTGAAAATTGGACAATGACTAAGGATGTCTTTGAGTTGTGGTATTGGGAAAGGAGGACTGAATATCCCATGGACTGCCAAAACAATAATAAAATATGTATTAGAAAATATGTAGCCAGGGTGCTCCTTGCCTCTAAGGAGGGTGAAGTTTCATCTCACATATTTTGGTCATGGTGTAAGGAGGGGCCAGTCCTTAAAAAGGACATCATGCTTGGGAAGGTGGAGGGTCAGCAAAAGAGAGGAAGACTCTCAAAGAGATAAAGTGACACAGTAACTCTAACAATGGGGACGTCATTCCTGGAGAATCAGGCTACTGCTCCTGTCCTGGCAGTCACTTAAAGTTCTGTTTAGTGGGAGAGGCAGGCCATAGAACAGATCGCTATGAAGCTCTCCCCAAACACTCTGATTTTAGAACAAGAATGTGTTCATGTCCAAGAACATTTTTAAAAACAATGGAGATTTTGATGGTTAGACATCTACAACTAAACTCCATGAAAGCAGCAAGTTAAACTGCAGGACAATAATTTTGGCAGAGAAAACCAAAGAGAGGGTTAAATGCTTCCTGAAATCAGAGCACATTCAAATATTAGCTCCAAAAAACTACTTCAGCAAAAAGGCACAGATTTAATAGGATCAGACTGTGACACAATCTTCCAGAGAGTACTGTCAAAACCAGTAAGAAAAATCAGCCTTCAATTAGTGGAGACCAGTATCTGAGAGTACCACTGGTCAAGGCTGGCAATTTACCAGGAAGAGTGATACTCAAAGTCCAGGTAACTACTGTCTTCACAGGGCTAATGTACTTAGCATGGCTGAGCTCTCTTATGATGGTTATCAGAGGCTTCCCACAGTGGGGGAAGACTTTATGCTCATTTAAAATTCATCTTCCAGCCCAACGCTTGGTCAACTGTGCTCTCAGGGCTCATTACATAATCATATAAGCTTGTGAATCATGGATTTATTGCATCTGATCCTTTCACCTTTTATTTATTTTATTTAATTAATTATGCTCTTCTGTGCAATTTGATAAAAACTAGAGGGGATAGGAAGGCACATTTGCTTATTCCCAACATCAATAGAAAACCTTTTAACATTTCACCATTAAATAGAATGTTTGTTTTGATATTTTTAAATATTGCTTTCAGTTTAACGAAATGTCTATTCCTAGTTTGCTAAATTTGTCATGAATGGATGTCAAAAAGATTTTTTTCTGCATTTACTCGTATGATCCTATGATCTTTCTAAGACAATCTATCAATGAAGTATGTTGTTTGTTGTTGTTATGTGCTGTCGTTTGCGACTCAGAGAACCTATGTACAACAGCCCTAAACCGTGTTCTATCCTGTGCCAATCGCACTGCCTCTGACACACCCATCCCGATTACCGCAGTCATTGAATCAATCCATCTCATAGAGGATCTTCCCCTCTTGCGCCGTCCCTCCACCCTACCAAGCATGATGTCCCTCTCCAAGGACCCGTCCCTCCTGGCAACATGTCCAAAGTATGTCGGACGAAGCCCCAGAATCCTTGCCTCCAAGGAGT
>NW_006399782.1:1183914-1190165 GCF_000299155.1 Elephantulus edwardii | reverse complement strand
ACGATCCCTTCTAAACCCAGCCTGGACTTCTGGCAATTCTCTGCTGATGTGCTGTTCCAGTCGTTTTTGGATAATCTTCAGTAGAATCTTGTTTGCATGTGAAATCAATGATATTGTTCTGTAGTTTCCACACTCAGTTGGGTCACCCTTCTTTGGAATGGGAACAAACATAGATCTCTTCCAATGAAGTATACTACCCTAATTATTTTTCTCATTTTTTCCCCTTTACTGTTGTCTGAATGAAAGATTATATTGGTTTTCCACACATCCACATTTTATGATTTTAAAGTAAAATATTCAGGTTGTAACCACACTCTTCCTGCTTCCTGTGATTCTGGCTTTACTGAATCTTCTATTCCACCAAGGCGCTCTCTGCAAAAATGCCGTTCTTCTGATCCTGACTGTTCTAAAGAGTAAGGTTGACTGTTCTAAGGACTGAGTAGCTGTCTGGTGTTACTGTAGGCCCATTTTTTTTGGCTAAAAGTTGAGCCACAGAGGGTGTATGAACTGATTTTTAATTGTTCAAACAGCCATGAATTTGTGGTTGTTCTTTTTCAACTACTTGCTGGAATAAATTAGATAGTATCTATTTTGGTAAGGAATTTTACATCTATATTTATAATTAAGCTTGGTCCATCATTTTTCTCTTCTGTTAAAAAGTCCATCAGGTTTTGGTATTAAATTAATGTTCACAAAATCTGTTGAAAAGCACTTCCTCTCTTCCTATTCCTTGGAATTATTATTATGTGCTGTTGAGTCAGTTGCCTGTGACTAATAGTGGCCCTATGTGCAACAGTTCTGAAGGCTGCCCTGTCCTGAGAGAGTCTCATTGACTCTAATACACCAATTCTCATTGCTGTACAGTATCAATCCATATCATCCGGTTGTCCCTCCATCCATCTGGGCATGATGTCCTTCTCTAAGGATCGGTCCCTCCTGGCCATGTGCCCAAATATGTAAGATGGAAATTCAAAACCCTAGCCTCCAAGGAAAAACTTGGTATCACCCTCTCCAAGACAGACCTATTTGTTTTCTTGGCAGTATAAGTAGATTCAACACTCTTCTGCTGCACCACAACTCAAAGGCATCCATTCTTCTTCTGTCATCCTTAGTAATTTTCCAGCTCTCTGATGTATAGTAAATAACTGCATGGACTGGATCAGGTGCATCTAGTAATGTTTGTAAAACAGACTACCTCAAACCTTGGTGGTATTCAGTTATCTCAATTTAGTCTACTGTCACAAACACGAACTCAATGACATCCAGTTGGAACCAACTTGTAGCTGTCGGTTTTTCAACTGAACAGGCAGAGAGAACCCATCTTTCTTCCTGGGAGAGTCACTGGTGTGGACTTTCAGAGAGGTGTGCCCTTTAGCTTAGTCATTCTGGGGGTCAGTCTACACCACCTTTTCCAACAAGCACAGGACTATTTTTCTTAACATTTTATTATAAGTTTAACTTTCAGAAAGGAGTAAAAACACAGGTGTGCAGTTTAATAAATTATCACAAGTTCACACACATTTAAGATTTGTTTTTGCACCTAGATTTAAGTTACACAGAACGTTAACAGCACTCTAGCATCTCAGCCTGCTAATTCTACTCTCTTTTATAAATCATTAACAATGTTTTATTTCGGCTGTTGAATTTTACATAAATGATAACTGAGTATTTATATTTTTAAGTCTGGGTTTTGTTTTCTTTCCCTTTATGAACTCTAATTATGTTTGTGCGATCTTTCCACATATCTGTGGTAACCGGAGATTGTTCATGCTTGGTACTGTGGAATATTTCACTGTGTAAGTAAGTCATGATTTATTAATCTGCTCTCCTGCTGATGGGTATTTTGAATTGCATCTTTGCCTGTAATGACATATCTGTCTCTGGAGAATGTATCTTCCTTTTGAGCACTTATCTAGGAATGGGGCTGCTGAGTCACAGGTGGTGTGCATGTTCAACTTTAAAAAATTGTATAAACAGTTTCCTCATGTGGTTATACAAATTTACACACCTATTACTGCTATGATTTTCAGTTTCACATTCTTCTCAACAATTGGTATTTTGTTTCTTTTTCAATTTTATTCTAGTGTGTGTGTAAAATAGTATCACACTGTGGTTTTAATTTTACTTTCATGATTAATTGAGCATCACCTCATCTATTTATAAGTCATTGAGGTATTCTCTTTTGAGAAGATCTTTATCCAACTGGACATAGAGTGACATGCCCCTGTTCTTTTCTGACTACACAAGACTTCTTCTTCTCTTTATTGACCATACTTACAGTTTATCAGTTTTATTAGCACTCTCTCTAAAAATAGTGTTGTTATATTATCTCTAGTTTGTTTATTCAATAACTGTGCTGCAATCCTGAAGGCACGTGGTTTGAATCCACCAGCTGCTCTGAGGGAGAAGGATGGGCAATTGCCTCCTATTCGATTAACTGCCTCTGAAAAGCTGCCAGAGGGTCAGCTATGGATCAGTTCCGACTCGATGGCTCACTACCTCCATTACCGCAACAACATATTTGAATACAAAGGATTAATCTTTTTATAATGTTCAAGACTTAAATACATATTTAAAGTTCTGCATAGTTTTGACATTTCTCTGACGGTTGGATTATAATTTAATTGAAAACATTTAAGTGAGTCCTCAGTTTTCAATTCTCCATATGCACTTTTAATAGGTATTTTGCAGATGTTGAATGCAGCTGTCTACACAGGACAATTAAGTAAAGTTTAAATTGTGTAGTTCTACATTTCTACTTAAAGAGTTCTGTGGTCTAGAGTCAAGTTGTGCTGCTAACTCAAAGGAATGCAGTCTGAATCCATGAGCTACTCTTAGTGTAATTTATAACCTCTGGAAACCTACTGGAGGGTCAACCATGAGTCAATATTGTTATGCTGTTACATACAGTAACAACAATATCCTTATTGATTTTTTTATTTGTTTTACATCATTTACTGACAAGTATGTTAAATTTTATTAATATGATTGTGAAATTTTAAAATCCTTTATTAATTTTTGCTTTAAATAGTTTACTTTTGGTGTTTTCATAGCATGTTTCTTCTCTGACTTTCAATCTTTCCATACACTTAACAGGTCTCTTGAATGCAACATTTAGTTGTTTTAGTTGTTTCCTAATTGACAGTGTTTGCCTTCTAGATGGACCATCTAGTATTTAATTACAGTCATCTATAATACCTATCTCTGCATCCCATTTGCCTCACCTGTTTCTTTTTCCTTTCTTACATATTTTTTTTTTAAAATCCATTTCTTCACCACTTCAGTTAGGTAAGTATCTATGGATTCTTTTATTCTATGAATTGGAAGACTTGGTAGTCACTAAAGGTGTAGACATTTAAATGAAAACCAAACTTCAGTAATATTAAGGAAGTTGTTATATACCTTCAAGTAGGAAATGACTCATAGATGACCCATCAGCAAGTTTTCAGAGGTTACAAATTGCACAGAAGGAGACTACTTATCTTTCTCCAATGGAGCAGTTGGTGGATTTGAATCACATGGTTTCAGATTGGCAGCACAACTCCTTACCAGCAGGCCACCAGAGCTCTAATAGCTTATTTAATCTTCATAATAATCCTTAAGTTATAAAGAAAGTGAGAGGCAAGGAAGGTAAACAAATTGCTGTTAAGTTGGAACCAACTCAAAGTGACCCTCCAGCAGGTTTTCAGAGATAATGAACTAAATGGTAGAAGACTGCCCGTCTTTCATAGTGGATTTGAACTGTCTGCCTTTTGGTAGGCAGTGCAGCTTCTTAACAATAAGCCACTAGAGTTCCCTGATAAATAAATTAAGCAAGGTATTAAATGACAGAGACTGAATCTGTACATACAGACTGTGCCTTAAAAGCATTTGTACTAAAACCAACTATGAGGTATCATCTCACCCCAAAAACAATAGCAAAGTTCAGCAGAGAAGCAAACAACAAATGCTGGCTAGGTTGTGGAGAAATTGGAACCTTTCTTCACCGTTGGTGGGAGTGTAAAATGGTGCTACCACTATGGAAGGCAGTTTGGTGCTTTCTCAAAAAGTTGGAAATTCCACTGTTGTTCTTGTTGATTGCTGTCAAGTAGATGACGACTCATAGCTACCCTATGAACAAAAGACCTGAAGTCTTTCTATACGTAGTGTCTCTAAGTTTAGAGTTTCCAAAGGCCTGTAGTTTAGGAAGTGGATCCCACTCCTACTTTCAAACCTGTCTTGAACTGGAAGCTCTGCCAAACACTGTTTATTATGGACAGCCGTTAGGCATTTGACACCCGCATAGCACAAGGCTCATCATCACAGCAAACCCAGATTACCTCAGTTTGGCAAACTGACATAAGAGTACTGTATGTATGATTTAGAAGTATATTCCTCCAAAATATAACCAAACAAGGACCTAGGGCTGCAGAGCTAAGGGCCCAACTGAATTTAAAAACCAAGGCATGGTTTAAACTCCACAAACTCCTTCAATTCCACATTCCTTTGTCATCAAACATTCCCATTAGCTTTCACCACACCAAAAAGCACCCATCTGAGAGCATTCTGCTGCTTCCTCAATCTCCAATCGAATTTAAAAACCAAGGCATGGTTTAAACTCCACTATTAATACCCTAAAGAAATCAGAGCTGCCACCCAAACAAATATATGCACACTCACGTTTATTGCTGCCTTATTCAACAACAGCAAAGAGACAGAAGCAATCCAAGTGCCCATCACTAAATAAATGAATAAAAGGATAGAAAAGCCTATGGTATACCCACAAAATGGAATACTATGAAGCACTGAAAAACCAGGAATTCATAAAATACTACACAATATGGGTGACCATGGAGGACATTATGCTGAGTAAAGTATCTCAGTCACAAAAGTACAAATACTACATAATACCACTGTTATAAAACAGGACTGACATGGGGGTTCAGAGGAAACTTAGAAAAAAATGTTTAAAAGGAATATATTAGGCATTACACGTATGACAACAGTCCAGAATAAGAGGTGCATTGCAAAGGGGACTGGGGAGGGGGAGGGAGGTAACTGTGTAACAATAAATCAATATTAAAAATTAAAAGGGAAGTGAGGAGGGGGAAAGGAAGGAGGGGGTAAAATGTACTATGAATGAATGAAAGAAAATCTAACTTTTTTGTAAACTTTTGTCAAAATCACAGTTAAAAAATTTTACTAACAACTATTAAGAAAAAGCTATTCAAATTAAAAAGCATTTATACTTACATGATGTTTTCCATGGATTTGGGTTTAATAAAAATGGAGATTGGATAAAGCTGTGCAATTTGTAATCTCTTTATCGCATTTCCAGACACATCAAGAATACAGTGTTTGCCCTAAAATAAGGGAAGAGCAAAAACATGTGGACCAAATATTATCAATTTTTTTAAACCTGTATTTCTTTTTTTTTAATTCATTTTCAATCATAAACATTATGTTTTGGACCATTTTAATTAGTGCCATTTCGTACACTGTCTCATCAAATCCTCACCTACTCACCCATCCCCTAATCTCTGCTGATCTAGCATCCCCCTCTCCTGCCTCCTCCCCTATCTTCCCCTTTGACCAGCTATGCATGTCCTTTCCAAGCTGTTAACTGCATACACATACTGTTTGACCATTCATTCCAGGCTGTTCCTCCCTTCTCTTATTCCCTTACAGTGTTGACTGCCTGTCCATTCTATTTCTGCTCTCCCTCTCCCACCGCCATAACCTATTTTTATAGTAGAGGTCTTCCACAGTATTTGTCCTTAGGCCAATGAGTTAGTTCACTCAGCTTTATGCCTTTCATGTTATGTTTTTCAGTTATGTTCTTTAGACTCATCCATGTTATACAGTGATACACAAATTCTTTATTCTGTTTGCTAATGCTGCAAAAAATTCTGTGTGAATCCATTTGTTTGTTGATAGACACTTGTAATGCTTTCATCTCCTTGCTACTTTTTTCGTTTTTTTTTTTCTTGCTACTTTTGAGTAATGCTGCAATAAACACAGGTGCACATACATCTGTACACATCTCAGCTCTGTTTTCCTCAGGGCATATTCCCGTAGTGGACTCACTGGATCAAACTGGATTTCTATATTCACCTTTGTGTGGAAATGTCAGATAGCCTTCCACAGGGGTACCATTTTGCATTCGCACCAGCACTGCATGAGAGTTCCAATCTCTTCGCATCCTCACCAGCATTTGTTTCTTATCCTGTTAAACTATTGTTGCTGTGTGTGTGTGTGTGTGGGGGGGGGGG
>NW_006399782.1:1181099-1182842 GCF_000299155.1 Elephantulus edwardii | reverse complement strand
ACTTGTTCTTTTTGGCAGTCCATAGGATATTTAGTACTTTTCTTCAGCAACACAATTCAAAGGCATTAACTCTTTTTTCCTCTTTAATCACTGAACTTTTAGATGCATAGCAAGTAATAAAAAAGACCATAGATTAGATCAGGCACATCTTCTATTACTACAGTAATTATAATATTGTAATAGGGTAATCTCTCACATTACTGTTAAGTGTTGTTGAGTATGACTCATAGAGATCCTATAAACAACAGATCTGAACTCTGTCCTATCCTGTGCCATCCATTATGTTCGATACATCTGACTCCATTGTTGCAGACACTATCACTCCATCTTGTTTAAAGTCTTCCTCTCTTTGCTGACCGTTCACCTTTCTAAGCATGATATTCTATTCCAACGAATGGCCTCTCCTAACATGTCCAAAATATGAGACAAAATTTCGTCATCTTTGCCTCCAAAGGAACACTCTTGTTGCACTTTGTCCAAGACATTATCAGTTTGTTCTTTTAGCAGTTCATGGGATATTCAGCACTCTTCTCCAATACTACAAATCAAATGCATCAATTCTTCTATCATCCTTATACACAGTTCAGTTCTCATATGCACAGCAGATGACTGGAAAGACTGTCCCAATAGTGTTTCTCAGTATTGCAACTTGAGACTTGAATGTTTTTCAGTTCTTAAGGTTTGAAAAATGTCAAATGAGTTATCTATACTGTATATTTACTATACAAGAAGAAAAAACCTGGTCCAGGATTGACACACTGCATTTAGCTGAAAATTCTCTTTAGGGTCTGTCACCTAGAACAATTCCTCAGTCACTGTCTTTCATGATCTTTACTTTTTTTGAAGAGAATATGATATTTATTTCACAGATTATGGCTCAGTCTGGGTTTGCTTGATGCTTTTTAGCAGATTCAGGTCACATATTTTTAGCAGGAATACTACAGAAGTGATGCTTTGTCTTTCTCAGTCCATCACATTAGGAAGAATATGACATCTATTTTTTTTCTCTCTATGATAGATAATATTAGTTTTGATCACTTGTTTAAGAATTTTGTCTGCCAGGTTTCTCTTGTAATATTACTATTTTCCCCATTGTAAGGGATAAATATTTTGGGAGACATAGAATTTCCTTCTACTTTTACTGACATTCTAATATAAGGAAAAGCTTTTTCCTTTACCCATTTATTTGTCTTAAGTTCTTATTTTTTGTGTGCTCTAGTGGGTAGGGAGTTGTGCTGCTAACGAAACGGTTGGCAGTTTGAATCCACCAGCAGAATGTTTCTCTGGAGACAGATCGGCATTCTTCTCCCATGAGATTTAAAGCCTCTGAAAATCTGCTGGAAGGTCAGCTTTTAGTTAGTCCTGACTTCTCAGAGAATCCTACAGAGAGATCTAGTGGCAAAATCCCTAAGGAGAAAGCTTTTTTTATGATGAACACAGGGATTTAATCTTTAGAAGGTATCATCATCAATTTTATCCTGTCCAGATTGTACCTTTCTGGCTGTATTTGGCAGTCTCTTTATATTGTAGACTAGGGCTTGTAAGCATGATCCCCATTTGTCTCTTTTGAACTTTATAGCTTTGGGCTTTTCTCCCAGGTCTCTGATCTACCTTGAGTTGATTTTTGTGTATGGTGTGAGATGTGGATTCTGTTTCAGCTTTCCGCAGGAAGCAGTCCAGTTTTTTTTTTCTTTTCTTCTTTTATTATTTTTTGTGCATGTACCATCAAATCAGGTCTGACTG
>NW_006399782.1:1147870-1180444 GCF_000299155.1 Elephantulus edwardii | reverse complement strand
GATTGGTGCACTCTTTGTTCTGTTCAAACAAGTGCTTACTGGTCGGAGTACAGGTTATGCATGAACACAATTAAGTGTTCTGAAACCGTCATTCTTCTCATATTATCCATAATGTATTATGATACACACAATCAAATGCTTTTGCAGAGTCAATAAAACACAAACATTACTCTTGTATCCTCGGCTTTCAGCTAAGGTCCATCTGATGCCAGCAATGCTATTTCTTGTTCCACAGCTGCTTCTGAATTGTTTGAATTTCTTTTTGTTTTATTTATCAATTTTAATGAAAGGTTACATTACAGAGAAATTCAGTTTGAATTTCCGACAAGTTTCCTGTCTCGTTACTGTTCGAGTTGTTTACAAATTATCCTTACAGCAATATTTTATTCGAATGTGATATTAATGATAATGTTTAATAATTTATGCACTCTGTTGGGTGACAATCTTTTGGGTATATGTTAGGAATGGAGTTGCTGAGTCACACAGTAGTTCTATTTGTCATTTCTTTTAGCAGCTGTCACATTATTTTCTATCAGAAGTGGATAAGGATATTAATTTCTCATTCTCACCAACAGTTTTTATTTTTTAGGTCCCCCGCAACCCCCCATCAAATAGCAACTGACTTGTAGCTGATCCTCCACTGGGTTTTCAAAGGCTGTAAATTCCATAGGAATTAACTATTTCTCTTTCTCCCTAAAAGCAGCTGGTGGATTTGAACTGCCTGCCTTTGGGCTGGGAACTCAACTACTCATCCCAGTGGGAGTAAATGGTATCTCACTGTAGTTTAGCTTTAGCTAATAACTTCTTGTCATGTGTTTGGTGGACATCTAATATTTATTTTTATTACATTCTTTTTCTCTAGGCTATTAAAGTAGGAATTTCACTTAGTTTTACTTTCATTTTTGTTTGAAAAATATATTAAACTTTTCATTATCACTTGGCTGAAAGTTTACAGAGCAAACTGGCTTTCCAGTCAGCAATTCACACATACTGTTTTATGACAGTGATTATAATGCTCACATTATAACACCACTTCCTTTTTCCCTACCCCCGTGTTTTTTTATCCTTCTTTCTTATCTCTGAGCAAATGTTGCCCATGTGATCATGCAAGGTTGACTGTTCTGAGTATACTACTTTCTGGTGTTAATGATCATCTTATAGGCTTGTCGACTGTTTGGCTGAGTGTGAATACTAAATATGCACCTGTAACCTTTTAGGGCCAGCAAGACTTGCTGCAGTACTGCTGTAGTACATGCTGTGCCACTGCCTTATCAGTTCTGTATTTTGTCTGAAAAGGATGACAATATGAGGTGATTGCTGTATATGTGAGAATTGTATCCCTTCACCAACTAGAAGCAGCCACAGAAGAAATCAAGCCAGGAAGAACTCCATAAATAATTAGTTCCTACCACTGGGCCAACTGGCAGCATCAGTACGGATGGTGAAGAGATTGAAACAGTGAACAGTTTTAGTTTACTTGGTTCCACAGTTAACACTCTTGGTAACAGCAGTCAGGAAATCAGGACACAAATTGCATTGGCAAAGTCAGCTGTCAGGGACCTCTCAAGAGTACTGAAGAGCAACAACGTCAGGCTGGAGACTAAGGTGTGCCTGATCCAGGCTATAGTCTTTGCAATTACATGCTATGCATTGGAGAGTTGGACAGTGAATAGGGATGATAGAAAGAGAATTGATGCCTTTGAGCTGTGGTGTTGGAGAAGAGTGTTGAATATACCATGGACTGCTAGGAGAACAAACAGGTTTGTCCTGGAGAGGGTGAAGCTGGAATGCTCCTTGGAGTCAAGGATTCTGAAGCTTCATATGACATACTTTGGGCATGTTGCAAGGAGGGACTGGTCCTTGGAGAGGGACATCATGTTTGGGAGAGTGGAGGGACGGCATAAGAGAGGAAGACACTGGATGAGATGAATTGATTCTGTGAGTGGAGTGGTTGGGAATGAGTGTGTTTTAGATAGCGAGGTTGGCACAGGATAGAACGAGAGGGTTGCTATGAGTCGCAAGCGACTCGATGAAACATAACAACAACAACAACAACAACAACAACCCCTAGACTGACACCTTTCCTTACTGAGGCCAGTCAGGCGGCCTGCTGTTGTTTCTTTGACAGTGTATTGAGCTTAAGAAACTTTTCTGTCCTTGCTTATTCCTTGTGTTCTGTGGCAAACCTCTGAGGAAAGCTCTTTGAGGCGTGTGATCCTGGAAAATACAAGTGAGTGATCAGGGCTTTAATATTTACTCTTTAGACTGTTGAAAATATTTTAACATTTACAAGTGTTCAGGTCTTTCATTCACAGGGTCACTATGAGCCGACTATGACTCAATGGCACTTAACAACAACAACAACATAGAGCTCTGTGGGCCTAGTGGATAGAAAGTTATGCTACCAAGCCAAAGGTGGTGGTGGTTGTTAAGTGCCGTCGAATCGCAGGTGACTCATAGCGACCCTATGAAGGAGAGTCTTTGATGCTTGGGTGCCTTTCATCCTCTCTCCAGGGTCATAGGGTTACCGGCGGCAAGCTATTATGAAAGTGGATGCCATTCCTCCTTCCAAGCTTGTTTTAATCGGGGAGCTCCACCCCACTCTCTGTCTGCATAAGCCAAAGGTAGGTGATTTTAATCTGCAGTCCTCACGCCTAGTTTTGTTTTTTGTTAAACATTCAGGGTTAACTCGTGGTTGCTGTGATGCTGAACACTATGACACTGATATGTCAAATGTGATAATGGTTACCCATGCTGGACAGTGTTTGGTGAGCTTCTCGATTAAAACAAGCTTGGAAGCAGGCGTGTCATCCACTTCCAAAATGGCTTGCCTCCAGAAACTGTATGAACTTGAAGAAACGACAAAAGTTATACAACTGTTCTGGTTTTTCGTTCATAGCGTTGCTATGAATCATCTACGACTCAATGGCACTTAACAACAACAGCAACAACACAGAAAGGGCTCTGCTGGCTTAGTCGATAGGAAGTTATGCTACCAAGCCAAAGGCAGGTGATTTTAATCTGCAGCCGTAAGGCCTGGTTTTAACTTTTTTTTTTTTGGTCAAACATTCTTCTACTGTGGTATAGCACTGTCTGTCCATTGCTATACAGAGGTAACTCGGAGTTGCTGTGATGCTAAACACTGTGACACTGATGAGTCAAATGCGGTAATGGTTGTCCATGGTGGACAGTGTTTGGTGGAGCTACCTGATTAAAACAAGCTTGGAAACAGGAGTGGTATCCACTTCCAAAATGGCTTGCCTCCAGAAACTCTATGAATGTGGAGAAACAACGAAAGTTATACACGTTTATAGGGTCACTACGAGTCGTCTATGACTCGACAGCATTTGACAACAGCGACCATAACATACATTTAGCAAGACGGAAAATGTATTTTTTTAAATCTTCAATAATTTAAAATTATAATTTTGAGATTTATCCATGTGGATATGCCTAATAAATACATTGTACTAGTTTACCCACTTAAATTACAATACTGGAATTCAGGAATAAATAATTTTTCACTTTGATAATTATAATTTATCACTGATAAAAAGTACTATTATGAAAACCCAATGCACATACATGATTCTCATGCATGAATTTCTGTTTAGACAGCAAGAAGTAGACTTTCTGAGTCACAGTATATGTGCATCTAGTACTTGTTTCTGGAATGTCCTCAAAGACCCCATTAACTTACACTCCACTGAGGATCTTTTTTAAGTGCTGAAGAACAAGGATGTAACTCTAAGGACTAAGGAGTGCCTGACTGAAGCCACAGGGTTTCCAGTCACCTCACATGCACGTGAAAGGTGGACAATCAATACATTTACTCACTTGTTCAGTAAAGTGTGGTGCTGGTGAAGAAAATGGAATATATCACGGATTTGCAAAGGAACATACAACTCTATCTTGGAAGAAGTATAGCTAAGAATATTCCTTAAAGGCAAGAATTGGGAATCACTGTCTCACACACTTTAAGGACAGGAGGGAATGTCCCTGAAGAAAGATAATCATGCTTGGATCCTTCCTAAAAGCAACAGGCCAGTGAAAAAGATGAAGGTCCTTAACTACAAAAACTGGTTTCAGTGTATCAGAGATTGGAAGGATGTGTGGTATTGGGCAGTATTTTGTTTGGCTCAGGGTTGATTCGATAGGCCCAAATAAACAAAATCTAATATGTTTTCATTCCCCTACTTTCTTGTCATCACATGTAAGGCATTTCTATCCTTTTCATTTTTAACAAACTTTTCAATAATAACTGAACTACTTAGAGGCAAGTCACCAAAGTCAATCCATCCCATTAGGGTCTTCTGTTCCTTTGCTGGCTCTCCATATTTCCAAGCATGATGTCCCTTTCCAAGGAACAGCCTCCCCTAGCAACATGTCCAAAGCATGAAAGATGACGTTTCATCCTCTTTATTTCCACAAAGTACTCTGGCATCACCTTCCCAAGACATATCTGTTTGTTCTTTTGATTGATGGTACATGGAATATTCAAAATTTTCCAACACAACTCAAAGGCATCAATTTAAGTAGCACTTATAGACTGAATTATTGTTGTACATTTTGCAAGTATTTAATGACTGAATCTTAACATTCTAGTTTTAAGAATATAAACTAATTTGATGTTTGTTTTCTGTAGGTTCAATGCATGAGTGAACACAGTTATATAGCTAGAATACCCTATGGTGGTATCTGTTCAAACTGATTTAAGGCAAGGACTAGACATCACCAGACTAGTCTGTAGAATGCTGCCAGAAAAGCAGTTGCTGTTACAATGTTGAGAATTTTATATATTCTTTACTCAATGAGACATTTTTCTTTAGTTCTTTTTCCCCTCACCCTTTAGTTCTTAACACAAAAAGCAACACTCCTCTTGACCCCTGGATTCCTCTTTAGTGACAGGCATTGTCGAACTTAGTTCCTTGGTTAGGTAATAGAAGGCTAGCACAAAACACAAAGTCCATCTGCAGGAAATGATGACCTAGAAGTAATAATTTTTCCTCTTGTGTATCTTATCTGCTTTATTTAAGCCACCTAATAGGAAATGTTTATAATGAATTCACAATATTAATAAAAATAATGTTCCACCATCAACTTGGTATTTTTTCATAAATAAGAACAAAAATGTGTCTATCCTATAGTGATTAGAAGCGATATTGTTACCATCACGCAGATGCTTACCTTTTCTGCTACTTCTCGTACAGATTGAACACTTGTTCCATACAAATGGTTGTTATATTGGCCAGCTTCAATGAATTTATGTTCTTGAATATCTTTTTCCATCTGTTCTCTTGAAGTGACAAAATGATAATCTCTTCCATCTACCTCATAATCTCGCTTTGGTCTAGTTGTATCTTTAATAAAAAATAATTTGGGAAAATGTTTAATATTTAAAGAAATACATTTTCTACATCAACTGTTTTTTGGTGATGGTCACCATAACAGATTCATTTCAAGTAGAAAAAATATAGTAAAATGAAGGATAAAGGAATAACTTAATATAAGAAAACAGAAACCAATGGAAATAGAAGTATTTATTTCTATGACTAATAATGACAGAGAATAATATTTAGAATAGAAAAAGAAAGTTATTTGGGTTACTCACGAGGTACACAAGATCCAAATTTGTCAGGAAATTCTGAGATCAAGTCATCATTTATCCTGTCTTTCATAGGTCCCAATATGATCACTGGTCGAGTATAATTAACTATAAAGACAAATGGAAAGAATATCCAATAGATTCCAATGTATTTTGTTTCATTAGAGAGTAAAAATATTCTTAATTTTTTCCTACCTTCTACCACTAACTAAAGATATCTAATTTACTCATCTTTGCTAACATCTCATATTTAAGCTGATTTTGTTTAATCTCTCTCTTGCTATCACTGAGTTGGATACTACTTATAGCCAACCCTCCATTGAGTTTCTGAGGCTACAACTCTTAGGAGAGGAATTTGCCCACCTTTCTCCCAAGAGGCCTTTTATTGAATCAAATGGTTTAGAAAAGCACAGCCCTGGGCTTGTGAGAGCTGCTTCATGACGGATGACACCAACAGAACCCTCTCAAACACTTGATACTTCAGCTAAATTACATTCAGCATTTTAACAAATTATTTTTCTATGTTGTTAACATCATCTCATTATGAATGAAAACAAAATGTATACTGTTTATTGATATGTATGTATCCAGGTAAAAATTACAGAGAAAAGAAAAAGAACAAACTGGGCACAAGAAGGAATGTAATCACAGCAGTATTCTAGAAAGATGAGCTAATAAAATATGGGTTTGCAGGGGATCATCGTGGCAGCCAGGGAGAAGGGCAATAAGGTTTAAAAGCTTGAGATAAGAGGGATTAACAGGTCACAAACAGGTAGCATAAGTAGACCCAGAAAGACAAAGAGATGAGGAACAGAGAAAAGGATGCTTCTAAGATTTTGAAGATGGGTCACTAACAGGACAGTGGTACTATCAATGAATGCTGAAAAGAAACTGTTTAAGAACTGACACAATAATATAAGCAGTTTATCATCTAGACATTTTTATATACTGTGGGTTAGACCATGTTTCACAAAAACATCACAAATGGTAAGGTTCTAATACAACTTTACTTTTAGGTAGAAGTTAGACCCATTTCCCAAACTACCTAACTATATTTTTTAAGAACATTATAAAACATCAACATGCTTCACAAACCTTCTTGCTGATTCACTGGTTCATAAGATAAAACATACTCTTCTTGACCACCTATTAGAAAGTTAAAATACAGGTAAGAAAATATACAAAGATAATTAGGGCTAATTCTTCATATATAACATCTAAATCATTAGGGTATTTTTGAGAAAATGTCAAAGACATAGGAAAAGTTATCTGATATAATATTCATGAAAAATTCAGTAAAGTAAGTTCAAAATTATAGTCATAAAATGGGATAAGTGTAAAATTAAAATATATTTATCTTGTAACTTGCTTTATGTTATTCTGTTTGACACATTACCACCAGATCTACTTAAAAAATTTTCATTTGTACCATCCAGCATGTACTTTCAATTTTTTATTTATATGTGTGTAGGTATTTCAAGAATTTAAAAAATCTTTAAAATATTTTAAATAATATTAATGAGCATTTATTATACATTATTACAGGCAATTGACTACTGCCAAGATTGAACTGGTTGGTGATTTTTGTGGGTACCATAATGATTATATTTTATTTTAAAATACAATATAATACAATTAGAAATCAGAGTTCAAGCATACTTGGCTGCTATTCAAAAGGCTGGAGATTTAAGTTCACCTGGAAGAGAGGCCTGATGATGTACTTCTGAAAGTCTATGGAGCACTGTTCTACTCTGACCACACTGGCTCAACACAATTCAGTACTGATTTAGTGGTTTTAACTTGATGGTACACAACAGTGCAATTAAAAGTAATACATGCAAAGGTAAAATTACTGTCTCTAGCCCACAGATTAAAAATTTGAAAATTCGAAGAAATTATTAATTTATCTCTTCAGTAAGTATAACTAGTTAAAAAAGACAAGGTAATGATGGGCAAAGTCCAGTGGTGATTAATTTTATAAAATATACTGCATGAGAATGATGGTATGAAACACATATGAATGAAGAATAGTGTGAAACATAATGTATACAAACTTTGCAAGCAAACCAATTAAAAAAAATTCATGAGGTAAAAAGAGCTTCAGATAAAATGACATCCTTCTGTCCCATCTAACAATATCAATCACAGATAGTGAGGGAGGTGACATTGTTTTGATCTTAACAGCACTTTGGATGTTAAATAAATCAGTTACATATATTTAAAGATTCAATTAAAAGTTTAGAGTTTAGGAAATATTCTGAATAAAAATGTTCACAAATTATATTTCTGACTTAGTGAAAACAATATAGTTGAAAACTCCAGTATGTAAACACCACAACCCACCCTCTTCCCCTTCCCCACTTATGTCTGGGAAAACAATTAGGAAAGACTATGTTCATTAAGTAGTTCAATGAAAGTAATCACTATTAGATAACATATTTGAAGATATTCTCCTGGATTATACAAAAGTTACTAGAAACAATTTCTCCACTAAATTTGTCTTTGATTGCTATTTTATGTTTTCAGTTATACAGATCTTCTAAATACATGTAATGTAATAAATATATTCTGCTTAAACATTTATTTTATGGTTTTCAAATTTATTACAGTATATAAACCAGATATTTTACAAATTGGTTTTTAAAGAATCACTGTAAAAGATGGGTTACATAGTAGTAAAAACATGCAATTTAAATATTCCACATTTTAATTCAGTCATGCAAATGGAGAGAGACAGTATATACTTTTAAAACCTCTCTTCAGTCTAGAAAGTCACTCAATTACTCCAGAAATGATTCTGGTTAGAATTAATAAAATGCTGAAAATTCAAAGAATAATATTTCATACCAAACTCTGCACCCCAACAAACCAAGCTAAGTATTTTGTTGTTGCATGTACTCAAGTAAGGACTGATTCATAACTGACCCTCCAGCTGGTTTTTAGAGGCAGTAAACAGAATGGCAGTTGACTGGCCCTATTTCTCCTAGGGAGCAGCTGGTGGATTTGAACCACGTACTTTTGCATTAGCCTAATTCCTTACTACTAGACCACTAGAGTTCCCTTTATATTATGTAGAAAAACAGATCACAAGCAATCAGATAAATGAGGACTAAAAGTATATATTGTCAAAATGAAAAAATATTAGAGATTGATATTGATACTAACAGGATGGACCTTTTGAACAGTCATACTCATCTGTAATCAAGATTACTTTCATATTAGACAGCAGTAAAAAGAAGTTAGAAAATAATTTCAATTTTATGATGCTACAATCGATATTTATGTCACCTCCCCTCCTCCCATCCAGGTCAGGTAAAAAAAAAAACTTCACATGCTTGTATAATTCACTTAATAATAAAATATCAGGAGTATAATATAAAACACTGATTGGCAAAAGAAAGCAAAACGAATGTGTTAACAACTTGAAAATGTCTACTTCACAATTTCTTAAGTTCACCAAGTCCTGGTAATAAACAATAACATAACTAAAACTAGTCTTGGAAAAAATAGAAAAAGAAAAATAAAGCAATTTATAATTTCTAAAAATTTTTAATGTTCATGTTAAAAAATGGCAAAATATAAGTGTTTCCCTTTAACTTGATATTTACTCTATTTACTCATTATAAAAGATAAGCATGTACACACAAGTATTCTGTACACGAACAGTAGTATTTTAAGAATCTTATTAAAATTCTTTTTAAGTAGAGCATTTTATTTGGCTTTTCTTGATTTTAAAATATTAACATTTCATTTTCAGTTTTTAGAACACATGAGTAAGAAAAAAAGAAACAAACAAACAAAAACCACTACAACTATACACTCAAAACAACTGAAGACTTTTGAAATTACTATCTGAGATTACAAAAGAACAAATGAAACACTTACGGTAACTACTTTCACTATCGCTGGCATTAGAAGTTACATGCTCTGAAATTCAAGACAATGGAAAAAATAAGAAAAACAAAGAATAATGAGTTTAAAAAAAGAAAACTGATAAAAGTAAATTATCAAAATAAAATCAAGTTGACATTACAAAACGTTGAGATATAAATCACATATAACCAAAGAACTTGAAAAAGTATTTTTTATTTTCTCTGAAAAATTTAGTTAGGAAAAACCCTGTAAATAATATATTTCATTAACAAAATCTATATTATAAATAGCATGTAGAATATGACAAAAAGGGATAAAGTAGTCTTAAATTAAATCAACTGTGGACATAAAACCTGAAGAGAGAAAATACAATGGGCACTATTTATCAAATAGTAATGACTGATAATGGAGACTAGTTTATTTGAGCAAATGTCCATTTTGTGCAAGAATTTTAAAAAATGAAAATAAATAGATGATACTGCTTTTAGACCAGCTACTTTCTTATTTCTTGAAGTGAAATGAAAATCTGTGCTTCTGAGATTATGGAGATAAAAACTCAGATGCCTACGTAAATAAAAAAAGCTTTCTGGAGACTCAAGATGTGTTTGAAAACATACTAACAAAAGAATTTTTAAATAGAAAATTATTTTAAAATAAATTACTGTCATTGTGAAGAATAAGTTATAATCTGCAAAAGCAAGATATAATTTTCTTAATCATGATTGCTGTAGTGTTAGCCTAAAACAAGTTGGCTTTTTTTTAGCCATTACAGTTAGCTTCTTCTGGTCTCCAGCTACCTTAATTGCTTAAAGGCACATGGTCTTGCAAATCATCAACAGCTGTGGGACAAGGATAAGACAAAGAGTGCATTTTCACATACAGGGCAACAAGACTTGAAGGAGACTAGCGAGAAGACAGTCTGCAAGAGAAGACAGTCTGAAGACCCTGTTGGCGAGACCCTGGTGATAGTGTTGGGGAGACTGTGGCGTTGCTGTGGAGAAACTATGGCAAGGTGTAAGCAGAGGAGTCCAGAGATAAAGGTCACAGTTAAAGGTGTTTGCTATTCTTGCTGGATCCTTGAAGAAGGTGATTTATAACTTGTTAAACACTTGTGCGCTTGTGTGCTTAGAGATAAACCTTGCTGGAAGATAAGAATTTGACTGCTGAACTGAAACCAGAGCCTGGATTAATTGAGGATTTGTGCCTTGTAACTTGTGAGATATTTTCTGTCTTTTCCACTCTCCAACTTCCTTCCCTAATAAACCCCATTGCTGGTACCACAACTGTTAAGTCAGCAAAGAATAAACGAACCTCTTAACCTTTTGCTGCTGGTATGGATCTAGAGGCACCATGGGGCTGGGCCAAAGGCTCTTTATATGCTTTCTGCTCTGGAGCTGTGCTATTCTTACTCTCTCTGGTCCTTCTGTTTTCTCCTTTATAGGAAACTGCACATATTTTAAATAAAACAAGCACTTTAAAATTGCAAGCAGGACTGAATAATCCATATCAAGCATATATAAAATGCTGTTGTGAAAAATATTTAAAAGTTTCTTTTCATGTTAACACATAGATTTCTAAAACAATAATTTAAAATTTTTGTATAATAGTCTGCTGGGTTGATAAAAATTATGATTCTACCTATTATTCAGACAGTTTAGTTTGTTTTAAACTTTTTCACAAGGATCATAAATTACTATAAACACTTTAGTAAATATATAGCTTTTTACTTTTTAAGCTATTTCTTTAAATTTTAAACATGGAGGTGGTTGGTGTTAAGTGCTGTTGAGTCACAGGCGGCTCATAGAGCCTATGAAAGAGAATTCTCAACGCTTGGGTGCCTTTCATCTTCTCTCCAGGTTCTTAGGGTTTCCGGAGGCAAGCTATTATGGAAGTGGATGCCACTCCTGCTTCCAAACACATAGAGGCAGGAATGCCAATTTAATAATAGTTTGAAAATGTCTAATTCCTACAGTAGTGTTAAACTCTGTAATCTCTTTCCCTTTTAAAGCTAATGACTGCAATGTACGGGAATGGGGAAGAGTATGAGTAGAGCCCAAACCATAAGCTGACCATTATGAGTGCTGTAAATGAGTATTGGGTATTTTTTTTAAAAATGTATTTAGCTTGTTTGATTTATTAGATAATAAAAGACAGTTACTACAGTATTTTTTCTAGCATTTCCTGAGATTTCTCCTTTTCATCTTGAGTTCTCTGAGAAATAAAAATTCTCCAAGTTCTATCAAGTATACCTTTTCTATTCTAAAATCATGGTACTTAAAGTATGGCCCTTGGAATAGTATGGTCATCATCACCACTTGTGTCTTTATTAACATTTTACTTTTTTCTCCTGATTTAAAAAAAAAAATCAAAGTACTTCATAAAAGATACTTAAACAGTCAATAAAATTATTTAACTTTCTTACTTACCAATGAAAATTAAAAATGAGAAAAAAAAATGAAAAGACATGTCAAGTACAGAGAAAGATAACATGGCATCTGGAACTCCAATTATGGTAGATAAAATAGGCAAACTGATAAAACTACTGTGAAAACCAATTTGACAGCGTCTGTTAAACCTAATAATATATATGTATATATACATATATGTGTGTGTGTGTGTATGTATACATAAATATAAAAATATATTCACACACATACCTCCCCTAATATAACCTATAAATTAATTTCTGATATATATATCTCCTACAGTAATACAAATAAGAATGTGTTCTTATGTACAAAAAGGTATGAACAAAAATGTTTAAAGTAACATTAAAAATTACCCCCAAACAGGAACCAAACCAAAATGTCCATTGTTGATATGTGCTGTCGAGTTGCTTGCAACTCATAGCGACCCTATGTACAAGAGCCCTAAACCCTGCTCTATCCTGTGCCAACTGTACCATCTCTGACACACTTAACTCTCACCACTCCAATCACAGAATCGATCCATCTCATCGAGTGTCTTCCTCTCTTGCGCTGCCCCTATACTCTCCCAAACATGATGTCCCTCTCCAAGGACCAGTCCCTCCTTGCAACACGGCCAAAGTATGTCAGATGAAGCTTCAGAATCCTTGACTCCAAGGAGCATCCTGGCTTCAACCTCTCCGGGACAAACCTATTTGTTCTCCTAGCAGTCCATGGTATATTCAACACTCTTCTCCAGCACCATTGCTCAAAGGCATCAATTTCTCTATCATTCCTATTCACTGTCCAACTCTCTGATGCATAGCACACAATTGTCAAGACAACAGCCTGGATAAGGCGCACATTAGTCTCCAGCCTGACACCGTTGTTCTTCAGTACTTCAGTTCCCGGACAGCTGACTTTGCAAATGCAATTTGTCTCTTGATTTCCTGGCTGCTGGTACGAAGAGTGTTGACTATGGAGCCAAGCAAACAAACTGTTAACTATCTCAATCTCTTCACCATCCATACTGATGCTGCCAAGTGGTCCAGTGGTGAGAATCTTTGTTTTCGGTAATAGAATGAAAAAAATGAATTACACTATATTTGCACAATATTATATTATTGTAGCTATGAGGCAACAAGTTACTGCTACATGCAGCATCAGCAATGCATCACAAACAATACTGGCTGAAAAGAAGCCAAAAATTTTCTCCCTCCACCAACGAGCAAATTTTGATGACATAAGTTTAAAAACAAAACACAATTAATTTATGCTATTCTAGGTCAGTGTGAGTCTACCTTTTTTTTTTTAGTATATATGCAGAGTGTAACTTGGAGAGGGTATAAGAAGTGTTTCTGAGACACTGGTAAGAAATGTCCTCAATAATGACATGTTACACAGGTAACAATAACTTCATGAAAATTAATCAAACTGTCCCCATAAGAGTCAAAGATCTGTGTACTTCTCCATATGTACTACTTCACTAAGAAGATTACTTATAAAAAAGTTAATTACTGAAGTACCAGAAAACAAAGTATATTTCCTTTTATTCTTTTTCCTATGCATGCACAGATGCTTATTTATTATGTGGAAACAATATAAATATGTAAGGTTTTTAATAATATTGCCTCTGGAAACTCTATGAACCTTGAGAAAAGATTAAAGTCATGCACGCAAGTGTCATTCATATTGTCACTACGAGTTGCCTATGACTCGACAGCACTTAACAACAACACAACATTAAAATGAGCATTCTGATATATACAGTTTTATTTCTGGTTACTTCCTTAGTATAAATTCCTTGTAAAAGAATTGTTGTTGAGTTCTGAGAAGTCAGTTCCCATTCCTAGTGACTTTTCTTGGTAGGACAGAACTGTCATAGGGTTTTCAATAGTGTGTTGTGCTGTTAATGAAAAGACCCAATGTCTCCAGTAGTCTGAATCCACCAGATGCTCTGTGGGAGAAAGATAGGCAGGCAGTCTCCTACTGTTAAGATTTTATCTTAGAAACCTGACAGGGTAACTAGGAGTTAGGTTCAACTCCACTGTAGTACTGTAGTAGTAGTGAGTGAGTGAATCTTTACAGAAGACTGTTGTACTTTTCTTCAATAGAGTGGCTGTGGGTTTGAACTGCCAACTTCTTGTTTGGCAGTCAATTATGTAACCTCAGAGCCGTCAGGGTTCCTAGAGAAGGAATTCTCTCCCTCCTGTTGTCACTGAGTTGGAACTGATCCACAGCTGCCCTTCCAGTATGTTTCTGGGGGGCTGTACATCACAAAGGTGGCGATTGCCTATCTTTCTCCAATGGATTTGAACCAACAGAGAAGCAGAGCCTCTGGGCTGGTAGAGTAACTTCCTATGGACTATGTCACCAGAGCTCCCTGGAAAGGAAATTAGTAAAGGAAAAGGACTTTTCCAGAAAAGTCGTACTAATATCTATACTCCAGTAGCAATATGTTAAGCCATTTTACAGAACTCTTTCCATAGCTAAATTCTCCTTTATAAGAAAAGTTTTCCATGGAAATAGATATACAAATTATCATATATTAGTCCTTCTTGTTGTTGTTAGGTACTGTTGACTAAAACTGTGACTAATAATAACACTAATCACAACAAAATAACAGATGTGAACGTTGCTTTATCTTTTGCCAGTGTCATCATCTCTGAAACTTGAGCCCACTAATCTAGTGAATGTCAATCCATCTTGCTGAGGGTCTTCCTCTCCTACACTGACCCTTCACCTTTCCAGTTTTATCTTTTCCAAAGGGATGGTAAATATTCAAAAAATGTTTATCTGTCTTTTGAGCACTACTGTCATATCCTTTTGTCCAGTTTTTTTAATGGAGAGTTAGTTTCTAATTGATCCATTAGATATTTACATTCTAAGGCCATACATGGCACAAATAAATAATATAGTCTTCAAAATTTCAATTTTGTTTGATGAATATTTATTTAAAAATCTAACCAAGTTTCATTTTCTCAACAAAGTCTATCTTGTCTAAGTATCAAAGAATACCAACACTTTTAATCTTGACACAATGAAAAAGGCTTATACAGTACTAAGAGCTTTGTATAACTGCTTTTATGATATTTTAAGATGAACAAAAGGATGAAATAATGTAGAGGGAAATCTATTATGCTTGATGAAATTTCTGAGGTGTTTCACAAAACAGAAAGCTATAAAAATCGATGAAATTCCTATAAAAAGCACACATTTTGTGCAAGACTGTATGTTATGATTTTATATAACATCATGAGGTACACTTTCTTTTAGTCTCTGTTGAAGTAATTTTACTAGTGTCCCTCCTCACACTTCCCTTACCCTTAAGCTTTTAAAAAATAGTTTAAATTCTGCATAGGTTTCTATTTCCAGTTTTTTTTCAGGCTATGATTATATAGGTTTTTCTTTCTTGGAGTGCCATTGTACTTTAATAAGTTCTGAAAAATCAATTACTTCATTGTTTCCTCTGCTAGTAACAGAGTAAATCATCAGTTTCTTTGGTGCCCTTTAGAATAAGGGATTACCAAATTCACGCCAAGGAAAAGTATCCTATGACATCAATTCCATTCTTCTCACTTCTCTTTCTGTAAGTACTTAATTTTTCATAGATCCTGTGAGTTTACATGCATGCAGCTGTACATCTTTCTTGACATTCAGTTTTATTCCACATATTTCCTAAAGGTTTGCTTCTATGGAAGTTTGTCCCTCTATTTTTATAGGTCTTGCTCTAATCTCACAGGATTATGCTCAGTTTATTTCTTATATTCTAAACTTTAGAATAGAGATAATGTGAACTACAAGTAATATTTGACTCACCCTTCTCATTATCTTCTATTGTATAAACTGGCCACTATTAGTCATGCATTTTATGTGATGACCTCCATTATATCCAACTTTAGAATTTAACTACTATTTTTCTGTCTCCTTTTAGTTTCCAAATAAAATCTTCTTGATCTGATCAAATTACTAGGTGAACAAATTCTTTCATGTTCTATGAAACAATGCAGAGACTCAACAGCTTTTGATTACTGTTCAAACACAAATATTCTAAAAAACTGATAGTGTTCAGTAACCAGTTAAATGCTTCATACTGTTTCTTTTATCAAGTTTCAATCAGATTTGAAAATAATCTGTAGTCAAGGTATAACAATGTTATAAAACAAAATAAAAATTCTTAATTTCTTCTTAAAATCTATATCTCTCAACTGATAAAAACATTTGCTAATCCTAACTATACCTCTGACATATGTCAGCAATCTCAAATGAATTCTATGGCATTAAGAATCTGTAAAAAAGGTATTTTTAGTAATGGGAATATAGTAATCTGTACAGAATTCTAAAAAGGCAAATGTAAAAATAACTGTGCCTAATAAAAGTAGTTTTACACAGAATACAGTGTCTTTAATCTAATGTTTCTGTTGTGTACTGCTAAGTCACAACTGACTAAACTGACCCTCCAATGGGTTTTCAGATGCAGTACTTTGTAGTGGAGGAGCCATCTTTCTCCAGATGAGCAGCTGGTGGATTGGAACCACTTTGGGCAAAGTAAGTAGCTCCTCACCGCTAGGCCACCAGACCTCCCTTTTAATCTAACACAAGTCTTTAATCCTAGAAGTTTAAATTAAAAGCCAAATACCAATACTTAGATTAAAATTTCAGTATAAAATGAGCGTAAATAAAGAAAAACATCGTCTGTGAAACTTATTTTCACTTAGATCACAAAATGTAAGGTGTGATATTTTAAAAGATTTATAAAGGACTGTTTTTACAATATTTAATAAGCAAAATGGCAAGAATCATCCAGAAAAAAAAACTGAGCTTAAAAGATGACTGTGTGATTATCACCTAAAAAAATAATTTTTATTATTTCACTAAAAATACTGGTTACATTTCTCATTTGAACATTCAATTTAATTTTGTATAATGGCTTTTGATTAATCCATTTACTCTAAAATTTATTGAATGCTTCTATTTAAAGATAGACATTTCCCCCGGTAAATAGACTGCTGCTGGAACTCAAGGCCCTTACCTCCTCTTGTCTGATATTTAGTATCTACTGTGTTTTCGATTTGTCCATCAATTATAGCAATGCTTTACTAAGAACTATGGTGATTTTTACCTAGTTCAAGAAAAAGAAGAGTGGACAAAAAACTGAAAGGAAGTCTACTTCCCATGATTTTAGTAAGAAGGGCAGTAATTACTATTTTATTGTAAAAATAAAACATAGGCTTTTCCTGTGAGTGGCTTCAGGTAATCGGCCAACATGGTTCGCTACTCGCTTGACCCGGAAAACCCCACAAAATCATGCAAATCAAGAGGCTCAAATCTCCAGGTCCATTTTAAGAACACCCGAGAAACTGCCCAGGCCATCAAGGGTATGCATATCCGGAAAGCCACCAAGTATCTGAAAGATGTAACTTTGCACAAGCAGTGTGTGCCCTTCCGACGATACAACGGTGGAGTTGGTAGATGTGCCCAGGCCAAACAGTGGGGTTGGACACAGGGTCGGTGGCCCAAAAAGAGTGCTGAGTTTTTGCTGCATATGCTTAAAAACGCCGAAAGTAATGCTGAACTTAAGGGTTTAGATGTTGATTCTCTGGTCATTGAGCATATCCAGGTGAACAAAGCTCCCAAGATGCGCCGCCGCACATACAGAGCTCATGGTCGGATTAACCCCTACATGAGCTCCCCCTGCCATATTGAGATGATCCTTACTGAAAAGGAACAGATTGTTCCTAAACCAGAAGAGGAGGTTGCCCAGAAGAAAAAGATCTCCCAGAAGAAACTGAAGAAACAAAAACTTATGGCTCGAGAATAAATAAATCATTAAATAAAATTAAAACTTAAAAAAAAATAAATAAAATAAAACATAGTATTTTCCAATTTAACATTTTCCATGTGTATAGATAGTGCCATTATAAAAAACTGTCTAAAAAATCTTTATATTAAAAATAGCCATAAAAATTATAAAAAGGAACATGTAATTATGAGCAGTTTTTCATGTGACATGTGAAAAATGGAATACAGGGAAAACAAAACGTGAATATTACAGGGGGAAAAAAATCCCAAGCATGTTATTAATATGAAAATCCTAAAAGCAATGAAAATTATACACCTCCTCATTACAGGAGAGTACTACCATGAATTTAAAGATGTATCTGAAAAATGTAGGTCTGTAGATGGAGGTTAAAAAACAACTTGGGAGTATTTTGATCACTTACTCAGGCCTTTTGATCCCATGTCGTCAGGGATCTCCTGTAGAAAGTAGTCCCCAGAGAGCAAGCAATAAAAAGATAATCAAAGAAAATAGTTGTCAGTAATGTATAAAATTGTTGCTACAATAAGAGACAGTTCCAAGACCATTACAGGTGCACATGTTCTTTCAGAATATTTTTGAAGATTTCTTAAAGTTTGAAAAGAGTTAACAATGAAAAGCGCTGGTTTTATCTTGAAGGCTGATTAGGGTGGACAGAGACTATTTTTTGCTGTTTCAGAAGTAAATTCAGATTGTCTACATATAATGAAAAAAACTCATGTGGAAATAAAGACCAGATAACTTAAAAGTACTTTAAATCCTAAATTGGTAGAACTAGTTAAGACTGACATATAAACTATGCCTTTTAAGTTATCTCCTGAACAAGATAATCGGTAAGAAACCTGCTGCAGCTCTTGAAACTGTCTCCATGGTAACAACCAACTGCAGGGCAGTGGGTCCCTTTACATTTATTTTCAGTTGACCACTGGATCCACATACTTACGGTCAGCATCACTTGTTTCCTGCTCACTCTGGTCCTTGTTCTTGTAGAAGGGAAATTTTCGGGAAAAGAGGTTCTTTTTACGCTTGTCATTGAATGACTGCTGAAGAAGAGAAGGAGGGGCAAAACAAAGGGATGTCTACTGTCTGTGTGTACAAAGGCTCAACCTAGTAGCTCTGTGGAAGCTGACTCCTGTGACCACCGTGTGCAGTTCATATGGCAATTTAATTTATAAAGTATTTTGACTTTAATTTAGAAAATACTTCTGAATTCACTCAACTTGTCTAATTGTAACATTTTACAGGTTAAGACTGATATTTTAATAAGTTTAATTTAGTTAGATCTAAAAATAAGAATAAAGTGCTACTTGACAAAATGGGCAAAAGTAAGATTAGTACAAATCAAGTGATATCTATTTCTATTAATCCATATTTTTCTAGACAAATATCTAAGTAAAAGGCACTCCATGAGAAAAATTGTTTTAAACATTGCTCCAAACGCTCAACTTTTTTGTGTGCATTTGGTAATAATCTTGATTTTCATTTGGTTTTAACAAATTTGTTTCTTTGTGTGTGTGCATCTGATTACAATGAATCAACCAAAAAAAGCCATCATTAAATGAAATTAAAAATAACCACAAGAAAACAGTGTTGAATATTTAAAACCAGTAATTTTTTTTAAATAAAAAGTAACTAAGTAGCATAAACCAGAAAATGGGAAGAAAACTAGTAAGCCAATACAGCATATAGAATCCAATTCAATCCTACAGAAGTAAAGAAATAAGAGTCAGAATGGTCTTTGCCAACTTGGAGGCTATTATGCATATGAGGTATGTGGTTTCATGGGCAGTCTGCAGAGAGTTGAGCTGCCAAGCCCAAAGCTGTACTTTTCTGGTTGTCCGAATCTACCATCTGCTCTAGGCAAAAGGTAGGCAGTCTATCACCTTGGAATCTTGAGGAAGGGTTAGCTTCAGTGGTGGTGGTGGCTGTTAGGTGCCACTGAGCTGATCATGATTCTCAGTAACTATCTCCGAACACTTAAGCCCACTGTGATAGTTAATGGATCAATTCATCTCACTGAGGGTCTTCCTCTGTTTTGCAGACCCTCCAATTTTCCAAGACTGATGTCCCTTTCCAAGGTGAATGGATATATATGATCTACAGCCAGTGGTACTATATCCCATATAGAAAATAAAGTTGTATGTCTACAGAAGCACAAAGACCTATTCTAAAAATTCACATAAATGCTTACAAGAACTGAGCAGTTGATTTGATTCTCATTTTTATACAGATATTGGAAACAAGGTTCCCCCCCCTCCTGCCCCTTTCAGAAATGTGTTATTTGTGTAGTCATAAATTAAGAGCAGGGAACATAAAAGATGAAGCTAAGTTTTCTAACTTTTGTCACAGACATTCATGTTTTGAATGAAATGGCTTTACCTACCAGTGACACTGGGAATTATTATTTTTTTTTTCTGAAGAGGGAAAAATATTTGGCAGAAATTCTGCTCTGATTTTTTCCTGGGTTTATTCATATCTTAAGCTGTTTTTACTATTTTGAAGCATATTGACAGTTTATTGGTACCCCATATTGTTAAGCATGTAATCCCAGTTGATTCATGTGCTGAACGAATTGAAATAAACTTTTAGCTCAAATTTAAGGTTTTTAAATATTCTTACAGGCTTTACAAAATAAAAGTTAAGCCTCTATTTACTTTTTAATATCAGTAATCAGGGTTGATAAACTCACTAATCATAAATAATAATATATATTGGCTTCAATCTTAAATTTCCAAGACTAAGTAAGCAATGGTGTCTCTCTGGAGACTAAGGTGCGCCTGATACAGGCCATGGTCTTTGCAATCGCTTGTTATGCATCAGAGAGTTGGACAATGACTAGGGAGGACAGAAGAAGAGTTGATGCCTTTGAGCTCTGGTGCTGGAGAAGAGTACTGAATGTACCAGGGACTGCCAGGAAAACAAACAGATTTATCCTGGAGAGGATTAAACCAAGCTACTCCTTGGAGGCAAAGATTCTGGGGCTTCGTCTGACATACTTTGGACATGTTGCCAGGAGGGATGGGTCCTTGGAGAGGGACATCATGCTTGGGAGGGTGGAGGGACGGTGCAGGAAGGGAAGACCCTCTATGAGATGGACTGATTCGGTGACTGGGGTAATCGGGATGGGTGTGTCAGAGGCAGTGCGGTTGGCGTAGGATAGAGCAGGGTTTAAGGGTTGTGCATAGGGTCGCTATGAGTCGCAAACGACTCGACGGCACATAACAACAACAACAACAGGTAAGTAAATTCTCTAAACCGTAGTTACAAATTCAATTGATGAGAAAAAATTACTGGGAAGAAATATGGATTTATGGGTATTGTATACATTGTCAAGTAGCATTATTTTACTAAAAATCCTTACTTGCATCCAAAGAGAAAAAAGAAATTAAAGTTCCATTATAAAAAAAAAAAAATACTGTGATCTCTTTTAGAAGGGAACAACTTTTTCATTCAAGATGATTAATGGCTTTTTACTTTAGTGATGAATTTCACTGTCTGATAAAATAGATGATTTTTTGGATATGAGATTATTTACCCCTCATACTGCATATACAGTGGTCAGAGTCAGTTTCACAGTACACAACAAAAGAAATATGAAGTTTAAAATGTTTTGAGTCTTGCTATCTTTGATGTTAGCTAGAATGAAATATTGTATAAAGATATCATAAAAATAGAAAGAATTGTTAGTTAAGAAATGTATCAATGGTATTATATTTAACATCCTTCAGGTGGAGTATTTATTAAAAGTGACAATAGCACGAACAAAACAAAAATGGAAAACAAAACTGAAGAGACGTGCAACCTCCAGTTTATTAAAAAAAGAAACCCACCAAAACCCCACAAAACTAAAAATGTCTACTTAATTACTTCCTGTTAAGATGCTGTATGTAAAGCAAGTCAGGGATTTAGTGTAACAAATACACTAGTAGCACAAATTAATGATACAAATATTAACTATATAAATATGTAACTTTCATATGTAGCATGTCAACATAATGGTTAAAAATTAATAAAAAGCTGAAATGTTGCAAATATGTAGCAGAAAATGGGTAAACAAACCACCATGTAAGGAAAGGAAAAGGAGAATTTAGTATGTGAAACAGTACTTCAGAAAGAAATGCAGTCCTGTATCAATGGCAAGCGTATTTTTACCCCAGGTAGTATCATGCATACTTTTGGTGCTGTGTTAGAACACACAGTGACTGTATATAAAGTTGGTTACAGTCAACAAAGAGGAGCAAGATTTAAATAAGTCGTTAATTCAGTTAACTTCTTAAGTATTAAAGTTATAACATGCAGCCTCATTTTCCATTCATTGACAACCACATTTCACTCAATTACATTTGACACATACAACAAGCTTTAAAAGCACACATTTTAAAAGTACGTATTCCAAATCCTATGCACTTACTTGGAGTATTTCCTCCAATAAGAGTTTCTATTTTAAATGTTACAGATCACAGTACATAATGTTGTCTTCTAAAAGTTATAGTTCATTTTGGAGGAATTTTAATCTCTAATGTATCTGAATGCATTATATAAATGCATTGCTTTAATTTAATTTATATGACCAAGGACCATATATTTTTATCTTCTAGAATCTAAGGCTTCAGTTTGAATATTCAGTGATATAAAAAAATGTACAAAAGCATATTTATTTGCTGAGTTAAATTTTGACATTCATTTGAAACAGGGTTTAATGGCATATAAAAATAAAATTTAAAACCATTTGCATAGTGTTTCAAAACTAGGTGAATTCATGTGTCCAGGTCCTTATTTTATGTTTACTTCTAGACTATTCTATGGTAGTTAAGTTTTGGATTATTAACTAATACATATAATAAAGGAGGAAATCAGTAATATCTCTGCCATTTACTGAAACATTTATTTTTTTTTAGATCCAAGCACAAGACTGAAAGTAAATGAAAACAGATTATCTGTTTAACATCTGTAAAAAAGCTTTCTGACCTATTTCTTGACCATTATACACCTGTTTTTCTCATGTGTCCTTTTAACTCTACTTAAATAGAAATAAAAATTCATGCTGACTCAAGCATCAAAAACTGAATTATTATGTAATAACAAGTTATATCAAGAATAAAGTGGGAAAAGACCTAACAAAAAAAAGTCATGAATTCAATCTGTAAACATGTGAGGTAGTAATATTTTTGTGCATATTTTCTCAAGATTTATTACATGATCAATTATTATGATTATTAAATGGAGACACATATAATTGAACATCCAAATAAAAGCTTTATTTATAAAAATAACCTTGACCAAGAGTATGTAGCTAAGAATATATCAAATAATAGTTGTGATCACTTGGAAAGGTCTTTGAAATGGGTGTTTTAAATTAATGAAAATATTTAATATCTACTACTGCAAAGCACCAGGACAAGGGGTGATTATAGTTAATTTATCAAGTCTTTCTCCTTTTAATAATAAAACACAACCAAAGATTATGAAAAGGCCTATTGTGCCCAACTATTAGTTGCCAAAGAGAAAAGATTTCATATACTCACCCCTTTATCTCTTGTTTTAGAATTGAATTTTACTGTTTTTAATCGGGCTCGTTCTTTCTTCTCAACCCTGTCAAAGTACAGAATAGAATTTTTTTTAAGTTATATTGAAAATTATACAAGTGTTCAGGTCTTTTGTTCATAGGGTCGCTATGAGTTGTCTACGACTCAATGGCACTTAACAGTAACAACAACACAGGGAGAGCACAGTTGGCCTAGCGGACAGAAAGGGATGTTACCAAGCCAAGAGGTGGGTGATTTTAATCTGCGGCTCTCAGGTCTGGTTTTACTTATTTCTGGTCCAACATTCTTCTAAGTAGTATAGCACTGATACTGATCTGTCCATTTGCTGTGCAAAGGTAACTTGTGGTTGCTGTGATGCTGAACACTGTGACACTGATGTGTCAAATGCGATAATGGTTGCCCATGCTGGACAGTGTTTGGTGGAGCTTCCTGATTATAACAATCAACATGGGGGTAGTTGAGACAGACACCTGCTATATTTTAGACATGCCAGCACCTCCCCCGCACTCCTGCACCTATTTCCACCAATCACTGGTGGTATACACTTTATTCACAGTTATGGTACCAAGAGTGGGGCTTATTAGGGATGTAAGTTGGAGAATGGGGGTGGTAAAGAACATCACCCAATTTAAGTCTAGGGTTTAGCTCAGCAGTGTTAAGCCAGATTAACAGAAAACTAACTTCTCAATTAGTAAAAGTCTCAGTTCAGTTTAGTAGCACAAATAAGAAAACTCTCATTTCCTCAGTCATCCAGCAAGGTTGCCACAAAGCAGTTATAAGTCAGCTTCTCCTACCAACATCTGGCAAGAACAGCAAAACTGTGGCCTTTATATAAGGGCTCCTCTGATTGCACCCTGCCACAGTTTCTCCACAGTAATGTCACAGGCTTCCTACAACCATCACCACAATCTTGCTCCAGTCTCCCTCAAATCTTGCTGTTCAGTAGGGGAAGTACTCTATTATTCTAGTTTCAAAGCTACTGATGATTTGCAATACCATGTGCCTGCAGTTAAGGTAGCTGGAGACTAGAGGGGGCTAATGTAATGGCTATTTAAGCCAACTTTTAAGCTAAGCCCACAGAGCAAGCTGTGGATTTTCTAGAAATTATTTCTCATCATCTGAAGGATCAGCCTTCCCCTTCCTATCATCTATATTTAGGGAAATCTGTAAGCCAGCTGCTTCATCCCTTATATCTTAATCCTCTCATTTAGATAGCCAATTTTTTATTTGCCCAGTCCTAACAAACTCTGAGGAAATAGGTATGTCTTTTTTTTCTGAAGCATCTTCTATTACAGTTAAATCTGGATCTATAAACAAATGTCCAGTCCAGAGAAAATCCAAAACAATCAACACTAGCTCACAGAAAGAAAATCTTCTCTTCATCTAGTTAGGTTCTGGTATCGTGGCTAGGTCCAAACAAGCATCAGCTGCAAACTCGAGATATACTCAAAGTATGAGTCATCATTTGAGCTTAGCAATACCTCAGACTTTTAAAAAGTACCAATCTAGCATGAGGCAAACAAAACTATATATACTAAAAATTAAGCCTGAGAGAGAAAGTGAATGTGGCAAAATGCTAACAACTGCAAAAAGCAGGTGAGGGATATTGTGGGTGGTATAGTTCTTGTCTATTTTTTTAAGAACTATTTTTATGTAGCCTGCTTAGCTGTGTGTATATATACATAATATAAAATAACAACTAGTTTTATGGTTAAATTATTGTATATAGAAAAGTAATTTTCAAGTATCTTTGAGGGAACAACAAATAACGCTGACATCTCTGAAATGGAAAATGTGCCTTAGAACAGGGTTAAGTAGAAGTATATGTAGCTTTTAAAGTGTCTGTGTGGCTCACATGGTTAACATTCTTGGCTGCTAAATACTAGGATGCTTAAATCCAACCAGAGGTACTTTGGAAGACAGGAATGTTATCTAAATGAAAAATATATCAGCCACTGAAAACTGTATGAATCAGTCCTACACTGACACACATATGAGGTACTATGAATTAGAACTGATACTATAGTAATAGGTTTGTTTTTAAGCCAATAATCTTTGTAATTCCTACAACATGACTCATTAAGCCTATGCATAAGAGATGCCTGTGGCCCATCAAGAGGATGGGGAGCTTGCAAATAAGGTGTATGTTGGCACCCTGTGGGGAAATGTGACCGTATGGATAAAGTATACAGAAGCTGAATGAAAGGGTTAGTTTACTATTCCATTAGATTTAAAATGAGACATCTCAAAGGCACATCAGAGACTACTAGCACCAAGGAGACATAAGAAGAATGTGTCCTTTGGAGGGCTGCCTGCAAGGAAAACCATGACACTGTAGATGGTAAAATAATTATAGCAGAATCATAGAACCAAGAAACTGGTGCGAGATGATGCAGTGGGCTTACCAGCTCATAGAACTATCAGGTTTAAGGTTACTGGTGGAGTGGGACAGACACTTAATGGCAGAGGCCAGGATTGCCAAAAGAGGTGTGAGGAGCGCAAGGACTATAGGGCTCAGGCCTGTCTTTGGGTGAAGCTGAGAGGACCCTGTCTGGACCGAAGAAGTGTATACGTAACTTTGTCCTGATCTTGAATTGTAACCCATTACTTCCCCAATAAACTGACTATATAAAATAGTCTATGAGTTCTGTGTGGTCACTATAATGCATTACTGTAGTACAGGAATAAAAAGTAACAAGGGAGGGATGTCTGGTATCAGAACTGCTGAAAAGGTTAGAGGGAAACAATAATCTCCATTTCATAGTAATCAGCCTTGACGCAGATGATTTTTATTTTGATTCCCTCTGGTGAAGTTAGATAAGGTGGCCTACTGCAGCTCATGTCATCCCATTTTGACATACATAATAGTATTTCAACCTAATAACTATTTTTACACATAATAAAAACAAGAACAAAAAAACAACAAAATAAAAACTATAAAATGCCTTTGGCTGGCAAGCTCTGGTGGCCTAGTAGCAAGAAGCTGCAACTACAGTCTCAGAGGTGCATGGTTCAAATCCACCAGATGCTCTGCTGGAGAAGGAGGAACAATCTCCTGTACCAGTCAGATCTGATCTGACGGTACACACAAAAAATAATGAAATAAAATAAATTATTAAAAAAATGCCCTTGGCTACAACTGTTGTTGTTGTTAGGTGCCGTCAAGTAGTAGACGACTCACAGAGACCCTATGAACGAAAGGCCTGAGCACTGTTCATACATAGAGTTTCCGGAGGCAAGCCATTGCGGAAGTGGATGCCGTTCCTGCTTCCAGGCTTGTTTTAGTTGGGAAGCTCCAGCAAACACTGTCCACCATGGGTAACGAATACCACGTTTGGCACATCAGTGTCCCAGTGTTTAGCATCTCAGCAACCACAAGTTACCACTGCACAGCAACGCACAGACCAGTGGCACAATAGCCTATGAATAAATACATTTAATTTTTTCTTTATTTTCTAGTTATATAGTTTCACTATGGGTTCTTAGCATTTATGGATTTTTTAAAATTAAAAAAGAAGAAATGAAATAAAACTCACAACATGGATTTTTTTTAATGTGCAGTCAAGTTTCTCTTTTAGCATTTATTAATTTAAAAGTGATTTTCCCTACCTCACTATTTTAGAATAATTGTGAGGGTTCATGAAATGAAATTTTTAATTTTGCTTAAGCACTTGCTAAGTGTACCACAAACTTAGCATTTAATGAACTTACATTTACAACTTAATGTGACTTTTTTCCTAATCATTATCTTCAATAGTCAACAAAGTATTTTTTATAAATACTATTATTTTTAAATAAAATTATAATTTTATATTGGTTTACTTACAAAGCTGATATACACTGTTTTTCACATTGGATCTTTCCCATTTCCTTTACCTTCCCCTCCCTCTCCCTCCACTCATCAGATTGTGCGACCCTATGGTCAACCTCCCCCCAGCCCATCCTCAATAACTACTATTCTTGAAAGATAAGAATTGTAGAAATTACTTCTTGTGTTATTATTAAAAGTAAACAGATCTAATAGAGAAAATTCTATTCAAAGAAATATAAGTTTTAAATACATTTAAGAATTAAAAGGTATAACTGTTATATTGTACTTTAAGGTAGAAAAATGATACTGATAATGAATTAATGAAGAAAAGTAAAAAACACCATTAGTTCTCAAGTGTTACAGATACAAACCTTTACAAGGTATGATGTATTAGAGGATGATACTCAAGATGTATACTCAAGATCTAGTCTACTGACTAAATAAGGAATAAAGAAGTTATTTTTAAATTTAAAGCCAAATACGCTCTATTTCAGAACAAGTTCTATCGAAGGCTGCATTGTTGAAAGAGGATGTACTAGAAAACATGTCAAATATTTAGATTTTGCCAACAGTTGAAACTATAAAATTTGGTTGTTGTTGCTGTCAGGTACTTTTGTATTGGCTCCCAACAACCATGGTGACCGTATACAAAGTGGAAGGAAATGCTGTCTGGTCCTCCACCATCCACACTAACTCATTTCAGACTGAATGGCTGTCAACCACAGGACTGACTACTGAAGTGACTGATTTACCCAAGCAGAATACCAGGCTTTTCTCTGACAGATTTTGGTAATACTTTGTAGTACTATTCCTTCAACTTCTACAAGTAAGTATACATGTGTGTGCACATACTCACAAATCAAACTCGTTGTCAGAGCATAGATTCTGGTTTTACAAAAACAGACTATCATATCTTTTTCCTTGGAGGCTGTTCAAACTGCTTGCTGACTTTACATTAGAGTAGTGTTAATTTCTACTAAAGTTCAAAGAAGGCCAACCATACAATCAAAAGTCTTGGCACCTAATAGCTTTACAATGCATTCAGATACACCAATGTATTATGAAGTAGGTGCAGGTCCAAGCCAACGTGTTCTTCTGTTACACATAATCTGAGGCTCAGCTGAATGCAACTCAATGGAAACTAATAACAACATTCGATACTTTTAATCTTTTCTCTCGTCAATGTTGTTGTGTTGTTGTTATATGTTGAGTGGCTTGTGACTCGTAGCGACCCTATGTACAACAGCTCTGTCCTGTGCCAATCGCACCATCTCTGACACACCCATTCCAATTACCCCAGTCACTGAATCAATCCACCTCATAGAGTTTTCCCCTTCTGTGCCATCCCTCCACCCTCCCAAGCATGATGTCCCTCTCCAAGGAACTCTCCCTCCTTACGACATGTCCAAAGTATGTCAGACGAAGCCTCAGAATCCTTGCCTCCAAGGAGCAGCATGGTTTAACTCTATTCAGGATGTATCTGTTTGTTTTCTTGGCAGTCCAGGGTACATTCAATACTCTTCTCCAGCACCACAGCTCAAAGTCATCAATTCTCCTTCTATCCTCCTTAGTCATTGTCCAACTCTCTGATGCATAACAAGTGATTGCAAAGACCATAGCCTGTATCAGACGCACCTTAGTCTCCAGAGTGACACCACTGCTCTTCAGTACCCTGGAGAGGTCCCTAACAGCAGACTTTCCCATTGCAATACATTTTTTGATTTCCTGGCTACTGGTGCCAAGAGTGTTGACCACGGAGCCAAGCAAGCCAAAGTTGGTAACAACCTCAATCTCTTCACCATCCATCCTGATGCTGCCAATTGGTCCAGTGGTGAGAATCTTTGCCTTCTTGACATTGGGACTCCATACTGAAGGCTGCAGTCCTTGACCCTCTGCAGCAAGCACTTCAGGTCCTCCTCAGCTTCAGCAAGCAGGGTTGTGTCATCTGCATAACACAGATTGTTAATAGATCTTCCACCAATCCTGAGGCCACACTTCTCCTCATAGAGCCCAGCCTCTTGGATAATCTGTTGCCTACAGGCTGAAAAGGTATGGAGACAGGACACATTCCTGGCGTACGCCTTTCCCAATTTTGAACCATGCAGTGTTTCCTTGCTCTGTTCTGACGACTGCCTCTTGGTCCAAGTATAGGTTTCGCATTAGAACGATCAAGTCTTCTGGGATTCCCATTCTTCTCAGAGTCAGCCACAGTTTGTTATGATCCACACAGTCAAATGCCTTTGCATAATCAATGAGACACAGATAGACATTCTTCTGGTATTCTCTGCTTCCAGCTAAGATCCACTATCTCCAATAGTATAAATAAATACAAGGCACTGACTACCTTATACTATACAATCCACTGCCATTAAGTTGATTCTGACTCATAATGATTCTTTGTTGTAGCTGTGTACCATTGAGCTGGAACCGACTTATAGCTGGTCCTTCAGTGGGTTTTCAGAGGCACTAAAGTGCATCCTCTTCCCGCAGGGCAGCTGGTGGGTTCAAAATGTGTTTGGGTTGGCAGTGCAATTCCTTACTATTAAACCACCTCGGCTCTCCTAATGATCCTATCAGACAGAATAAACTGCCCCAAGGCTGTACATCGTTATTCAAGTATTCTCCCATGGAGCAGTTGGTAGGTTTGAATGTCTAATCTTTTGGTCGGCAACCAGGTATCTTAAGCATTATGCACCAAGCTGATATAGAGGACAGTGACTTGAAATATATTAATTTTATCAGCTTTGTTGTAAGTTGTTGCAGAGTTGATCTGTCTCATGGTGAACTCAAAAGTGCAAAGTAGAACTGCTTTACAGGGCATTCAAGGCTGTGATCTTTTTGAGGAAGGACGGATCTGTCTTCCGTGGCTCCTCTGAATTTGTCTGAGCTACCAACTTTTCAGCCAGTAGTTAAGATTAACGCTATCCAAGGAGTCTTTTAGCAACCCTAAGAGCTTTAACAAAACTTCTGTTTTGGGATATAACTGATGAGTAAGCAATGTGAATGAAATTAAATGACTGTGAAACACAATATGAAAAAACAATCATAAAAGTTCCACTTTGATTCAGGATATTTAAAGAATAAGTTAGTTGCGTATGTTGCCCAACTTTCAAATGGAAAGACTATAGGAAACTAAAAACGTACCTGCGTTTACTGGGAATCACTCCAACTTCATCACTCTCACCATCTGAAGTAACCTGTCTGGCTTGCCACCATTCATCATCAGAAGCATTAATAACATGGAGAATATCTCCAAATTTGAAGTTCAGTCCTTGACTGGGAAGTCCACTGTCTTTAGTCTTGTCATAATCAAAAAGAGCTCTAGATTTAAAAGAAAAAAATTGTATAATTATTTTTATTATATAACTTGGTGTTAAGCAGATGTTGTTCAGTGTTGTCAAGTATGACCCACAGCAACCCTATGAACAACTGGCCTGAATCCTTATCCTATGCCATCCTTATCATCTCTGACACACTAGATAGCCTACTCCTGAAGTTATCATGAAAATCTATCTTGCTAAGGGTCTTCCTCTCCTTTGCTGATCTTGCCTCTTTCCAAGAAATAGCCTTGTCTACATACATGTCCAAAGAAAGAATGTTGAAGCTTCACCATCTTTGCCTATAAGGAGCACTCTGGCTGCACTTTTTTCTAAGACATAGTCTGTTCTTTTGGCAGTCCATGGGATATTCAGTACTCTTCTTCAGCATTACAACTCAATGACATCAATTGTTTTTCTGCAATCCTTACTCATTCATTGTCCAACTCCCTGATTCATAGCGGGTGACTGAGAGGACCATGCCCTAAATCAAGCACATTTTTGTCTTTAAACTGACATAATTGTTAACATTTTGGAGAGGTCTCATAACAGTGAATTTGTCCAATGCAATATTGTCTCCTAATTTTTTGAGTGCTTGAATCAAGGGTGTTGACTGTAGATCAAGCAAGATGCAATCACTGAGTTTCAATCCTCTGTCCATCTATTATAATGTTTAGCCAACACAGGGTTCTGAAAAGGCACATTATATAGACAATTATACAAAATACCACTATAGGTACAACACTGTCAAGCTCAATTTCATAAGGAAAAAGCAAAAAGTATTACTGTGTTAGTCCATTATTTCTTTCAACATTGTAAGATGGTTCAGTGGTAATTCAGTTGAACTCTAGCACACTAACATTAAGCAATTTTAGACAGCTGCTCTAAATTAACAGGTAAAAAAGACTTTAAGAGATGCGTTTTTCCCCTCTTTGTTGTGACTAGACCCTTGGGAAAACAAATTTCTTTGTGGATTTGACTCATTAATTGTAGATTTTAAGACTAGATCAACATAGTGATTATTCTGTCAGTTAATTATTCCTCCCATTTGCTCATGAAACTAGAGATAACAGTTTCTATCTAGAGTCTGTAACAATGATAACTAACTAAAGATGACTTTATCAGATATTCTAGGGGGACAATTCTCTATCAGCTTAATATTAGTTTATAAATGCTAACATTTTAAAATTTGAAAAAAAATCCTCCGTTATGTCCTATCACTTAAATGTCTAATACTTAAACAGTTAAATTTATTAAGTCCAGAGACGCTCTCCAAAGAGTATACAGGAAAAGACTTCTGGAAATTGTATTTATAACACAATTTATTCAATAATGTCTTCTAATAAGGCAATCAGATATTGTTGTTGTATACCACTGAGTTGGAACAGACTGATAGGGTTTTTAAAGGCAGTAAATCACAGGGGAGGAGAATGCCCATCTTTCTTCTGTGGAGCAGTGGTAGATTTGAACCACTGCCTTCAGGACTGCAGCACAGCTCCTTACCACTGTTGTTGTGGTTGTTATGTGCCGTTGAATCACTTGCAACTCATAGGGACCCTATGTACAACAGCCCTAAACTCTTCTCTGTCCTGTGCCAATTGCACTGTCTCCGATACACCCGTCCCTATTACCCCACTCTCTGAATCAATCCACCTCACAGAGGGTCTTCCCCTCCTGCGCTGTACCTCCACACTACCAAGCATGATGTCCCTCCCCAGGGACCGGTCCCTCCTTACAACATGTCCAAAGTATGTTCGACGAAGTCTCAGAATCATTGCCTCCAAGGAGCAGCCTGGTTTAACCCTCTCAAGGATGAATCTTGTTTGTTTTCCTAACAATCCATGGTACCCTCAATACACTTCTCCAGCACCACAGTTCAAAGGCATCAATTCTCCTTCTATCCTCCCTAGTCACTGTCCAACTCTCTGATGCATGACAAGTGATAGCAAAGACCATGGACTGTATCAGACACACCTTAGTCTCCAGAGAGACACCATTGCTCTTCAGTACTTTGGAAAGGTCCCTAATAGCAGATGTTCCCATCGCAATACGTCTTTTAATTTCCTGGCTGCTGATGCCAAGAGTGTTGACTGTGGGGCCAAGCAAACCAAAGCTGTGAACAATCTCAATCTCTTCACCATCCATCCTGATGCTGCCAATTGGCCCAGTGGTGAGAATCTTTGTCTTCTTGGCATTGAA
>NW_006399782.1:1123267-1146714 GCF_000299155.1 Elephantulus edwardii | reverse complement strand
TGTCTGCACTCTTCCTGGATGATACATTTGACATCCTCCAACAACTCATTAGGTCTTTGTTCATTAGTGTTCAAGGCAACTCATTAGGTCTTTGTTCATTAGTGTTCAAGGCCTCAAACCTGTTCCTGAGATTGTTCTGAAATTCAGGTGGGCTGAACTCAAAGTCATATTTTGGTTCCTGTGGATTCGGTTTAATTTTCCTCAGCTTCAGCTTGAACTTGCATGAGAAAATAGACTTGGATACCGTACACGATAATAGCAAGAAAGAATTTTATGTGAGACTGATAGAACTTAGTTAAGATTGAAGTAGCAAAGAGAAAAAAGAATCTGGAATGGTAGATTATCTGGTATGATAGGCTTAGACACATGTGATCATGGTTCATTACACGGGAAGTTATTGGAAGATAAAAAGAAGATAACAGTATTAAGTATATGAAAAAAGAAGCAAATGAGACAATTTCAAAATAAAATGAGGCAAAAGAAGCAAGGTCATAAGGTTAATACTTCACTGAGTAATGACTGATATTATATACTCACGTGACTGTAATTCTCTTATTTTTAAGAACTGTGATATGGTTTTGTTTAAGGGACAGTAAAAAAAAGAAGAATGTTTTGGTATGAGAAGGAAAAATTTTTGTTTTTGACAGTAAAGTAACTAAAGATGGCAAAGGAGAGAACACTGGTTGTTAGATATAATCAAGTACGATTCACAGCGACCCAATCAACTGATTTGAACTATATCCTATCCTGTGCCATCCTCACAATCTCTGACATATTTCAACTTACTGATGCAATCACTGTGTCAATTCATTCAGTTGAGGGTTTTCTTCTCTTTTGTCGATCATGTACCTTTCAAGAATGATCTCGCTCTCCAAGGAATACCCTCTCTTAGCAACAAGCATAAAGCAAGTGAAAAGGTGCTTTATCACCTTTGCCACCAAGGAGCACTCTACTGGCACCTTTTCTAACAGAAAAGTTTGTTCTTTTGGCAGTCCATGGGATATTCACTAGTGTTCTTCAACACCACAACTCAAAGGCATCAATTCTTCTGTCATTTTTATTCACTGTCCAACTCACAGAAGTGTGGCAAGTGACTGAAAAGACAATGGTCTGAATCAGACATACCATGTCCATAAACAGACATCACTGCTCGTCAATAATTTGGAAAGGTCCCTCAATTAAGACTTTACCAGTGCAGTACATCTCTTGACTGCTGGTACCAAGGGTCCCAAAACTGTGGATCCAAGTAAGATGAAGTTGTAGACTGTTTAAATCTTCTCTTCATCTATCATGATTTGCCTATTGGTCCAATCGTGAGACTGTCTTCTTGATATTGAGATGCAATCCATATAGAAGGGAGCTTTGGTGGCCTAGCGGCAAGAAGCTGCATTGCAACCACTAAGGCATGTGATTTGAAGCCACCACCTCCTCCGCAAGAGAAGGATGGGCAATATCCTCCCATGGGATTAACTGTCTCTGAAAACCCCAAGAGGGTCAGCTATGGGTAGGTTTCGACTCTATGGTACACAACAACAACAAAAACAATCCATATTGAAAACTGTAGTTTCTGATCATCTGCAGCAAGCGTTTCAAACTCTTTGCTTTCAGCAAGCAAGACTGTGTCATCTGCATAATACAAGTTGCTGATGAGTCTTCCTCTGATACTGATGTCACATTCTTCTTCACAGAGTCCAGCTTCTTGAATAATTTGCTCTGTACACAGACTGAATAGGTATGGAGAAAGGATACAACCCTATCATACACCTTTCTTAATTTTACACAATGTAATTAGTGTTCCCTTGCTCTGTTCACACAATAGCCTCTTGGTCTAGGTTAAGGTATCAAATGAGCACAATTAAGTGTTCTGCGATTCCCATTCTTCTCTATGTTAGCCATATTTATTATGATCCACACTGTTAAAATGCCTTTGTAGAGTAAATAAAACATGAATAGAAATTCTAGTATTCTTTGCTTCCAGCCAGGATCCACCTATTATCAGCATTAACTTTTAGCTGTTGTCTATGTACTACTCTATTTGTTTTTGCATGATCTTTGGCAGCATTTTGTTTGTATGTGATACATGAACATTAGTGTCAAGAACACTAGTGAAGATGTATTACTTAGAAATTTAGAGGTAAAGACAAGGGAAAACTAGGAAAATGGAAGATGAATGTTTCTGGAGATAAAAGTAAAGGTTATCAGAAGAGAAGTTACTTTTCACTGTAAGCCTTTTTCTAAGACAGAACTTTAAAAATAGAGTAACACTTCTTTAAATATAAAAACTAATAACAAGAAGTGAAGACAACCTAAAAGATAAACCTAAAACAAGTGCAACCTGATGTTCTTTGATTCTATGCATTAAGTCTCTAATAAGTTACAAATAAAATTAATAGTAGTATCTTAAATATATTTAAATTATAAAACATAGATATTCAAAAGAAAGGAAAAAGTTTTTGATATTCATTAAGCAAGGTTGTGTTATCTGCAAAATTCAGACTATGAATCTTCTTCTGATCCTGATCCCACATGCTTTTTCCTAGAGCCAAGCCTCTTACATGATTTAGTCATCATACAGGTTGAACGAAGACATAGCTCTGATGCACACTTCTCTGAATTTTTTTTTTTTTGTGTGTGTGTGTACCATCAAATCAGATCTGAGATTGTCTCTCCTTCTCCAGCAGAGAATCTGGTGGATTTGAACCATGAACCTCTGGGATTGCACTTTTCTTAATTTTAAACCTTAGCTCTGTTTAGACAACAGCTTCTTGGTAAAGATAATATGCTTCATATGCGCATAATTAAGTCTTCTGTGTTTCCCATTCTTCTTAATGTTGATCATTAATGTCTTAATGTCGATCATACAATCAAGTGCTTTTGCATAATGAATAAAACACAAATAGACATTTTTCTGGTATTCTTTAATTTTAGCCAGGATCACTCTGACATCAGTAATGAATTTTTACTAACAACTTTAAAATAACACTGGAACTCTTTTTTTTTTTTAAATTTTTTTTTAACACTGGAACTCTTAAAAGACAATACTGTAAGAAAATCAATGATAAAAACATTTCCTTAATTTGCAATGAAGTTTTCTATAGTAAAAGTCACTATAAAAGAATAGGAAAGAATTTACAAAATTACCAACTAATGATTGGCAGATTAGAATCAAAAGAATTTACCTGACATACAGGGATCGCTTCTGGCTAGTTCGAAGAGAACCTGAACCTGAACTGATGCTACTATTCATCATTTGTTCCCGTAAGTCATGTATTTTGGCTTCAAAACGACTGTATTCTGATGGAAAGAAGGATAAGAAACAAATTATATGAAGATAAATATTAACGATATATATAATCTTTCATTAAGTGTGGACAGAATCTTAAAATAGCAATCTGTATGACATTTTTCCAAATATAATTTTAAATTTATCAATAAAATTCTAAATGTCCCATATGTTAGAAGTGACTGAGATAAGAGATTTTTCCATGTACTATTTTTAAAGTCATATAATCAATTGATATAATTTATAGATTTAGGTCAACTGAAGGTCATATATTTAATCAGTTAATTTCCACAATTTGGATAGCAGCAACAATCTTAAGTTGCCTTTTAACCCTGATTCTAGTTAATTCTACTGTTTATATTTAAAAAGGAAATTGGCTTGTAATGAATGCATAATACTCTAATAAGTTACTCTTACATCCTGAATATATAACTCATGCTTAGTCAACGGGTAATTATGTCTTTAAAATTAATTAATAAAAGGAAATTTACTTGAATTCATTTTATAATTTATAAATTACCAAAATGTTACAGTAACAAAGATACAAAAGCAATCTTCAATTTAAACTATTTTTAATACAAAACTATGATTTATAGTATTTGTCAGTTTCCAAGAAACTATGAAGTTCATTAATAAAAAACTTGAAACACTCAAAAAACATTGCAACTACACTGTTGAGACATATATCAATTCCTTACTTTACAACATAGTTTGGTTCTAATAACAGATTATTAAGCAAAAATTGGTGTTTTGTGCAAACTGTGGATAACTATATCAGTTCATAAAATGGAAAATGACTACATCATTACAAAACTATCAAAATTTTAGAGTGATGGCCCAGAAAGTTCAATCATAACTTTGTGTATAACTGTCAGTATTACTATCATTCTCAACTCATACTACAGGGTTTATTTCTGTTTGATATATGTCACTAATGCACAACATATTGGCTAGGTTTTTTTATTACTGTTATTAATACGAAATGATGTGTCTTCTAGGTTGCAACACCCCCATGATACATCTTCAAGGATATGAACATGTACAGCCAAGCACAATCAATAAGAGTGCATCTAAATTCCAAAATCAATCTCCATAATAGTCTATGTGTTTCCTACTGCCAAAGGGGCCCTTTAGAGTAGTGAGAGAAGATCTTCACTCTGAAACCCACAGCGTCCCTTTTCAGCAGGAAGTAGCTAAGAGAATACGCCATCCCCTTTTCCTTATGACTCAGGGTGAAGTCTCTCTCAGGGAGGAGTGATAGGGAATGGCAAAGGACACACTGACAAAGGAGATTAATCAGAACTGGCTTTGACAAGCACTGTGGCATTTGGACAAGAACAAGCTGGGTGGAGGGTAGAGAGAATGGTGCAGCGGTGAATGAATGGAAACCCAAAATCTCTGTAAATGTTTATGAAAATTAATAAAATGTAATTATAGGGAAAAGAAAAGGAAGACAGAGATAATCACCCACACAGAGGAGGACTCAGTGAGAGAAAGAGAGGAGAAGAGAGAGGGGTATAGAATAGGGAGACACACAGAGAGAGACAGAGACACACAGAGAGAAGTAGAGACACAGAGAGAGAGATGGAGACAGGGAAAGAGAGATAGACAGACATGCGTGCTCGGAGAAGACAGAAGCACAAAGAGACACAGATGGGGAGAGACAGACACACATAGACATAGACAGACACAGGGACAGAGACAGGAAGACTGAGAGAGACACACACTGGGAGGGAGGGAGAGAGAGACAGAGAGAGAGGAAGATAGACACAGAGACAGAGAAAGGGACAGACACATGCACAGAGAAGAGGCAGGTGCCCAGAGAGAGACACAGAAAGGGAGAGACAGAGACATGAAGAGAGACAGGAAGACAGAGAGATAGAGAGACAGAGGGAGAGAGACAGACAGAAGACAGAGACACACTGAAGACAGACAGAGACATAGAGAAGAGACAGTGAGAGACAGAGACATGGGCAGAGATGGGAAGGCAGAGAGATAGAGAGACACACCCAGAGGAAGACAGAGTGAGACAGACAGACAGAAAACAGAGACAAAAAAAAATAAGTGAGAAGTGGAAGTTGTTGGGCACTCTGATCTCATTAAGATTTACAGTTTTGGAAACCTGATGGAATATCACCATGAGATGGAACTGACTTGAAGGCAATGGATTTAGTTTTAGGTTTTTATAATAGAAATAACCTATCTGAGAATTTGTATAGCTTGACATAGAGTAAGGAGGACTGTTATTGCAGCTGCCCGTCACCATCATCAAATCTGTTTTATGGCTACAAAGATTAACTGCAGCAACAAATCAACAAGAAAGTACAATAATTTTTAAGTTATTTATGAAAGATAATTGTTGTTGTTGTTGTTGTTAGAATATTCCAATATTAGAATAATTAGAATCCCTTTTTTAGCATATTATACTCATAACAGTTTGAGAATAACATTATTAACAGTATCCTCATGATACAGGAAGCTCTGGTGGCCTGGTGGTTAGACAGTAGAGCTGAGAAGATAAGCTGATAAGGCAGGTAGTTCCAATCCACTAGCTAAGATGAGCAATCTCTTCCTGTGTGATTTATAGCCTTGAAAACCTAACTATTAATCAGTTTCCACATAACACCACCACCATGATGATAAGATTACTAAGAACAATTTATTTTTATTGGGAATTAATTTTATCCTCAGAAAAAAAACCTATTAGAAATTTTATTGTATTCTAAGTCATCTAGTTCTTTCATGGGCAATAAGGCTGTCAAATGGATAACAAGTTAGGTTAATTTATCCCTTCTTACATACTATTTCTGCTTTCAGAAGTTGCTTTTAAATATTTTATTGCTTTCACAGTAGGATAAAATATTCAGAGTTTCAAAGTAAAATCCAGAAAACAAAGATATTCAAAAGGAAGTCTTATGTTCCATTCCCTATCTGCCTCTTCTGCCAAATTTCTCCCCTTATACATAAACACGTAAAGAAAGGTTTGTTTTTCCAACTTTAATAGCACAAATTGGACTGTCAAAGCACTGTACGTGTGTACACTTGTATTTATTATATATAAAGAACAGAATAAATATATAAATTTGCTTGTGTGGGTGTATCTGCTTATGTAACTGTTGTTGTGTACCGCTGAGTCAGAACCAACTCAAAGCAGACCCTCCCGTGGATTTTCAGAGGCAATAAACTGCCCGGGAGATTGCCCATTTGTCTTCTGACAAGAAGCTGGTGGATTTGGAGCATGTGCCTTTGGGAAAGTAGTGTAGCTTCTTACCCTAGGCTACCAGAGTTCTCTCTGATATAAAAAGCAACATGTAAAAAAAAAAGTAAAATGTATTTCCCTACTTTGTTTTTTAACTTAACAGCCTAGTAAGAACATCTAGATGTTTCCTCTTTAAAAGATGAAAGGAGTACATAGAGTTACTGTATCAGAAAGAATTGGCTGACAAAGAAGAGTTGTGGGAAACAACATATCAAGAGACTAAGGAAGTTCAAGATGCTTTGAAGGAACTGACAAAAAACAAAGTCCCCAAAATTGATGACATACCAACTGGCATATTTCAACAAGCAGATGCTACACTGGATGAGCTCATCAAGTTGTAATAAGAAACCTGGAGTACAACCACCTGGTCACCTGACTGGAAGAGGTCTATATCTGGTCTATATTTATTTATATATTTATTGCCATTGGGAAGAAAAAAAAAGGTGACTTGACAGAATGTGGAATATCACTAATTGGTACAGGATAGAGCAGGGCATATGGTTGTTGTACATGGGGTCACTATGAGTCACATGACTTGATGGCAGAAAACAACACCAATGTCACTAATACACATGGAAGCAAAATCCTGCTGAAGATGATAAAACGATGACTGGAATTACATTAACAGAGAAATACCAGAAATATAAGGAGGGTTTAAAAGAGATTGTGATACTCAGGGCATTATCAGTAATGTCAGATGAATCTTGGCCAAAAGCAAAAAGCAAAGAGTACCAGAGAAATGCCTATCTGTGTTTCACTGACAGTGCAATGGCATTTTTGTGAATCACAACAAACTGTGGCTGACTCTTGAGAAGAATGGGAATCCCAGAACATTTGATTGTGCTCATGTGAAATCTACACCTGCACCAGGAAGCAGCACTCAGAACAGAACAATGAAACACTGCATGGTTCAAAACTGGAAAAAGCGTACATCAGGAATGTGTCCTGTCTCCATACCTTTTCAATCCCTCCAAGAGTTAAGATTTTTTTTAAAAAAGTTTTACTTCAATTGGGATTTTAACAAACATTTACAGAGAAGTTAGATTTCATTCATTCATTCATTGTTGTACTTTTTACATCCTTGCACTCTCTTTCCCCCAGTACACTTTAAAAAAATTCACTCATTTTTGCACAATTATATACCTCCCGCTGCCCCCCCCCCAGTCCTCTTTGCAATGATATATCTCTTATTCTGGGCTGTTGACATATATTAGATTTTGCTTTACTGATAAAGCTGAAAATGGTTTTCTTTTACTAAATAAGCTCACTTCTAATACAATTGTTTTATTTCAGCACTATTCATTCTATTTTACATGGAAATTAAGTATTTCCTATCAATAACCTGTGACAGATTATATTTTCCAAAGTTGCTTGCATTACACATGCTTTTAAATTAATATAATATAATATAATATAATATAATATAATATAATATAATATAATATAATATAATATAATATAATATAATATAATAATATTATTATAATAATATTTCAATATATTAAGTCTAATTCCTTTCTTGAATTTGAGCTGGTCTATTTGAAAGCAAGCAATGGAATGTGTGAAGTTTTTGTCTGGTTCTCATGAGATGACTGTTCTGGAAGAACCAGAGCCATGGAAGCCCAACTATTTGAAGACCATCATCATGCAGAGGTAACCTAAGACTGTTCAGAAGCAAATCTTTCAGTAACTACCACACTGGCATAAGAAAAGATGAGTAAGGTCATCTCGGAGCTCTGAAAACATATTACCAATTAAGTCCCACAAAATGACCTCAGATGATGCTACAGAATAGACACACCACTGAGCCAAAATCTTGCCTGCAATCATAACCTGCAGAATCTATGAAATGGATACTGTTTTAATCCACTAAGCTTTAGGGAAACCTGTTATGAAGGAATAGTAACTGAAATACAGTCTATTTGGTCCATTTAAAAAAAATAAACATGTCTATGTATAATTCAGGGTAATTTATTCTTTTGTTCTAATAGTAACCTTTTGTCTTTCATGCTTTATAATTATGTACAATTTCCCTAGCAAATGATTAAAAATAGTATCTCCTCTATATCTAGCTAATAACTGTCATGTGCCATGGACCAAAACTGTTCTCAATGGAGAGAGGTTAAAGGCATTCCCTTTAAGAACAGGAACTAGGCAAGGATGCCCACTATCACCTCTCCTATTCAATACTGTATTCGAAGTCTTAGCAATAGCAATAAGACAAGAGAAGGGAATAAAATGTATCCAAATAGGCAACGAGGAAGTAAAATTATCCCTCTATGCTGATGACATGATAGTATACTTAGAAAACCCTAAAGACTCAGCAAGAAAACTATTGGACGTAGTTGACCAATTCAGCAAAGTAGCAGGATACAAGATCAACATACAAAAATCAGTTGGATTTCTGTACAGTGACAAAGAGAATATAGAGCTGGAGCGAAGAAAAACAATACTCTTCATAATAGCTAATCACAAGATTAAATACTTGGGAGTAAATCTAACCAGAAGCACAAAGGATCTATTCAAAGAAAGTTACAAAAGATTACTGTAAGAAACAAAAAAAGACCTTGAGAAGTGGAAGAATATCCCTTGCTCATGGATAGGAAGACTCAATATTGTGAAAATGGCAATACTACCAAAGACAATTTACACGTTCACCACAATCCCAATACAAATACCAATCCCATTCTTCAACGAGATGGAAAAGGTAATCTCCAGTCTCATTTGGAATGGAAAAAAGCTCCGAATAAGCAAAACACTCCTTAAAAATAGACAAAAGGTAGGTGGCATCTCATTCCCTGATTTCAGATCCTACTGCATTGCCATGGTAGTTAAGACAGCATGGTACTGGTACAATGACAGACACATAGATCAATGGAATAGAATTGAGAACCCAGAAATCAGCCCATCTACCTATGGTTAACTGATTTTTTACAAGGAGATGAAACCAATTAACTAGGGAAACAACAGCCTTTTTAACAAATGGTGTTGGCAAAATTGGAAAAATATCTGCAGAAGACTCAAGCAAATTCCATACCTCACTCAATATACAAAAACCAACTCAAGGTGGATCAAGGACCTAGGACTAAAACCAAGGACTATAAGCTTCATGAAAGAAAAACTTGGACAAACCCCAGTAGTCCTAATCCACAACATAGTCTTTCAAGTATCCTGAAAAATCTACAACCAGGAGAAGGTAAAATAGATGAAGAATCAAATCCCTATGCACATCAAAAACTTCTCCAAAAAGGTAAAAAGGGAAGCCACAGTCTGGGAAAAAGTATTTCATAATGACATGTCAGATAAGGGACTTATATCCAGAATTAATAAAATACTTGAGAACCACAGCAAGATAAAGGTAAATAATCCCACTGAAAAATGGGCACAGGATATGAACAGACACTTCACCAAAGACGACATTCAGATGGCCAACAAGCACATGAAGAAATGTTCAAAATCCTGAGCTCTAAGAGAGATGCAAATCAAAACAACTATGAGATATCATCTCACCCCAGTAAGAATAGCAAAATTTAACAGAACAGCAAGAATGCTGGCAAGGTTATGGAGAAACTGGAACCCTTATTCACTGTGGGTGGGAGTGTAAAATGGTGCAACCACTGTGGAAAGTTGTGTGGCGCTTTCTCAAAAAGTTGCAAATAGAGATACCATTTGACCCAGTAATTGCACTACTGGGAATATACCCTGAAAAGACCATAACTGACATCCAAGCAGATATATGCACACCCATTTCATTGCGGCTTTGTTCACAATAGCTAGGAGTTGGAAACAACCCACATGTCCATCAACAAATGAATGCATAGAGAAGTTGTGGTATATTCACACAATGGAATACTACGTTGCATCAAAACACAAGGAACTCATGCAGTATTCCAATGTGTGACCCTGGAGGACATTATGCTGAGTAAAATATCTCAGTCACAAAAGGACAAATACTGCATGCTGCGACTGTTGAAGAACGTGACTGACATCAGTGTTGGGGTAAGACTGAGGAAAAAGTGGATAGATTATGTATACTGAATTGAAATAGATGAAGGAGAGAACAGTTTGATATATGATAGCATATTATGATTATCACAGGAATCCAGAATTAAGGTTGCATAGCTGAGCGCACCGGGGTGCGGGTGGGGGGTTGAGGAATTGCAAAATAACTAAGAAGTTTATCTTTTGCTTTTCAAAGAAAGGAGCAAACTGGGGGGAGGGGGGTAAAGAACAATGAATGAATGAAAATCCAAAATCTCTGTAAATGTTAATTAAAATTAATAAAATAAAATTAAAAATTCCATTCCAGAAAAATAGAACAGCTGTTAAATTATCACTTCGATCCTACATTGAGTCACATTATCTTACTGTTTATGAACATTAACAAGTTGCTTACTATGTATTCTTTTGGGCCTTGAAGCATTTTAAATTCCACTGAGATTTTACTGGAAAGTGGTTATACTAACACATACTAGAGTTTGTGTGTGTTTAATATGGCAAGCTCATTTTTTCCATTACCACTGACTTCCCCTAGGAACTCAGTAAGGTCATACCCACAATACTTTATTACCTAGCAACAGTTATTATCAAAGCTTGAATTTTTGTTTTATTTTTAAGTGCAAAAAAGACTTTTAAGAATGTATAACAGATCTTGATGTTATCACCCTCCCCCCCAAAAGAAAACCAGAACCATAACCTAATTAAAAAACTAATATAACTTAAAATATAAAAATGTGAATAACTTCGTTTTCTTGAGCAACATTATTTATTTGTTTGTTTTTTTTCTTTCCAGATGAGTGAGCTAGTAAAAGGTATACACTTAATTATAAGGCAGTATTTAAAAGAAAAATAATTGAAAAAGAATCCAAATAATGATTCAATGCCCAAAATAGAGTTGGCTGATAAAAGTAACTATAACCTATTCAAGAGGGAAGGAAAAAGGAGGGGGATAAGTTTGTATAAATGTTGTTGCTATGGGTGATTTGACTTCAAGTCGAGAATGACTCATAGCAACCTCGTGAACAAAAGGCCTGAAGCCCCTCTACAACTATCATTTCTGGAGGCATTTAGGAAGTAAATGCCATGCTTGCTTCAAAACCTGTCATAGTATGCTACTTTATGTATCAATGGGTGAATGAAAAATAAAAACAAAAGAAAAACACCCTACTCAAAATACATATAGAAAAAGAGGTTGGAATCATTGGGGGTAAGTACTTATTACTTATTCATACATATTTGAGGTACACAAGTGAATTTAAGTGGATGCTAGATATACAGTAGGCTGATTAATAAGACAAGAACAAAAAAGAAAGTAGCAAGTAAAAACTGAAAAATTAAATATTATTAAGGAGGAGATGTAAAAACCAAATAAAGAATAAACATAAATAGGAATTGTTTCTATTACCTTCAGGTCGATACTGTGCAACGATGGTGACGGCCTGCCCAGCATTTTTCAATGCAGCTGCTGCCTGCTCATGGCTGGCAGCTCTGAGGTCAACACTGTTTACCTGTAAATCAAACCAAATCTTAATTTGAGAGAATTTAATCATGGTGATTAGAAATCACAGTAACTTCGCTTCCCTCTCCGAAAAGAAAAAGAAAAAAAAAAAAAAAGAAAGAAATCATAGTAACTTGTTCTTTGAATAGATATAAACAAATAAAGAAAACCATATTGTTGCAATAATTTTATTACTAAAATATTTTCTTGCTTTGATTTACTACAAAATATTATTTAGCTTGATGTCAAGTGAACAAAATAATTGCATGGATATACCAGTTTATCAATTTTGGGATATTTCTATTTACAGTTATTGTTGTTAAGTGCTGTCAAGTCTCTTGCAACTCATAGCAACCCTATGGACAACAGACCTAAACATTGCTCTATCCTGTGCCAATTGCACTGACTCCAACACACCCAATCCTGATTACCCCCGTCACTGAATCAATCCACCTCATAGAGGGTCTTCCCCTCCTGCACTGTCCCTCCACCCTACCAAGCATGATGTCCCTCTACAAGGACCTGTCCCTCCTTACTGACTCACAGATGACCCTGGAGCGGGTTTTGAGAGACTGTAAATCACACAGAAGAAACTCGCCATCTTTCTCTCTTGAAACTACTTGTGTATTTAAAGCACCAACAAGATGTCATTTTTGGGTTAGCAGTGTAATGCCATACTGATTATGCCACTAGAGTTCCAAAAACAAAAGTAGATGGCATACGAAAGTATGTTCAACTGAGACACAATTGCTGGGAACCTAAAATGCTAGGATGAACTAAATATATCAATAAAGGCAGAGCAAGTTTTCATTCAAAGGTATTGTTACATAAAAAAACACCAAAGTAAATTGCTCAGCATTTCTTATGGTAAAGGAATTGTAAAACAAATTCAAACTTTGAGTTGAAATATTTTAGGATACGATGGAAAGAATATGAAATGGTCCAGGAAGCATTAAAAGATAGAAGGAGTATATAGAATCACTGTACCAAAAAGAAGTGGCTGAGACAAAAGAATTTTATGGAACAATATATAATCAAGAGGCAATGGTGATTAAAGAGTAAGTTCAAGCTGCTCTGAAGGAACTGGCAAAAAGCAAGGTCCCAGGAACAGACGGCATACCAACTGACATATTACAACACACAGATGCTGCCTTTGACGTGCTCAGTAGGTTGTGCCAAGAAATATGAAGGACAACTGTCTGGCCAACTGACAGGAAGAGATCCATATTTATTCATATCCTCCCCCACCTGCAAAAAGGTGATCCAACAGAGAGTGGAAATTATTGAACAATATCACTAATTATCACACACAAACAAAATCCTTCTGAAGATTATTCAAAAATGACTGCAAGAGTAAACTGACAGAGAACTACCAGAAATACAAGCAGGTTTAGAAGAGGAGTGGCACTTGAGACATTATTGCCAATTTCAGATGGATCTTGGCTGAAGGCAAAGAGTACCAGAGGAATGTCTATCTGCATTTCACTGACTATGCAAAGATTTGACTGTATGATCTCACAAAAAATTGTGGCTAACCTTGAGAAGAATGGGGATCTCAGAACTTGATTGTGCTTATATGAAACCTATACTCTGACCAGTAGGCAGTTGTCAGAACAGAGAAAAGTTCAAAATCAGGAGGGACGCATTCAATCTATATGTGAAATAGATAATTTGGGAGGCTGAACTTTATGAGGAGTGTGGCCTCAGGACTGGAGGAAGGCTCATCAACAACATGTATTGCTTGTTGAAACTGAGGAGGACCTGACACATTTGCTGCAGAAGGTCAAGGACTACAATCTTCAATATGAATTGACATTTAACATCAAGAAGACAAAGATTCTCAACTCTGAGCCAACTGGCAGCACCATGATAGATGAAGACGAGATGTGGTTGTTAACAAATATAGTTTGCCTGGATCCACAATCAACACTCTTGGCATTGGCAGTCAGGAAACAAAGAACAGACTGCATTGGGGAAGTATCCTGTCAGAGACCTTTCAGAGTGCTGAGGAGAATGTGGTTAGTCTAGAGACTAAGGTGCACCTGATACATGCCATGGTCTTTGTAATTACATGCATCAGACAGCTGGACAATGACCAAGTATGGCAAAAGAAGAACTGATGCCTTTAAATTGTGGTGCTGAAGAAGAGTCTTGAACATACCCATAGACCACCAGAAGAAAGAGATCTATATATAGGAGAGGATGAAAACAAGTTTCTCCTTAGAGGCAGGATTTTGAAGCTCCGTCTCCCATAGTCTGGGCATGTTGCCAGGAGGGACTAGTCCTTGGAGACAAACATCATGCTTGGAAGGGTGGAGGAACAGTGCAGGAGAGGAAGACCCTGGAGGAGATGGACTGACACGACAGCTAGGGTAATGGAATTAGATGTGCTGGAGTCAGTGAGACTGGCTTAGGATAGAGTAGGGTTCAGAGCTGTTGTATACAGGGTCACTGAGTCTCAGGCGACTAGATGGCACATGAAAATAACAAGATTTTCACATATGTTTTTGTTTTTTAAAATGAAAAGAAAGTTCTTGTTTGTAAAAAAATGGGAGGGAGAGAAATACTAAACTGTAAGACAATCCCATACAAGGAATAACTGTCCAATTAAAAATGCTACTGTAGCTCACTGAGAAACAGAGGAGGAAATGAACAACAACAAAAAAGATGACCAACAAAGAAATTGTACTTGGTTGGTTAACAGTTTGCTAAGGAACAGGCATTAATTACTAAATTTAAGGGTATAAAAACATTGTGGTTAGAATGGGATGTTTCCCCAAGGAGAATAGGAAATTTCAATCTAAAATTATATAGGTAATAATCACAAAATTAAAAATACACAAATGACAAATATAAAGAGATGTATAAGACAAATAAAAAAAATTAACAGCTATCAAACCTCACTGTAGTCAAACTAATTCAGAATTACATTAACCTTACAGGATGGAGTAGAATTGCCCCATCTGGTCCTACAAGTTGTAAACTCTTTGGAAGCAGAGTAGCTCATCTTTCCCCTACAGAGTGGCTGGTGAGTTCAAACCACAGACTTTTCAGCTAGCAACTAAATGCTTAACCACTGTGCCATCATATTAACTGTTCCTAAAACCTAAATTTATAGATCATCTCCAGAATAGGTATGAGGCACTAAATGCTACTGCCTGAAGACAAGCTAAGTTACGGGATGACATCAATGATGTAATTAATAAAGAGAGTAAAAGGTTATTATAAAGCTAGAGAAGGAGGAAAATACCAAAATGGATGATAGAAGAAACTCTGAAAATGAGATGAGTGCTAAGCAGCAAAAAAAAAAAAGAAGAAAAAAAAAAAGAGGAAAAATGCAGGAGTGAAAGAGATCAACAGAAGATTTCAAAGGGCAGTTCGAGAAGAGAAAGCAAACTATTATAATGGAATGTGCCAAGATCTAGAGCTGGAGAATAAAATGGGAAGAACTTGCCTGGCATTTTTCAAAGTCAAAGAACTGAAAATTGACATTCAAGTCTTGAGCTGTAATACTGAGGGATGTGTGGGCAAATGCTTGAATGACGGAATACAGAGTCAATTGTATCAGAAATTACTGGTAGACATGGAAAAATTTAAGGAAGAAGAGCAGGAGGGAAAAATTTCAAGATGCACTGAAGGCCCTGACAACAAATAAGGCCCCAGGAATCAATGCAACACCAACTCATATGTTTCAACTAACAGACATAGCCCTGGACCCACTCTACAGTTTATGCCAGGAAATTTGGAGGACAGCTACTGGCCAACTGGAAGAGATTAATTTCTCCTTTCCATTCCTAAGAAAGGTGATTCAATAGCATGTGGAAATCATTGAACAGTATCATTACTCTTCACACACAATAAAAATATTGCTAAAGATCATGCAACAACATCTAGAATACGTTTAGTAGATTGAGAGAGAACTACCAGAATTTCACTAGGTTTAGAAGAGACCTGTCAGATGGATCCTGGCTGGAAGCAGAGAATACCAGAAGAATGTTTATGTTATTATTTATTTAGTGTTTTATTGACTATGCAGAAGCATTTGACTATGTGGATCATAACAAGTTGTGGCTGACATTGAAAAGAATGGGAAGCTCACAAGACTTAATTGTGCAAACAGAGTGAGGGAACACAATTAAGGTTTAAAATCAGAAAAGGTATGAGTCTGAGGTGTATTCTTTCTCCATATCTAATCAATTTCTATGCTGAGCAAATAATTCAAGAAGCTCAACATTATAAAGAATGTGGACACAGGATCAGAGGAAGACTTATAATCTGCATCATGCAGACAACCTAGTTTGTTCAAAGTGGCAAGATCTTGCTGCAGAAATCAAACATGACATTTCAACATCACAGAAACAATAATTCTCACACTAGTTCAAATAGGCAACTTTATGATAGATGGAGAGAAGACTGACACTTTCAATGATTTCATCTTACTTGGACCTACAATCAACAACCTTGGTACCAGTGGTTAGATCAGGATATGTACTGCACTGGGAAAGTCTAGAGTAAGGGACTTCTCCAAATTACTGAGGAACAATGATACCAGTTTGAGGCCTAAGGTGTGCCTGATTCAGGCCACTGTCTTTTCAATCACTTGCTATGCATCTGAGAGCTGGACAATGAATAAGGATGACATAAGAGTGTGGTACTGAAGAATTGGTGTTGAAGAGGAGTCCTGTATGCCATAGATAGCCAAAACAACAAAGAATTGTCATGTAGAAGGTGTAGCCAGAATGCTCCTTGTAGACAAGGATGTCAAAGCTTTATCTTACATACTTTGGGCATATTGCTAGGAAAGGTTATACCTTGGAGACTGACAGAAAAGAGGAGGGTGGGCAAAAGAGAGGAAGACCCTTGATGTGATGAATTGATACAGAGAATGCAGCAATGGGCTCAAGTGTGTAAGAAATGAGGAGGATAGCATAAGATAGGACAAGGTTCAGATCTGTTGTTCATAGATTTGCTAAGAGTTGTTACTCTAATTGATACCACCTAACAATACCACTAAAGTTAATATGTAGTTGTTTTGTGCCATCCAGTTAGAACAGACTCATAGATGATCCTATAGCAAGTTTTCAGAGGTAGTAAATTGCAAAGGAGACTACCCATCTTTCTACCACAGAGTAGCTGGCGGATTTATCTTTGAACTGGCAGTACGGCTACTGTTGTTGATGACTGCCTTTGAGTCGAGCATGAGTCATAGCGTCCCTATGAACAAAAGGCCTGAAGCCCCTCTAGAACTATTGACATTTATTAAAGTTCACAGAGTTTCCAGAAGCATGTTATTTAGGAATGCCATTCCTGCTTCCAAACCTGTCATGGTATGTTACTGTTTTCATGTGCCATTGAGTCACCTGTGATGTACAGCGGCCCTCTGAACCAGTCCTGAGCCAGTCTCAATAACTCAATAACCAAAAACAAAACAAATCAAAACAAAAAAACCCCAACCCAACCAAAACACCAAACTCCCCAAAACAAACAAACAAAAAACCAGGCTGGGTTTAGAATAGGTTGTGGCAGTAGGGACATTATTGCCAATGTCAGAAGGATCTTGGCAGAAATCAGAGAGTACCAGAAGAATGTCTATCTGTGTTTCATTGACTATGCGAAGGCATTTGACTGTGTAGATCATAATAAATTGTGGCTAACCTTGGGGGAAATGGGAATCTCAGAGCACCTGATCATGCTTATACAAAACCTATACTTGGACCAACAACCAGTCCTCAGAACAGAGCAAGGAGACACTGCATGGTTCAAAATCAGGAAAGGAGTACATCTTGAGTGCATCCTGTCCCTGTACCTTTTCAATCTGTATGCAGAACAGATCATTAGAGAAGCAGGGCTTTATGAGGAGGAGTATGGCATCAAGATTGGAGGAAGACTCATTAACAACCTACGATATGCAGATGACACAACCTTGTTTGCTGAAACTGAGGAGGACCTGAAGCACTTGCTGCAAAAGGGAAAGGACTGTAGTCTTCAATATGGATTGAAGCTCAACATCAAGAAGACAAAGATTCTTACCACTGGGCCAGTTGGCAGCACCATATTAGACTGAGAAGAGATTGAGGTGGTTAACAATTACAGCTTGCTAAGTTCCACAATCAACACTCTTAACACCAGCAGTCAGGAAATAAAAAAGATGAATTGCATTGGGAAAATCTGCTGTCATGGACCTCTCCAGAGTGCTAAAGAGCAATGATGTCAGTCTAGATACAAAGGTGTGCCTAATCCAGACCATGGTCTTCTCAATTACTTATTATGCTTCAAAGAGTTTGACAATGACTAAGGGTGACAGAAGAAGAATAGATACCTTTGAGTTGTAGTGTTAGATAAGAGTCTTGAACAGACCATGGACTGCCAAGAAAACAAACAGGTCTGTCTTGGAGAGGGTGAAGCCAAGTCTTTCCTTGGAGGCTAGGGTTTTGTGTTTTTGTTTTTTTTTGTCTGGAGGCTAGGATTTTGAAGCTCTGCCTCACTTACTTTGGGCATGTGGCCAGGAGAGACTGGTCTTTGGAGAAGGACATCATGCTCAGAAGGGAGGATGGACAGCACAGAGATGGACTGATACAGTAACTGGGGTGATGTTTGTTGGTGTGTTGGAGTTAGTAACTACCAGAGTTCCCTAAAGTCAATATAGGCAAACATCAGACAATTTCTTCCTCAGAGAAGCTGGTGGGTTTGAACTGCCTGCCTTTAGGGTTGGTGGCAAACTCCTTACCCATTAGGTGAACAGTTATATAGGTATAAAAGTTTACTTTCCCATTAGTAAAAGGTAATTCTAAACTTAGGCACCTAATAACATAATTTCAAAAAAACGCAATGAAAAAACAAACTAAGATGAAAGTTAAACTCCTAAACTCACCATTACATCAGAACAACTTAAAAAATGAAAAAGACTGGAAGTAACAAGTTTCAGAAAAGGATACATAGAAAATTTTGCAGTCAATAAATGCTGTTATTATTATGTGTCATCAAGTTAAGTCTGACTCATAGTGACCATATAGAGATAAAAGACCTAAACCTTGTCCTATCTTGTGCCATCCTCATCAGCTCTGACATACTTGAGCCAATGCAGCTGTCACTGTGTCAGTCTATCTCATTGAGGTTCTTCCTCTCTCTTGCTGATGAGAGCATGTTATCTCTTTTCAAGGAACAGCCCCTTCTAACATAAGTATGTGAGGCGAAGCTTCGCCATCGTTACCTCCAAAGAGCATTCTGAATACACTTTTGCTAAGACATCTGTTTGTTCTTTTGGCAGTTGATGGGATATTCAGTACTCCAACATCAAAACACAAAAGCACTGATTATTCTTCTGTCATCTTTATTCACTGTCCATTTCTCAGGTGCATAACAAGTGACTGAAAAGCCTACTTAGCCTGAATCAGGAGCACCTTAATATGTCAACTGGTATCAATGTCCATACTTTGGAAAGATCTCTAACAGAACATTTTCCCATTACAATGTATCTTTTGGTTCTTTGCCAAGGGTGTTGACTGTGGATCCCAGTATGACAAAATCTGACCGTTCCAATGCTTTTGTCATATATCACGATGTTGTCATCAGAGATCTAATAGCCTAGTGGGAAAGAACCTTTGAAAACCCACCGAATCCTAGCTGAGTTGGTTTCAACTCAAAAAGTACTCAACAACAAGTGTCAAGTAGATAGAACATATTCTTTTAAGCACATATATGATTCTTGACTCCTTAAAATGAAATACTATTTTTTAAAAAGATCATAAAAACATCTTCTCTAAAAACACTGAGTTGTAAAATGGTTAAGACTATGACCAAAACATCACTAAAAGAAACAGTGAAAATTAAATTCCACTTTTATTAATAGTTCATTATTAAAACAATAAAAAACATTATGTTTATCAACATAGCCTACCGATATAATACGATCTCCTTTTCTTAGTTCTCCACTAAGATCAGCAGGTCCTCCAGCCAATATAAAGGAAATAAATATTCCTTCTCCATCTTCACCCCCTACAATGTTAAAACCAAGGCCCGTTGAGCCACGATGAAGAACAACCTTCCTTGGTTCCCTAAAAAACAAAAAAAAAAAACCCCTCCACATTAAAAACCTTAAAAATTTTAAATGGAACTTGGTGCTCTATCAGTAAGAACACTCTAAAGACAGACTTTACATTATTAAACTACACACACACACACACACACACACACACACACACACACACACACGTACATGTATGCATATATAAAGAAATAGTCTTTCAAATATAGAAATGAGGATTAGATATCAAACACACAAAAATCTAGAACTCATTTATCCACAAATTCTAACTCACAGTCTTCTCAAGAAATATATACACTTATATATTACGCATTTTATCATCTATGAAATAGTCAGGGCCCAACTTTATCCTAGATTTTGTAAAAGCAAATATCCCTTTATTTTAGGCAAAGTATGCATGTCTACAGTTCCTAATAGATGGCCATGATTCTCTTCTGATAAAGGGTAACGCTGTAGCTTCATTTAGGCATGTGGGAAAGTGGAATTTTACTCTTATGTTCCAAGACTGATCTTAAGACAGACAAAAGCATTTGTGCCCTACACCTCTTCCATCAAACAAAGGAATGAAAAGAACCACTCTGTTGTTTCGAACCTATCAAAATCAGGAAGGTGAGACCAACCAAGAGAAGATTAGAGCATTAGGGGTGCTACATTGCTGTTCCTCGAAGGCAAGGATTCTGAAGCTTTGTCTGACATACTTTGAACATGTTGCAAGGAGGGACCAGTCCTTGGAGGGATGTCATGCTTGGGAGGGTGGAGGGACAGCACAAAAGAGGAAGACTCTTGATGAGATGGATTGATTCAGTGGCACGGGTAATGGGGGTAGGTGTGTCAGAGATTGTAAGATTCGCACAGCATAGAGCACGGCTTAGGGCTGTTATACATAGGGTCGCTACGAGTTGAAGGTGACTCAAAAGCACATAACAACAACAACATTGAGAAGAGGCTGTGGCACCAGGAATACGACTGCTGATGTCAGAAGAACTTGACTGAAAGCAGAGCATAGCAGAAGGATGTTTATTTGTTTTATTGACTATGCAAAGTGTGGATCCTAACAAATTATGGCTTACTTTGAGAAGAATGGGATTCCAAAACACTTAACCGTACTCATGTGAAACCTATTCTTAGACCAAGAAGCTACTCTCTGAACCAAGCAGCAGAATACTGCATGGTTTAACAAGAAAGGTGTGCATCAGGGCTGTACCTTTTTTCTATACCTATTTCAACTTATATACCAAGCAAATCATTCAAGAGGCTAGACTTTTTGAAGAAGAGTGTGGCATCAGGACTGACAACAACTCAACAACCTGTAAGCGTATTAACACAATCTTGCTTGCTGAAAGCAAAGAGGATTTGAAACACTTGTGGCAGATGATCAAGGACTCGACCTCTCAATATGGATTATGCCTCAACATGAAGAACAAAAGAATCTTCACTACTGGGTCATAGAGGCAACTTCATGATAGGTGGAAAAAAGACTTACGTTGTTAATGATTTTATCTTACTTGTAGCTACAATCAATACTGTCAGCACCAGCAGCCAAGAAATGAAAAGATGTACTGCATTGGGTAAATCTGTTGTTCTGGAACTCACTAAGATGTTAAAGCAATGATGTAAGTTTAAAGACTAAGGTGCATCTGCTTCAAGCCATAAATCCTTTCAATTTCTTGTAATGCACCTGAAAGTTGGACACTGTTTAGAGACAACAGAACAATCAATGCCTCTGAATCATGATGTTTGAAGAGTACTGAATGGACAGCCAAAAGAATTACTAAATAATGTTGGAGAAAATACATAAACGGTGCTCCTTGGAGGCAAGGATGATGAAGCTTCATCTCACAAATTATGAGCACGTTAAGAGGAGCCAATCCATAAAGAAGGACATACTTGAAGACTGAGGGTCAGCAAAAGAAAGACCCACAACAACATGAATTGACACAATGACTTGTAACAATGGGTCAAGCACATCAGAGATGATGAGGATGGCACAGGATTGGGTAAGACTTATATCTATTGTTCATGGGTCGCTATGAGTCATACCTGACTCGATGGCACTGAACAACAGTAATAATAACACCAACACCAAGCTTAGGGAGTTCTGCTGGCCAAGTTGTAAGAAGTTGTGCTGCCAACTCTAAGACATGTGGTTTGAATTCACTAGCTGTTCTGTGGGAGAAAGATGGGCAACCTCCTCCCACACAATTTAAAGCAGTAATTTATTTCATATATAAAATATATTTAAACGTCAGACTTTTCCTACAGTGGGAGTAAAAAATTAAGGTTTAAATTCATCATCCACTAATATAAGTTTTTATTCCAAAAACGACCTTCTGTGCCTGATTCTAACTCCGTATGTAACAATGCACGCCCTGTAAGGATGAAAGTAGTTTAGTTACCTTGTGATTTCATCATCTCCAAGCATTGCTTTTGAAACTGGGGAGTATCTGGAGGGCGATGCTGGTGTTTGGCTCAAGTAGGAAGATGGGCTAACATGGTTATCAACAGGCTGAGAAGAAGCTTCAAAACAACATAAGTAAGAAATATTTAAAAACGGAAAGCATCAAGCAGTATCACATTTATTAATTTTAAGGTCAGTTAAATATATGTGATAATCATTCATTACATAACTAACTGATAAAGAAAAAAATCTTATCAGGTGAAAAATTAGCCAAGCTTTGTTTACAGGTAACAACCAGTTTAAACATTCAAATCAATATGGAAAACATATACCTTTATTTTTTTTCCTCAGAAACTGAAACTAGAAGGCACGTTTTACATTACAACTTTATAGTACTTGCACAGTAAATGAAAGGATTATCTAAAAGATTCTCTAATACATCGGTTTCCTTGCCATTTCCAGTGCCCCTTTGTTTAATGATTATTTTCTGGAGGGGTCAATCTCACATGTAAGGCATATTATCTCAGATGTAAGAAAAAAACCCCATCCAAACCCTAAGCCTGTTACCACTGAGTAGTTTGTGACTCACAGCAACCCCATGTGTTAGAGAGTTCAACTGCATAATATGATTGCCTGTAATTTTTAAAGAAGTAGTTTGGCAATTTTTCATCTGAATCACTAGTGGGTAGGTTCAAACAACTTCAAAGTAAGTAGGTGATATAAAACTAAAAATAGGGAACCACAGGTATCACTCTATAAATGCAGGAAAGTACAAAGCAAAAAGAGAGAATATACAGTAAAAGAATTTGTAGCCAGAAAATAAGTCGATTTCAAAATAAAGGGGACCATCGTAACTGGAAATAAAACAGCAGCTTCTAAAGCGCAAAGAAAACTAACAAACTGTAGTGAAAATTAGATATTGTTAAGAAAGAAATGGAACACATAAATATTGACATACTAGGCATT